>NC_140933.1:8739097-9274097 GCF_014529385.1 Adiantum capillus-veneris | reverse complement strand
AATGATTTGATCTCAAACGGCTTCCAAAGATCAGTATGCACAAAGTTTCTACTGTCATTTATTTTGCCTCTATCAACGAGTAGCAACTCATTTACAAATAAGTCTAATTATTATGCATGCAACAATTGGTATTTATTTTTCCGTCTACCTATTCTATGCATACAATAGAAGATGCTTTTATCTATTCCGTTACAATAGAAGGATTTATGCAAATGCATCTAGTGTCCACATGTCGGGACATCTATATATGCAAACAACAAATCCAGATTCTCATATTTCGTTGCTATACTCTATGATGGTGCAAGGACATCCACATGTCGACATGTTAAGGATATTTTTGACAATTTAGTTACATTTCTCGTAAGCTTATTTCAAAGATAAGATTTATCACTCAAGAGAGCACTCCCTCCACTTTCTTTCTTTTTTTTTTGGCAAAACTCACAATTGTGAGTGAATTATATTGATCATCTCAAAAGATTACAAGAACTTGCCATGGTCTTGTCGAGCCATGACACCATCCAAAGACCAAACTTACATGGTGGCTACTCCCTCCACTTTCTTATGCATATGTTACTTAAGGGAGTAATTAGTGCAATATACTTCAGGGCGCCATCTAACTAAAGAATTTACTACTAAAGGGAGTAGTCTAATTAAAGGGAGTAGTCTGACTAAAGAGTACTCACTCCACTTTGATGGAGCTCTTGCTCAAAAGAAGTGATACAATTATTTTATTGAAGGAGTAATACTCATGTTTTTACAAGGCCCATAAATTTCTATAGATTAGGCATGCAATTTTCCAAAGGCACGTGTAGTCTTATAGGCAAAACTCATCTTGTGAATGTGATTTTTTATATATATATTCTACACAGGAGAATATAAAGTTCTCACTATCATTTGAGACATATCTCACATGAGGAGAATATGATGTCCTCATGGACTTGACACTCCCGCCATAGACTTAATATGTGTTGTATGGAAGTCCTAAGATAGTGCTTGTCACTCTCCTTTTGAGAGTTTTGACTCTTTCTATAGCACTCTATCCTCTAGATAGCTAAAGTGGCCAGCTCTGTCCTAAGATAGTGCTTGTCACTCTCCTTTTGAGAGTTTTGACTCTTTCTATAGCACTCTATCCTCTAGATAGCTAAAG
Source organism: Adiantum capillus-veneris (assembly GCF_014529385.1). Classification (NCBI taxonomy): domain Eukaryota; kingdom Viridiplantae; phylum Streptophyta; class Polypodiopsida; order Polypodiales; family Pteridaceae; genus Adiantum; species Adiantum capillus-veneris. The sequence continues at coordinate 9,272,950 of NC_140933.1, read as the reverse complement.
TGGCCAGCTCTGTCCATGTGAGATTTCTATTCTACAAAAATAGATCTTCGTTCAGGTTCTCATCAAGTATGTATACAATTAGCAGACATTTCAAAGAGTGCTTTTCGCACTCATTTTGGCCATTAGGAGTTTCTAGTCATGCCATTTGGATTGATTAATGCTCCATCCACTTTTATGACTATTATGAATAGTATGCCATGTGCATATCTTGACCTAAGTTTGTCATTGTATTTCTCAATGATTGATCTTTAGTAAGATCAAAGAAGAGCACTTCGTGCATCTCAAACAAGTATTTAATTTATTGCACGAACACAAGCTCTATGCTAAAGAAATCAAAGGTGATTTCTTTAAGACAGAAATACGTTACCTCGGACACATCATTTCTGCACACAAGATCAAAATGAACATAGCTATGACTGATGCTATTGTCCATTGACCCTCACCTAAAAATTCGAAAGAAGTTCAAATCTCTTAAGGTCTCGTACGGTTTTGTCAAAAATTTGTTCAAGATCACGCTAAGATTATTGTTCCTATGACCAATCAATTGAAAGCTCAAGGTAAGACTTTCACCTGGGACGAGGAACAACAACATAGTTTTGACAAGATCAAGGTAGCTTTAGCTACATCTGTCTTAACTATTTTTTAATCCACACAAATCTTTTATGGTAGAAGTAGATGCAAGTAATAAAACTATTGGTGCAATTCTTCTTCAGGATGGAAGGCCTATAGCTTTTGAAAGCATAAAGATTGACAAGGCACAACAAAATTATTCCACTTATGAGCATGAACTTTTTGCCATTGTCCATGTTGTAAAGAAATGGCAACATTATCTCTATTTGCTAATTTTGAGATTGTGTTTGACCATGAAATCAGTAAGTGGTTCCTTCAACAAACAGATCTCAAAGGATGCAAAGCCCGATGGGATGAGATGTTACGAGAGTATGACTGCAAGTTATGTTATCACAAGGGTCAGTACAATGTTGTAGATGATGCCTTAAGTCACATGTTTGAGATCAATGCTTGTGCGCATCTGTCGCACGTGTCAAAGCAAGGGACTTGCCGTACACTGTGTGCGAGCCACAAATGGCTGCAAGCACACAACCAGACTAATCTAGCAAGCTCAAGAGAGTAAGGATGCATCACTCACCACCCTACGCTCGCCTTTGTGGAGGATTCCTCGCCGCAAAGAAGAGGGAGCTACCGTTGTGTCGCGCTCAACCGCCTCGCCATCATCGTGCCGTTGCAATGCTCTCTCTCTCTCTCTCTCTCTCTCTCTCTCTCTCTCTCTCTCTCTCTCTCTCTCTCTCTCTCTCTCTCTCTCTCTCTCTCTCTCTCTCTCTCTCACGCATACACACACACACACAAGGAGATGAAGAAGAAGATAGAGATGGAGCAAGTGCACTCTTCAATTGCACAAATGAGAGAATGAGTGATTTTTAGGTTTAGGTGACTGTTATATGAGCTCTCCCATTCACACTTGCGCACCCATGCTTAGCCAACTAACCTTTGAATGTTCTAGTTAGAGTGTACCTCTCATCGGCGATCACTCTTACCCTTTTCCTATTGGACCGACAATCCCGTCCCATCACTACTAAAAGTGGACGCTAGTGGTTAACATGCCCCCCTTCCTGATGTAGATTCTGCCCTTGGAGTATAACAGTGCAGCATCTAAACCCACGATAGGAGTACCTGTAGTAGAAGAAAAACAACATTGTGAAAGCTCAAAGGCAGCATGTGCAGGAGTGCAATAAGTGAGATGCATACATGATATTCTAGGAAATGCAAAAACAATTCATGAATTGTAACATTGCCAACTAGAACAAGCGTAGTATCTGAATGAAATGCAATTGAGTTAAGGTTTACTAGGTTGGCTCTAAGAGAAGTATAAAAGAGCTAGGGATAAAGTAAGTACTAGATTGACCAACGTTAATTAAAAAATGTTGACTAAAGAGTAGTTAACCCTAGGATTGTTCGTCAAGGTCTAAAGACTAGTGTCACTTATACCATTTAAGTGTGATCAACATAAAATACAAGGAAGTTTGTGCCATTTGCTTTCTCTTTTCTCTTTTTTTTTCTTTTTTTTTGTTGTTGTCATAGTTGCTACAAGTATCTGGGGGACTCGAGGTCTCAAATACCAACAGCTGGGAGACTTAGGGTCTCAAATACCAGCTTGAGCATAAACTAGCCGTGAGACTCAAGGTCTCAAATACCAGCTTAACACATGGACTTTCACAACACATCACACTTAGGTGGAATAAGCTAGAGAGAACTATATCCTCATAGACTAAAACATTACTAAAGTTACTACAATTTTAATATACTATTTAGGAATTAAAGTCGACAATTAAGTGGCTTAGTTTAGCTTAAGGTCCTGATACCTACTTAAAGCCAACTAATAGACCAAATTCAAAGAGAAGAACAAGGTACTAGAAGTTTGAAAACAGTGTAGCATCTAAATTAGCAATGTCACAACTTCATAAATTTTATGCATTGTTAGAAACTCAAATGACAAGATGCAAACATGTAATTGTGGAAAGCATAGATAAAAGGAAGTAGTACACCTGATATAATGGAGAACATCCGTTGTAACATGTAAACATCCATTGTCGTTGTCCTTCAAAGGCATCCTTATGTAGTACAAATTGCACAATAGTCACCACTAAACATCCACCTTCCAGAGACACAATAGTGAAAAGAAGCACCAACCCTTATTGATACACAATCAAACAACCCTAACCTAATTATTTGTACTTCCCCTAGAGAGTCAAGGGAATAGGATATTGTAGAGATTGGGGGGGGACCCTAAGGCTAGACCCCTATCCTCGTCATCGAGAAAAAACAAAGTCATCATCCCTGAGACCATATGTGCCATCCGTGTAATCACGTAAATCGTCTTCATCATTAGAGGCACCCATGTTTACTAAGAAGGTCACTAGACATCTATAGTCATCTTGGTCCAAAAGATAGGCTTGTGAAATGGGGAAAACGCTCTCTACTAAGTATGGATCAGTCGTGGTCAAGAGACGTACCAATCATTGCAATTCGTCAAAATTCCTCTCACATGCTAGTGTACCTATCAGCTCCCATTCACAGGCAAGCATAGGATAGACTATATGAAGTACTAGCCATATCTATACCCATAGAGGATGGTTAGGTGTTTGATGACATAGGTTTCTGTTTCAATGTACCTGATGTGACATGCGTAGGTCTAGGTCAATGATTTTGTCTAGTATTGTGCACACTTGTTTGCTAATTGCTATAGCTCAATACTTTTTTTATAAAAAAAAACTAGAGTGGTTAGTTACTATATATCTATATATACTATCCCTAAAATTGGAAAGCTCAAGGGTCAGGGAAACAAGGGGAAGCGGGGAATATTTCAAGAGGCTGACGTGAATGAAGACACCCCCCTTCCTTGGGTAGATCATACTTTAAAAGGATGTCATCACCTTTTGGAACCTGTTATTCCAATTGGTAGTAGGTGAGGATTTTAGCCAATAGTTCTCTATTACCTTGGGTGCGTCATCGACTTGTAAGGGTGGTAAGGGACTCTCCCATGAACGAACTTGAAGTAGTGCATCTGGTAATAATTGAACAATCAGAGGTATCGAATCTTTTGTAGCTTCATGGAGGCTGCCTATGGTAGGTGGAGGTTGTGTAGAAGCTTTTACCTCTATGGATGCATTACATGAGGAGCTAGAAGCTTCATGAAACTCCCCCTTAAAATGACAAGGGAAGCTGCCAATTGGGCATGGAGGACTCCTGCCAATAGTTAAACATCGGGGTGCTTGCCCCCGTGTATGTGTGCTGACCTGCTGTGTCGATCACACGCCTTTTGGGGGGGAGGGCCAACACTTTGTTTACTTTATATATAGTAGCTGGCAAGCATTCATCATGTGCGTGCTTGTAGGCGTAGCGGTAGAGCAATAGCCTCGCAGTGCTTGGGTGCCAAGGTCCCAAGTCCTTCAAAGCTCAGTGAGCCAAGAGAACTGCAGGAAGAGAGGGAGAGGGAGAGGAAAAGAAACATCAACGATAATAAGACATAGTCTCATTTGATGATGTAACATATCATGAGGAAGCATAATAGCTATGTAGATTTGCATGAGAGAGAGAGAGAGATTGAATTATCATTCACGAAGGTCAGATATGACCTATGGGACCAAGAACAAACATTACAAAGTTTTCGTCTAAACAAAACATTGCAATACACATCATTTAAGGATTGAAGGTCCATCGGGAGGGTAAAAAAGGAAAAGGAAAAGAGGAAAACAAAACCTAGGGAGGCTATGGGAAGAGCTGATTTGGAATTTCAAAACTCCTAAATGATGGCTTTTCCACCTCAATAGATTGCCCATTTACCTTGTTTGCGTGCTTCATGTACCTTCTTTAGCTCGCTTGCTTTAGCTTTGAGTTGACTTCTGATCAATTCTTCAGCGATCCAAAACGATTTGCCCTTGAGGAAGCAAGATTAAGATTACAAGCTGTAGAAGGCCAAACTCTCAAAGTTGGAGGGCTTGAAGACTACGAACTGTAGAAGGCCACCACTGCTGAAAACTACGAGTTGTGGAAGGCTTGAAAACTACAAACTATTGAAGGCCACCACTGATGAAAATGGGAAAGGACTCATTGCAGCTCAGCAAGTGTACAGCTTTGGTTTTTTCGTAGAGAATGGTTGTGTGTGCAGCAACAAGAGAGAGAGAGAGAGAGAGAGGAGAATAATCCTTTTGAGAGCAAGTAGTCTTGCTCTGCAGCTTGCACACATGCATATCTACAATATAAATGTACATTTTTAAGCCCTTCCACTCCTTTGAGTCTCGTGTGTTGTTTTTAGAGGTCGCATCAGTTTTTTATATTAAAAAGAAGGTCTAACTATGTGCCTTTTAAGCATTACAAACCTTTCCTTTTATTCTTTACTCTTTCTTCTTGTATGTTGAAGCTCCACCTCCCCTTTCTAAGGTGTGTGTGTGTGTGTGTGTGTGTGTGTGTGTGTGTGTGTGTGTGTGTGTGTGTGTGTGTGTGTGTGTGTGTGTGGATAAGCAAGGGTTCTCAAGACACATTGAGTATAATCCTCATCCTCTTTGGCTTGCATTCTTGCACACTTTGAGAGATATTTGGGACACCTTTCTCATTCTTTTTTTTCCTTAAGAAAAAAACATTTGATTCACATAGGAATTCCCTTGGCACTTCTAAAGGTTGCATCTCCTTTTGGCACTCTTAGGTCTGAGACATACCTTAAGTCCACTTTGTAACATTGGCCCTTCCACTTTTTTGATTTTGTCTCTTTAAAATGGTCAATTCTAAAGAGTGACTTTCATTTAGCATTTTCATGACAAAGTTACATACAATCATGACTACCAGCACAAAGGAGAGCAATGTAGATGACCTTAGAGGAGGGTATGGATGTCTCACTAGCAAGAGAGATTTTAGTAGATATTGAGATTTATGCTAGATTGGAAGCTACTACCTAGTCATTATTGGATAATAATTTACAAATTGATGGCTTCTATCAAGATTTGCATCCTATGTGAGCCTATGAAACATTGTATATAGTAGACATGATTCTGGATCCCTCCCCTTTCATTCCTATGTTCATGCCTTCTTTATTTCCTAATTGGATTCATTAAACAATGTGAATGCTAATTCAAGAGCATCTTTCCATCTAGAAACTTTATGTTTGACTTAGTGGATACCCATCGATCATCTAACATAGCTGCTACTCTTTAGGTTGTCATTACAAAGCATAACGATTAGGATGCCTTACACTACATGCCCAAGCAAGAAAAAAGCCAATGACTTGATGGACTCAGTAAATTCTCTCATCATGTTGATCCTTTGAAGCAACCACTTACAACTATTTGTCAGCACGTTTGGCTTCTAGCACTATGCTCAACTCTTGCAAGATTAGTCTTATTAATTTTTTGTCCAAGGGATTTTCTCCATGTGTCTTTAATCAATGGTAGCCTATTTCCTTTGCAATGGGTGATATCTCCATAAGTTTCTTTTCTGGTCACTTGATTTGGTCTTTATTACAAGTCATTTGTCAACTGCAATAAAGGTGCAATAGTTTGCATAAACTTCTTAATGTTTGATTGGGCATTAATTGTATTGAACCACCGATTGACACGTTGCTATGGTTTAATTAGATTTGGAGAGACTTGTTGGTCATCTTAGCTAGTATTTCTTTGTAGAAGTTGATGCATGCTATCCACCAATGCAGGTTCACCTCTTGTGTCATGGTAAATGGTGGTGTCTTACTGCATACTAATCACTCAATGAGTGAGCTAAGTGTAAATATAGTGTTATCAGCAAGCTAACTCAGATACCATTTTTTGGAGATCTCATTGTGAAAACACTTATTATTTTTATAAATCAAGAATATTGTAACTCTTGTTTTACGGATAAACTTTGTAATTGATGAGCTGAGGCTACAAGCTTCCAGATTGTATCAACCTGTTTTATCCATCTTTAGTAAGAGCTCCCAAATTCTTAGTTTTGACCACCAAAAACTTTGGCTAAGGTATAAAAGCCAATTTTTGTAAGTTATTTTTAAGTTTTGGATAATGAAATACACATTGTGAGTTAACGGCGCTCACTTCTCTCGTCCTCGCGCTTCCTACTCCCTCTCTGGTTGTCACATTGTAGTCGCGTCTGTTGCATTGCAACGGCAAGTAAGAGCTCTTCGCATTGACGTAAGCATTTCATAGTATTTTGTAGTTTTTGGCGTCGCCGACCCGCGGTCTAATCTCATCATAAGTAGGAATTTACACTTCAAAATCAAAAACTAAGTATAGGTGGGGTATTGGGACATCATTGCTAAGAATTTAGATGCATTCTGGGTCAAAAACAACTAGGTCAAAAATCCACTGTTGTTAATAATCACGATTTTTACACTTGACCTAAAATGGGATTTGAGACCATAAGCATGTGTGCTTAGGTCATATAAACTTTTCCTAGAAGTTTCGTTGCGTTTGGATGTAATTTGACGCTGTAACGGATGTGATTTGTTTGCCAATGAGCGATTGGCTTTTGGTGATTTCAGCCACTTGAGTGTAGCTTGAGTTAGATGCGAGTTGTTTGTTGTTTTCTGAGCGATTGACAACCTCTTGTAGCCTCTATGCACTAGTTGAGTCAACTTTGTCCCATGGATTGACAATTTAATCGTGGTTTTTGCTCTGCAATAAGATAGGAGTGAGGTTAGACACCCGTCCCACATTTGGCGTTGCTGACCGGGATCGAAGAGACCTAAACTAGGGAAAACACAAGCGTCTTGTGAAGTTATCTTTTAACTTCCTCTGGGATCTCCTGGAGTCAAAACTTCCTTTTTAGAAATTGCATAGCTTAAGATTGTTGTCTTTTGTTGTGTAGAGGTAGCTTGGAAGTAATCGTACTTGCTAAGTGCCTTTAGGATTGTAGGATTGTAGGATTGTAGAACTAGATTAGGATTATGAGAATGATTGATAGACGAGACAAGTCTTAAGATCAATGCTCGGAAAACCATAAAAATCAAGAAAACGAGTATTTGTGGACACTTTCCACAACCCCATTGCATTAGAACCTAGGAGTAGGGTAAGTAGAATCCGAGGTGGATTTCAGAACATTGCTCTCTCCGAAAGAATCAATTGTGAATTGTTATTTGAAGCTCTAGAATTTTAGATCTACGACTAGAAATAGCACCAAAAGACTGCCAACCACTCAATCCGACTGGAGAGTATGCTTAAAAGTTGTATGAACCAGTAAGTAAGCTCAAGGACACATTGAGGTAAAAATTTCAAGAGTTTGCAAAAACTCAAATTATTTATTTTTTCTTGACATTTTAGGCCAAATTAATTTTTGTCTTGATTCATAGGCTTAAAATAGCTCATGAAAAAACTGTCCATTGAAAAAGTGCAAAAAAAGTGTTCATTTTGAGCCTAAAGTTAATAATCATGATTATTTACTTTCAGCTCAAAACTGACCAAGCTTGATACCAATGACTCATTGCATATATACAAACAACTTTTGTGAAGGGCCATAGAATTTGAATCACCAAACTGACAAAAAACTGGGTAAAAATTGAAGTTTGTACTGACTTTTGGAAACTTGAGTGTAAATTGGGGAAAAATCGTCCAAACTCAATGAAATTTGATTCGTAGGCTTATATTGATGTGATAGACATGTGTATATGCTCAATTGACCAAAAAGATGCAAAAATTTACCAGAAGTTAATAATCGCAATTATTTATATATGTCCCATTTTTCAACTTTTTTGACAAAGTTAGCATACCACTGGCTTTACCATATTGTAATAAGCTCACAAACCAAATTTGGTAAGATTTGGATCATTGGATTGAAAATTGTGACCAAATTTGCAAAGTCAGTCTACGGACAAAAAACTGATGACCATTTGACCAAAAATTGTCCAAACTTGATGAAACTTGGCTAGAGACCTTAAGTTGAAGTGCTTCACAGATCTGTGTCAAGGTTGGGACAAAAACTTGCAAAAAATTAGTTACAATAAATAATCGCAATTATTTACATCTGCTTTAAAAATTGATAATCTTGCACATTTGAGTACACCACAAGGTCAAGTATATCAAGTAGACCACACAAATCAATTTTAGTGAAACTTGGATCACAAATGTGAGATTTAAGCCAGATTCTTGAAATCAGAGTTTGCGGACACGAAACAGTGGCTAAATTTGAACAGATTTTGTCCAAACTTAGTGAAACTTGTCCAAGGACCTTAAGAGGTTGTATACTTGGCAAACCAAGCCAAAAAGTGCAAAAAATTGACAAAAGTAAACAATCACAATTATTTACTACTGCTACAGGGAGATACCATTTTTTACTTCTGAACTTGTACAGTGGTAGACCAACATAATATAAGGCCATCGGGTAATTTTTGGTTCAATCGGATCCAAATTGGTACATGTTCATTCAGTTTCCAGATTGCAGATTAATCCTTTGATTTTTTGCAAAAGTCGGATCTGAAAGTCTCAATTGCTGACTCCCATAGCTCGATTTGAAGTGATACACAGAGACCAATCACAATAGTTAGCAAAAACTGTACAATCTTTGCGAAAGAATAGCTAACTTGATCAAAATTGATACAAGAATCAGGTTGCAGACAAGGAATGGACAGCTTGATAGAAGTTGCAATCAAGTCAAGTGGAAAAAGTTGATAACAAGTCAATCCGGCGGTAAGTACTCTATCCAAGGCTTCACAAATCTATATGAACCTTAGATCTGGTCGTCTACTAGGAAATCAAGGCATATTTAGAGAAACCTCTAGTAAAGTATCCACTGAAAAAAGCGTGAATCAAGGCAATGTGAATCACTATTTCCAACAAACTGGTTTGAAGGATTCGGAACAGGACCAACTGCCAGGAGACCGAGGAGTTGAACCAAATAGACGTGTCAAACCAGCTGATTTTCAAAAATGGGTCAGAAAATACATTGGATCTGGGGATCCCTATGACTACTTATGAAGCTTTAAGCAAGTGCTAAGAGCAGAACGCATATTCGATTTCCATACTCAATTCGAGGGGTTTGGAATGACATTAGAAGTAAAAGCATTAACATGGTTCCAAAACATTCCACCAAGGTCGATCATGGCTTTAAATACATTAGCTCAAGGATTTGTAGCTGCTTGTTCCAAAACAGAGATCAAACACAATACAGTAGCTCAAATCTATAGCTTTAAACAGAAACAAGGTGAGTCTGTTAGGGATTGTGCAACTCGATTGAAATAATACATTGCCAGATGCCCAGAGCTAGAGATACCTGCAGAAGAACGATTAGTATCATTGTTTCTAGAGGGACTTCTAAACAAAGAACTTCATGCTATATTGTATAGCGAGAAGCATACAACCCTAGAAGAGTGTGTGTCAGATGCTATTGATTTAGGAGACAATTGTGATATTTTCAACGAAGAAGATAACCAAAGCAAGAAAACAGCATCCACCAAACTAACTCAAGTGGAAACGGCTGCTGCAGCACCACTTTCAGCCATAGAAGACATGCTCAAAAGAATGAATGACATGATGAATAACATGCAAAAAGCACCTATGAGAGGACTAGGACAAAGGATACCTCAACAGGGACAACCAATTAGACTGCAGAAATGGTGTGCGATTGAGGGTAATTGGACCAACCATGAGATCAATGAGTGCTATTACCGACTGAAGTATGATGGGAATGTCAGTACGTGCCTATGAGGCCACAAGGACAACCCCCATGTACAGATATTAGCATAATATGGTCCCAACTCAAAGACCACCGATGGGTATGGAAAGACCACAACCCGAGTTGGGTCAACAACCTCCATATCCGAGACATAATGCAATGCATGTAAAGTACATGCATCCAGAGGGAGTCATAGATGAACAAGCACTAGTACCTGTTACACCCTATGCTGAGCCTAGCATGTCTTCTATGGCTAAGCAAGGTGTTAGACCTCCTATGGTAAGACCCATGATTAAGCCAAGAACTGGAAACTTCCATAAATGTGGTGCAGATGATCATTGGAAAAATGAATATCCAGAGCCTGACAAGAACCTCAAGCCACTTGAAGCTTATTGCATACAATGTTGCAAAATGGGAGGACACTTCCCGAAAGATTGTCCAAAAAATCCTTTAAACAAGGGTAAAACAGTAGTGAGCGTACTCTAAGTGATACCTAGTAGCTCATCTTAGAGTGAATCGATTGTTCCAATCAAGGTAATCACCAGAGCCCAGGCTAAGAAAAAGAAACATAATTCCTCTGATGATTAGAAAATACAAAAATTTCCTCTCAAAAGACAAAACAAAGAAAAAACAAAAGGTGTGAGATGAGAAAACAGAAACAACGGACAAAAATCAAGGAGAAAGCAAAAAAGCTATTCCAAGAAAAGGTGAAAGAAATTGGAAGCGAAATCAAGGAAACCACCGTGAAATCTGGAGGATCGATTTTGGTTGACAAAATTTTTGAGCCTATTAATGCAGCCTTGGAAGCCTACCAAGTGGGACTTAAAGCAAGCCAAAACATGGAAAACAAATGGAAAAACTATCCTTCTCCAGACATGGAAGCAGCTAAGGTTGAAGCTTATCAAAATTTGGTAAGAATCACGCAAGAGTTGCTAGAAAAACAAAAACCCAAGCTTGAAAGTATGGCAAAACCTGAGGAGCTTGTGGTAAGAGACAATAAAGAAAAATCCAAAGTGATGGTAGAACCCCACCTTGAAACAAAATAGCCAAAACTTATAGTGCCAAACAGTGAAGATTCCTTAGACGGAATTCCATTCGTAGAAGAAAACTAGCCAAGACACTTATGGGAAAAAGTTAGAGAGATTAATGATGGGAGCCTAATTCTAAAGTCAGCTCCCATAGAGGAAGTATGGTTAGACAATCTACCTCCTGATATGGACATGGATGTACAATCCTTGTATGGGGATTGCAGTTCTGAAGCTTCAGGGATGTCTAAATCATTGACCTTGAACACACTACCCTCTTACTTGGGAGATAATGAAGATGAATCCATAGTGTGTAAGACCACTCAAGTAAAAAGAGCAAAACAGACCCTAGAAGTAGACAACATCCATTCAATCATGTCTACACCTATCCAATGCACTCTTACTTTAGGAGAACTGTTAAAAAGCAGGCCATATTTATGGAATGATCTATAGAAAACTCTAGAGAAGGTGGGTATAATGGGGCTAATCGCAAAAAAATTGGAAAATTTGAAACATGAAATGGACAACAAAGAGATTCAATATGTTCCAATGAACATAGTCGGAGAATACTACGAAGGAAAAGAAGGAAACACAACCCTTCTAGTGAAATATAATGGCATAGAAACCATGGCAATACTAGATAGTGGGGCAGGCATAGCCATAGCCACGAAAGCAGTATGTGAATCCTGGGGGCAACCAGCCATTAGACAAACTCGAATGAAATTGCAATTGGCTAATGGAAACATCAAAATACCATTAGGACTGCTTGAAAAAGTAATAGTTAATTCCTGTGGGATTGAATATCAACACACTTTTTCCATAGTAGACTTTGGAAAGAAACTCAATTACAAAATCATATTGGGAAGACCTTTCATACGACAAGTATAACTCATCCAAGATTAGAGAAACAATTATTTGTACTTTAAGCAAGTGGGATCAATAACAAGGGTTAATCTAAAAGATCACACTTATAAAGATATCATGAAAACGCCCATACAAGAGTTCGATTCAGTCTCTTCGGCTGAAACTAAGCTTTCATCTTGGTTGAACAAAGACACTCTTATTTGGATGTGTGGAGCTTCAGAAAACGAGAGCTTAAAACGAGAAGAATGTATCTTAGAAAGGGATTGCACAAACGAAGCCTATGTACCTGAACCCTTTCCAGAGCATTTGTTTGAGCCATTTGAGTGGACTCAAATTCTAGCAACAATGGATGTATATGTAAATACGTCTATGCCTACTCAATTCTGCAATGAGGACGGCTATGACATATTCCCATACAAATGATTTCAACCCTTCACATTGACGACAAAATTCAGGAACCCAAGGACTTGATGAAAGCTCAACAAGTCTTTTCAGAACTCTAGTATGATGCAGCAGATGAGTTAGAAGAACATTCAGGTACCTCAGATGATTCAGGGTCGGAAAAAGAACACGTGAGAGCTAATCTACTCATGAAAGGAGGGGAGAAAAGGTTTTTTGACTTTCCTAACCAGAAATCGAGAAGACAGAAATCGAGAAGACAGAAATGGTATAGACGAAAAAGAGACACCAAAAACGTGAAAGCTAAACCTATGCCATCAGTCTCCAGTAGAACACAGTTCCTGATGCAGATAGGTACAAATGATTATGTCAAGGACAAAATTACTGGTAGATATCCTTTAAACAAAGAACATAAAATGACAAAAACATTGAGAAAAACAAGAAAGTAAACTCAAGCAAAGCCAAAAAAACAGGACAAGGGTTCAACCATGACATGAGTTGAGCGGAAAAAAAAGTATCAAGAGTTTAAAAAAAGCTCTAAAGGAGATATATACGACCGAAATGGAAACCACAGAAGAGGATGGTACAGATGTAATGCGAATTCCATCCCATTACAAGAAATATACTCTCCAAGATCGAAAAATCATAGCCTAACAACCTGTCAGGGAACTACAAAAATAGGACGAGTCCTATGAAGGACCTGAAAACGCAAAAAAGATAGATCTGACCAAACCAGGAGAAGAGCCTAGACCTGCCTACATTGCAAATGATTTAACAAAAGAAGAAGAAAAGCTTTTGTTAAGTTTACTGAAAGAATACCGAGATATCTTTGCTTGGTCTTACAAGGATCTCAAGGATGTTGATCCAGAAATCTGTCAATATACCATACCCATGAGAGATGATGCAAAACCAAGTAGACAAAGGCCATACATATACAACAAGCCATTTTCTAGGAAGATCAAAGAAGATATTGAAAAACTAAAGGAAGTTAAATTCATTTATGAAATTGAACACACTTATTGGGTGTCTCCAATTGTGTTAGTACCCAAGAAGAATGGAAAACTACGGGTTTGTGTCAACCTCAAGAAAGTGAATGCAACTACCATTAGAGACAACTCTCCTCTTCCTATCATTGAGCATGTTTTAGAACGAGTTGCAGGAAAAGAAGCTTACAGCTTCTTAGATGGCTTTTTGGGATACAATCAACTTTTGGTTGACTCAAAAGATCAGCATAAAATTACTTTTGCAATGAAATGGGGTATTTTTGCCTATTGGGTCATGCCTTTTGGGTAAACTAATGCTCCTGCTACCTTCAAAGATTGATGAGCCATGCTTTTAAAGGATATCTTAGGAAATTCTTGGAAATATATATGAATGATCTATGCATACATTCATCAATCCGGGCTGATCATTTTGAACACCTCAAAAAGGTATTCAAAAAATGTAGACTTTATAAGATTTGTTTAAATCCTTCGAAGTGCATTCATGGGTAGACAAGGAAAAATTCTTGAACATATAGTGTCTAAAAATGGCATAGCTACTGATATGGATAAAATTCATGTTATTGTTGATTTGCCTAAACCAACAACAGTCAAGGGGGTTCAAGCCTTCATGGGGCATTATGGATATTACAGACGATTCATTTACATATAAGCTATAATTGCAAAAACCATGTATAGCTTGATTATACACTTTGAGTGGACTGATGAGTGTGAATAATCCTTCATGAAGCTTAAGCAAGCTCTCACTTCAGCTCCAATGTTGAAAGCACCGGATGGGGATAAGATATTCCTCATACATGTAGATGTTTCCAATTTTGCCATCGGATGTATACTAGCTAAACTAGGAGACGAAAAAATTGATTTTCCTATTTCTTATGCTAGCCGACAGTTAAACATGGCGGAAAAGAATTATACCACCACAGAAAGGGAAGGATTAGGAATGATCTATGCCATAAAAAATATAGACATTACCTATTAGCAAACAAATTTGTGTTCTTTGTGGACCACCAAGCCTTATTGTACTTGGTCAACAAGCCATGCAGCACAGGAAGAATAGTGAGATGGTTCATCATTCTTCTAGAATTTCATTTCACTGTGGTTGTAAAAAACGGCACCACTCATCAAAGAGTAGATCATTTGTCTAGGATTGTTTTAGGGGAACCACCTAAAGGAGTAGACATTGATCTACCAAATGCATGTCTATTCTCCGTGGAAATGACACCTCAATGGTCGGAAAATATAGTATCATTGATGACCATAGCTCAAGTGGAATCACAAATACCACTTCCTATTACAGTCGGATTAATTGAGCAACCGGCTATGTATCAATTACTAGCTAGTAGGCTATACAAAAGAAATTGAGAAGGAATATTGCTCTTATGCATTAATCTTGAAGAGAAAACCCAATACCTAAGTCGAGCACATATTACCATAGTTGGACTTCACTTTGCTGAAGATCAAAGTATGCAAAGGATCTTGAGACTTGGAGTATTTTGGCCAACCATAAGGAGTGATGTTCGCTCTTTTGTAAAGGATTGTCCTCAATGTCCAAAACAAATACCCATACCTCATGTAACATTGTTCCAAATGTCACATGTTCCTAAGTGAAGTAACTATCTAGTTACTTACTTATCAAGCCGAACATTTCCTGAGGATATGAGTAAACGTTGTCAAAGAGCAATTGAAACTGAAGCAAGAGATTATTCTCTTATTGAAAACCAATTGTATTGGAGAGGTAAGGATCAACATCTGGGTCTTTGTGCAAATAAAGTCAAGTATATTCCAATTATAGAACAAGCACATGCTGGATTAGCTGGAGGTCACTTTTCTAGTGAAACCACTGCAAGAGCAATCTTAATGGCAGGCACATGGTGGGCAACACTTTTTGCAGATGCCAAAGAATATGTTCAAAGGTGTGATGCTTGTCAACGAGCAAAAATGTCAACACATGTAGATAGCATGCCCTTAAGACCAATGATGGGGACTAGAGCTGTCGCAAAATGGGATATAGATTTTGTTGGGCCAACACAACCACCTGCTTATAGAACCCAAGCTCAATATACCATTGTAGCTATGGATTATTTGACCAAGTGGACCGAGGCTAAAGCAACTCAAAATAATGATACCAGAATCACCGCCACATTCTTATGTTCACAAGATATGGACTGCCAACAGAAATTGTCAGTGATAGAGGAACTCATTTCCTCAATGAGGTAATTGTGTATCTGCTTAATGAATTTATGTTCATCCATAACAAATCACCCTATCGCCCCCAAGCAAACGGACAAGCTGAGCATACCAATAAAATTCTTAGCTCGATATTGACCAAAGTGGTTAGTTCAGAAGGACAGACTGGGAAATGAATCTCCATGCTACTCTATGGGCTTATCGAGTTTCATTCAAAACAGCTTTAAATGCGACACCCTTTAACCTTGTTTATGGTCTTGATGCCATACTGCCAATAGAGTTTCTATTGCCGACACTAAGGGTAGCTAAGGATCTTGAGTGCACTGGACATGAATGGTCAGAGAGACTTGAAGATTTAGAAAAGCTATATGAGCAAAGGCTAACTGGTGTAGCTCACATCTATGCACAAAAGAGAAAACAAAAACAGCTTTTTGATTCCCATTTAATTACAAAAATCTTCAAAAAAGGGAACTTAATTTTAGTCTATTCCCTTAAGCAACACATTCCAAAGCTTAAGGAAAAGGGAAACAAACCGTTTATCATAGATGGTGAACCAATGGCTAATTGGATTAGTGGATGTCGTTTAAAGAAGTACAATTTACCACCAACCAATGAATTGCTAGAAAGAATGCATGTAGCTAAGCAAAGAAAGATAAAACGATAGCAGGTTATTGATGAAGCCCAGGAAGAATCTCAGCTTCGGGTACTCAAAAGGAAAGATGCTCTCAAGAATCAACAAATACCAATTCCCATCAACACCCTAGAAATAGATGACCGACAATGGGAATTGCAGAAAGATGTAGTGTCAACAGATGATGAATGGTTAGATGGAATGGACCCTTCGCATCAAAGTACAGCTCAACAATTATAGCACAAATGCATTGGTTGACACAGGAGCTCGAGCAAATGCAATCAATTATTCCACGTACAAAAAAGCAATAAATCAGTCTTTAACAACAGTAATGGTGACTATCAAAGGATGCAACAAGAACCCAACACCAACATTGGGAGCAGTCAACTTAAATGTGATAGTACATGGATGTTCATGTCCTCATCAGTTTGTATGCTTACCAGCTGAACACATGAATGAAACAATGATTCTTGGAATCTCATGGATGTGGACGTACAAGGCAATACCAGATTGGGATACAAATCAGCTCAAGCTATCACCTAAAGGCGGACAACTCATTGTTCCAATTGCACCAAGCAAAGAGAAATGGAAAGTAGGTTACCAGCAGACCAAATCACAGAGCAATTAATCTTCTCCATCCTATCGACAAGCAAACACTACAAGTAGCATGCAAGGAGTCGGGAAAATTTGGGTACCGAAAGCAAAGCTTAAGGACAAGCCGATTCAAATATGGGTGCCCAAGACATCATTGACAATACCAAAGACGATTCCAAAGATCAAAACACAGTGACGAGCATCTCAAAGAAGGGAACCTAACACAAAAGGGTTTGGAAGAAAAAGGAGCACTTATCTTCTCTGCAAACTGCAAAACCAAACAAGCAATGGAGAGTTAAGACTCAGAAGACTCAACCACACCATGTTGACAAAGACAGACCAAGATATCAATGGCGGTTAAAAGCTCGACAACAATCAAAAGTGATACCAACAGCTCAGACAATCAGCATGCTAAAGCATCCTGATGGTACAATCAAGCAGAGAGCACACAAGCTACAAGCATTGCTCTTGGAAGACAGCATCAGAAGGCCTCAACATCAACAACCCTTGAGTTAATTACTCAAGACCCAACTCTTGCACATCATAAGGGTTTGAACTGCATTGATCTTCAAAGCATGGTAGAGCCAACCAAGGCTATGCATAGACACATTGTTCAACCCATGCACACATTTGTCCCGGAGTACGCCATCTAAGAGGGGTGGAAGGGCACTAAGTAATTAAGGACAATGTTTGAAGAGGGAGAAAAAAGTTTGATGTCAACGTGTGATTTGTTGCAAAATCATCTAATAATGCCCTTATAAATCATTAACATGGAAAAATTAACAAATAATCTCTCCAATGAGTGTAAATAGTGTATATTCTACAGAAAATTATCAAAAATTAGTCCTTTTTGGTTATTTTTTATTATTTTTCTTGATATTGAGACTTAAAAATAGAGAAATCAAACAAGAAATATTAAAATTATGTTTTTTAATGGATTTTATTAATTAATGGATTTTTACTTTGCTTTTTTAATGCATTTTATTATTTTCCTTGATTTTTTAATAAACAGGTGAAAAGTTAATAATAAATAGCAAATGAGCTCAGAAGAAAAAATTGAAGATACGCTGATGATCAAAAAGACAAGGTGGACAGGCACAAAAAATTTCAATCCAATCGGCAGATGGAAGCGGGAAGCCTAAATTAGGCGGACAGACCTACTTTTGTAGAATTCTTGCAGAATGAGCTACAGCAATCCGATTGGGGAAATTTTTGAGTCTAACATAGATTTCACGACGTAGTAGGACTAACAGGGAAATTTGGAGAAAAATGATTCGGGAAGTCCGAGTATAGATACCCAAGGTAAGCTAAAATCACCTCATTTCCACTTGTTGCCTTTGGAGAGAGAGCTTTTCGGCCTTCTTCGCGCGCATTTTCAGGAGTCTACAGTTGCCTATTTTCAGCGTCGTCTCACACGAGACATGAGTGACAAGTTCTATACTTATCAATGATCCATTTTGTACAGCCGGTAGCTAGTCTAAACCCATGGCAAAAAACATAGAATCCGAGCAGTGCACAAAGACCTACGACCAAAAATCGACCATAGCGGCCTGTCTTCTCAACCAAATCAGATGAGACTTGAATTGTAGCATGCCCCAACATAATAAGACACTTCTATATCAACAGTTGACCATTCCGCAAGGGTCGAGGGGGTCTCAGTAGAAAAGCTAGGTTTTTGGCAGATGCCAAAATTGGATTCTGACTCCACAGACATAGCTTACATACGAGGTCTATACACAATGTATATGATGGGTTTCATAAAATTAATCAATCCAAGCCCTCGAAAAGCAAAAAACGGCTCGAAGGCTACAAAGCGTCAAATTTGACATACGAGGTCTAACTGACTCCAAATGGGCCAAAATTGGATGAGTTGCTTCAAGGCTATGTAGCGGACAAGTCCATAGCCTCAAAAGTGACTAACAAACTCTACAGGCCATGTAGTCACAAAAATCAGTGATTTCAGAGTCGACAAAGCACGAAGTGATGTCGACAAGACCAAATTTTACCAAATTCAATTTAGGATTTGTTTTAGGTGTATAGAATGTGTTTAGGTCAAAATTTTCAAGTTTTGCAAGAAAAAGTTGATTGTTGTAAATAATCAATATTTTGGCTTGAAAATGGTATCATCACCTCACCTATCACTTATACACACCTATTACATACCAAATTTCAAGTATGAGCCAAAATGATCAATTATAACTTGGGAAATTGCCAAAAAACGCAAAGAATCCTTGCAAACCAATTTCTGAGTTATGAGTCACATTTTTTTATCCAAATCACCTCATATCACATATACAGGTCTACACCATGCCTAGAACCAAGTTGCACCAAAACATGATGAAAAAGTTAATAATCGTGATTATTTACTTTTTTGCAAAGATGGGGGAAATTTGCAATTTTGCCAACATGGGACCAAAGTACATGATGTCCTAAAGCCACTAACCAAGTCTGAACAAATTTGCAGTTCAAAATCTCAAAATCCCTTTACATCTACTGTTTTAGAGACCTAAAGCCTAAATCTGGCACCATTCTCACCCTGTGCACTCAAATGATCCCACACTTCACTCAGAGTATCTATTTGGTATATACTTCAAGCCTATAATGTCAAATTTGTAAAAAGTTGACAAAACTACTCAGCTGTAAATAATCGCGATTATTTTCTTTTGTTGCAATTTTTCGTTTGGACTTTAAGAGTTTGATCTTTATATGTTTTTATGCATGTATGCAGTTCAAAAATTGATTTGAAGCAAATTGGACTCCACTTGTCAGCAATTCAGACTGAAGGATATTTCAAGGTGGAATCTGCCAAATTTTCTAACTTTGACACTCTATTCTTTTAGCAGGAGCCATGCAAGCTGCAGAGAAGGCCAAGAAGAGGGTCTCTCAAAAGGAGAAGCTGCAAGAGCTACCACCATACCAACTGGACCCCAGTTTAGTAAAGACGGCCAAAGCGACCTATCTGTCTAAAGAACAGCTTAGGAGAATAACACAACGGTTTTCACAAGTAGATTAAAAAGTGAAGAAGGACATCAGGTAGAACTACAACTTCTACCAAAAGAGGTCTATGATGTCGCAGCAAAGCCCGAGACAAAAGAACCTAACAGAAGGCTTGGGCTCAGAGAGTTCTACGAACAAGAGCCATGTGGAGTAGATTTTCAGAAGGCTTATGAGCTCCTATCCACAATCAAGGAAGATGGAACAGCCCAAATCTCTAACCAGCAAGGGAACAAGATCGAAGTGGTAATTACAAAAGAGATCATGGCCGAAGCTCAAATTACCGACGGAAGGAATGACCATGAGGGCAAGAGACATAAAAACAGCAAGCACTTTCACCAAACAGACTGCTGCTGCAACATTTGCTAATCTCATCCAGAAACAGGTGGAAGAACCTGCAAGATTATATCATCAACACTTCCACTTTCTAGCAAAGATACCGCCTAGGTACACAACACCCAATCATGCAGTTGCGACTACTTTTACACAAGTGTTAAAGTCGACAACCAGGCAGCCCATCAACCACGCACAATACATGCTATCCACACTGAAGGGTATGAAGAAAGAGGGTAAGATAACATATTTGGGAGCACCTGAAGTACTTACACGAATAGCATACCATACTATTGGCATGGCAGACAATTTGCCACCTGCCCCAGATCAAAACACATGGATAATGTATGCACAACCATCCCCTTGAGCCACAAGGTCCACCAAAAGAACTTACAAATCCGATGAAGAATCTACCAAGAGCACTCCAGAAAGGCATAGCAACAAAATCTCTGACAACGAGGAAAGAAGAGCACGTATTGAAGAAATGAAAAGAAAAGCAGTGGCATCACATCAAGAGGAACCTCAACGGAAGCAGGAAAAGTTTGAGAAAGTGAAGCACTCTTATGAACGAAGCCGCCAAGCTCAAGGCAAGGACCCTGCAAAGTGGCTACCTATAGAAGTCAAAGGACCAAGAACAAAGCACCCAGCACGGAGAGAGCAGAAGATCCAAAGGATCTGTTAGAAAAAATGTATTAGGAGGTGGAGGGATTGAAGCTAAAAGAATCTCAAGAAGCAGAAAGAAAAGCTAGAGCAGATGCGGCTGAACAAGAAAAACAAGCAGAAGAAGCAACCGCACAAGGAGAGACTCAACATGAACAAGGTGACACGTCTCCCTGACCTTCTTCACCTGCTACGGAACAGCATGACCATCCCATGCCAAGCCCTCCACCATCACCAACAGATAGAACCACACAAGCTGAGCCCACTAAGGAAAAAGAGCTTGAACAGAAAGAAGCAAAATCTGCACAATAGGCAGCCACTACTCAAGAGGAAGCCAAAGCAAAAGAACCGGAACTGCAAAGAGAAGCAAGTCCTGCAGAAGAGGAGTCAACAAGATTTGAGCCAACAAAGGATCAAGAAACAGAGGAAACCCCTTCTACCTCCACCCAGCAAGAAATGGTCGAGGCATCCACGAAGCCTCAAGATGACAAAGCAGAAGAGGCCCAAGCACAGCCTCGAGCGAAAGAACAATCAGCCGCCACGACCCCGCTGAGAGAGTCACAAGAGACTACCAAAACATCTAGGCAGCTCACAAGAAATGAAGACTGGCAGACCAATGATGAGGTAATTCTGCAAGTCAATGAATATGCAAAGGAAATGCAGGATATGACAGAAAAACTGCGATCGGCAACACTTAGACGTAGCACAAAGGCTAAAGAATTGGAGATGGTGATTGATGCTCTCCAAGGAGAGTTAGAGAGCAGACTTAATGTCATCACCGATCTGCAAAAAAAAGTCCAGGAATTAAAAGCTGAAGCTAAACAACACCAGCTAGCAAGAGACAAACAACAAAAGGAAATGGACAAGTTAGGTGAACTTCTCATGAAGTTGACAGATGCTTGCAAAACAAAAGACGAACAGTTGACAGCGGTTACTAACTAACTTTTAACTACAACTCTGTCAGTGCAGAAGATCCAAGTACAACTAGATGTAGCAAACGCCTCATTGCAATATTACAACTCTGTCAGTGCAGAAGATCCAAGTACAACTAGATGTAGCAAACGCCTCATTGCAATATTCAGAGCAAAGGATCAACGATCAGGCAACCTTTTTGCGACAGATTAGAGAAAATCCCACAGTTGCCTCGATCAAAGGTATAGACGAAGTGTACAAAGCACCAGAGAAAAAAAATAAAGATCTCGAGCTAGAGCTAAAGCTGGAGCAATCACAACAGAGAGACTGGCATTAATGCGGGTACAACGAGAAGAAGAGCTGCTAAAGAAAATAGCCGAGCTGAAAAGAGTGAACCAATTACTACGAGATGGACAGCAAGAAACGCATGAAGAAGCATGTACTTTAGAGCAGCCACATATTGATATTCCCTCAGTCTCTTTTGCTGAGATGGAAACACAGCCAACAGAAGGGCTAGGTGACCAAGAAGATTTCCAAGTACCATTAACAGAAGCTAATGAAGTGCCCATGGTCCAGCTATCAAAATTTGAGGAAGATGCACTTAAAGAAAAGGTTACACAAGAGACAGATGAGTAGTGGAAAGCAGCGATGGATTGGGAGTTGAGAGTTCTTCACTCTGTCAATTTTACTCAACTTGGGGAATGTTCCTGATCTCGGTCCTCCCTTTTATTTTATTTTTTATTTATTTTTGGATAAGGTCTCCGCGATCGCGCCGCGCGCTCGAGCACGTGCCAAAGCAAGGGACTTGTTGTACACTATGCCACAAATGGCTGCAAGCACAAAACCAGACTAATCTAGCAAGCTCAAGAGAGCAAGGGTATGTCACGCACCGCCCTATGCTCGCTTTTGTGGAGGAAACCTCGCCGCGAAGAAGAGGGAGCTATCGCCGTGCCACGCTCAACCGCCTTGCCAGCGCCGTGCCATCGCAATGCTCGATCAGTCTCTCTCTCTCTCTCTCTCTCTCTCTCTCTCTCTCTCTCTCTCTCTCTCTCTCTCTCTCTCTCTCTCTCTCTCTCTCTCTCTCTCTCTCTCTCTCGCATACAGACAACACACACAAGGAGATGAAGAAGAAGATGGAGATGCAGCAAGAGAATTCTTCAATTGCACAAATGAGAGAATGAGTGATTTTTAGGTATAGGTGACTTTTATATGAGCTTTCCCATTCACACTTGAGCACCCATGCTTAGCCAACTAACCTTTGAATGTTCCAGTTAGAGTGCACCTCTCATCGGCGATCACTCTTACCCTTTTCCTATTGGATCGACAAGCCCGGCCCATGACTACTAGAAGTGGACGCCGGTGGTTAACAATGCTCTTGTATTTACAAATATTCAAATTGATTTTCTTGAATCTCTTAAGGGTCAATGTGAACATGATAAGTCTAACTCTCATGTATGGAGTTAGATCATTAAGCGGGATCTCCCCCACTCACACACAAGCAGTTCCCAAGGCTGCATACCCAGTTTCACTTTTTAAAGTGCTGAACTGACTCGTTGAGAAGGTGTATCTACTTCACAAGGGGAGAGTATGTGTACCGATGACCTTTGACACATGACATCTCATCTTATATGAGTTTCAGTATAGTTCCAGTGCAAATTACCCCAGGATACATAAGACCTACACACTCATGCACACAATTTTACTGGCCGGATCTGCATAAGGATGTTCAAGAGTAAGTAATCAACTACCAAAAGTGCCAAGTTAATATGACAGAACAATTAAAGACAGGTGAATTGTTACATCCTTTAGAGATTCTCGAAGGCAAGTGGGAAAGTATCTCAATGGATTTCAATATAGGACTACCCACTACTAACCGTGGACATGATTCCATATGGGTTGTAATTGACCGTCTTACTAAGATGTGTAGGTTTATTCCTACAAAGACTACTATAAAAACCTCCAGAATTAGCATGGCTATTTGTTGAGAATGTTTACAAGTTGTATCGCTTACCCAATAATATTGTAAATGATCGTGATCGCAAGTCTAACAGTAATTTTTGGTGTGCAATATTCCATAAGTTGGGTACTCAGCTACATTTAAGTACAAGTGGTCATCTTGAGACAAATGGTCAAACCAAAAGAGTACGCAAGAAGCAAACAGATTGGGAATAATTTGCTTATATTAGTGTTAAACATGTTTCTACATGTTTCAGTCATCTTATGATCATGTATGATTGGGAAGAATTTGCTTATATTAGTGTTAAACATGTTTCTACATGTTTCAGTCATCTTATGATCATGTATGATTATCAACCCCATTCACCCCTTTCTGTCGAGTTAGCCACTAAGAAGATCCAACAAGTCAAGGACTTCTTGGCAAGTCATATGTTTATGTCTAACAAGCTTGTTTAAATATTAAAAACATTCAAGATCAATACCATAAGTATACAAATAAAAAACGAAGACAAGTCTCTTTTGAAAAAGATGACTTGATTTTTCTAAAAGTGTTAGATCACTCACAGGCTATGACTTCTAGCCTAGTTCCTAAGCTTTCACTATGGTATTGTGGACCTTTTAAGTTCCTAGGACATATTGGTACGGTAGCTTACAAGTTAGAGCTACCTTCTACCTCACGTGTGCATCCAATGTTTCATGTTAGTCGTTTAAAGAAATGATTAGGCACTGATGCGAATCTTGTGGGTCCTAGTATGTTGGTTGATTATGTGGAGCCTCCTAGTCTTCCACATGAACCTGAATGAATATTGAATTCTCATGTGTTAAGAACACACCATCATGAACGAAGCCAAGTTTTAGTCAAGTGGAAAGATAGACCTGAAGAAGGTCCACTTGGGAAAATACTAGTGTTATTCGTAAGCAATTTTCACACTTTATTTTTTAGGACAAAAACTCTTCCAAAAGTGGGGAGTATCGTGAGGACAAGGATCATGTCAAGGTGGTCTGGGGACTATGGCTGCCTCAAACAGGGTCCAAAGAAGTGGCTACGTGGGCAAGGGCCCTAGGGCAAGGCCTTGCCACTTGTTCGGTGTGCATGCAAGGGGGACTCTGAAAGAAAGCATGGTTGGGAGATCATTAGCATGCTTGAACATCTATAGTCTCACAATAGAAAATATTTATGCAATATCAACACGTCGCAACTTGGATAAAACTTTCACACTGTGAAATTTGCATGTCTGCTAATACAATGTTAGCATATACCTAGATGAATCCAAGAAAAGCCCAAATCACCCATGACAAATAGAATAGGCGTTCATGGGAATAAGTGTCACATGAAGCATCAAACACTTACCAGCTATATCTCTCACTATAGGGATGTGATTCTCAAGCTAGATG
This sequence comes from Adiantum capillus-veneris, assembly GCF_014529385.1. Lineage (NCBI taxonomy): Eukaryota > Viridiplantae > Streptophyta > Polypodiopsida > Polypodiales > Pteridaceae > Adiantum > Adiantum capillus-veneris. Next base: position 9,247,835 of record NC_140933.1, on the reverse strand, counting down.
GCCTTGACGAGTTTCAAAAGGTGTGGTTTCAAGGACTTGACACTGGCTTACAAAAATCAATGTGGAGAGTAAAGATTCTGCAATGCTTGATGAAGCTGTTAACCACCAGCGCCACCAAGTGACCACCTTTTATGTAGCCACAGGTCGGGCTTGTCGAACCCGCTAGTATGTATTATGCTATTGGCCGTAGTTTGTCGATCAGGTAGGAATGGATAAGAGTGATCGCCGATGAGAGGTGCACTCTAAAACTGAAACGTATAATGTTTGGGTAAGATTGGCTAGGTGTGGGTGCCCAAATGTGAACGGGCAAGCCCATATAAAAGTCAATCTAAACCTAAAATACCTCATTCTCTCATTTGTGCAATGCAAGAAGAGTGCTCTTGCTCCATCTCCTTCTCCGTGTCCCTTGTGTACTAGTGTGTGTGTGTGTGTGTGTGTGTGTGTGTGTGTGTGTGTGTGTGTGTGTGTGCGCGCGCGCTTGAGAGAGAGAGAGAGAGTGTGTGTGTGTGTGTGTGTGTGTGTGATCGAGCATTGAGGCGGCACGACGGCGGCGAGGCGGTTGAGCGCGGCATAGCGACGTCTCCCTCTTCTTCGCGGCGAGGAATCCTCTACGACAGCAAGCGTAGAGTGGTGAATGACACACCATCGTCATCTTTGAGCTTACTAGTTTAGGCTAGTTGTGTGCTTGGAGCCATCTTTGGCTCGCACACAGTGTATTGGCAAGTCCTTTGCATTGACACGTGCGACAAACGCACACATTTTTGGCACCACTATCGGGGAAATGCCCTGCACTAAGCTCAAGAGGCACTTTGTGCTGCATTGTGGTGCAATTTCAATTGTAGGAAAGGTAGAGAAGGAAGGTGTTTGTGTTGAGAAGGATTTTGTTTTGCTGCAATGTATTGTTTTGTTAATAAGGTATTGAAAGGTACTGTGTTTTTTCTGTTAATAAGGCGTTGAAAGGTAAGGTGTTTTCTCTGTGATAAGGTGTTAGCATTAAGGTAGTAGATCCATAATGTTAGTTCTGTGTACAGTATAATAAGTAGATATGTTAGCTAATGAGTTACAATAGTAGTGTGTTAGTGTGTAAAAGTAGTTGTATTAGTTGTAAGTAGGTAGGTTAGGTGTGTGTGTGCTCGCGCGCAAAGCGCGGCCACGGCGACCTTATCCAAAAAAAAAAAACTTTAAGGGTAGGACCGGGATCGGGAATATCCCCCAGACCCAATCCCAGATTCAAGCCCAAGCTCAAGCTCAGGCTCAGGCCTCAGTCCCCCTTTAAAATTACGTATTTTAGCCTCACGCGTAGGTAAAAATTCACCTTTTTAAGGACCAACGGAGCTTTGAGTAACCGAACATTGTGCTGTAAAGCACACCATGACCCCCTAAGCGATACGCTCATTTCGAGCTATCACACTCTCTAATCCAAAAACCGACCAAGTGAAAACGGGGTGAAAACGCCTAAAAAAGTAAGCGATTAATCTTTGAGGTTATTCATTGACGCTTGTAGGGTGTCAAAGGCACATGCATATGCGCTCTGGTCGTGTGCTAGAGGCCGAGCAACTAGAGATCATTTTGACGTACGCGAGTTCTCAATATCCACCTACTTTAGGTTCCGGGCCCTCGGCGGAGACCCAAGGTAGTACAAACCAAGACACAAACATAGCGGCTAGTGACTCTTCCTCTAACTACGACGTCATGGAGGGTTACCCAATGCCTAATCCCGATACCTCAAGCCAAGACATGCATGCCATGGGTCCACGGTCCAGGCCCAGCGTGCTTAGCCGCTTAAAGGAAACCTTTAGTAGAGCCACTCGCTCCGAACATGGAGCTAACGATGTAAATGAGGGGGGTGGAGAAGTAAATTCGTCATTCATGACCAACGTAGACCCCATGATCTTAGAGAGTGTGCACGTGAATACTTCATTCACTGCAACCCCCTGACTCTTCAGAGCTATTCCCCTCTGAGGTCATATTACCTGATCGTAGAAGCCTTGCAAAAGTGCAAGAGGTTGAGCGATATATCATTGCGACTAGGAAAAAGAAAATGGAGAGCTTACGCAAGGTGGAGCAATGAAGAGAGTTAAAAGTGAAAGTCCATATGTCAATATCATTGCTAGGAGAGCAATCAAGTGCTCCTGAATTAGCGACCACTAAGGGCCAACCCATAGAGAGCCACATTGCCTCTAGCTCAAAGGACACCCCTAGCACCTCAAGCCTAGATGGAGAGTTCTTAAATGAGAACTGGGAGTACAAACTACAAACGGAAACTCTAACCAACCTATACACGGGTCACACCTATCATGTGGGTTGGTTAGATGTCTTACAATTCACAATGGGTGCTACTAGTGCAGAGGATCAACAACAAAGAGTTTGTGAGGTCATCCATAGGGTCATTGAGTTAGAGAGACAAAATAAGGAGATCAACATGCCTTCAACGGATCTCATGAGATTCTTGGATACAGGGAAGACTAAACAACTGACCTTAGCACAAATGGAGACTCCCTCGGTAAGTCTGATGGATCCTCCATATGTTGGTTTGCCAGGGGTCTCGGTGCAATCTGAGCCCACAAGTGATAGCTTTACCTTTCCAAGTCTAGATCATCTTTCCCTTGATGACACCACGGCTACCATGCCTACCCCAATTATGGGTATGCCAAGAAACACGCCATGGACCTCATTTGTTAGTAAAGCATCACTACATGGTAGCTCAATGCCTGCAACAGTACCTACAAGCGTGTACTAATCGTATACACCCATGGATCCTTGTACTCATGTAGTTCCTACCCCTCCCATTGTTTCAACAACCTATGCTCCACAACCACAACACCCAAGTTCTTATTTCCATGGGACCATGCCGGCTGGCATTAGCATGTCACATCCGACATCTGCTATGCCTAGGGCCACACATATGAACTTTGGGCCACCACATGGCACAACACCATACCAAACGTGGAACCCAAGGGCTTCCTATGCGCCAAACCCAATGCCAATACCTACTCCACATGTAGTCTCTGAAGCGCCTTCACCCACGGTGCCTGCTCACTTAGGTGACTTGGCAACATATGCTCAAGCTATTGGTCGATCTATTGCTGAGAATATGCGTAACACGCCTGATAGAGAGCCTAGAAGTAAGGCAGTACAAATAGCCAAGCTCACACAAAAATTTAGTGGAGACGGGGATGTGAGAAAGCATATCAAAGTGTTTGAACAAATATGTGATTCTCTAGGAGAACACAATGACCTGCATAAGAGTAATGCTTTAAGCCTAAACTTAAGTGGGAAGGCAGGGGATTGGTATAGAACCCTAAGGGTGGAAGAAAAAACAATTTACCCTACTCTTAGGAGACTGTTCTTGAAAGAATACATACGAGAGGGAGTGCTTTGGGGTGTAGCCTCTCAGCTCCAGAAAGCCCAATGAGAAGAAGGAGAGTCAGTGAGAGACTTTATTAGTCGCTTAAAGCATTTGAATTCTCGTTGTAATCCAAACGAGCGCTTCAATAATAATCAATTTCTTGATAGATTCATTAGGGGATTACGACATGAGGATATTTACAATGGCCTAGTCATTAGAGGTATCACCACTTGGGAAGCGGTCACCACCAAGGCGATCCAATTGGAGGATAATTTAATGATTCAAGGAGAAAGAGTGTCTGTTGAGCCTAAATCTACTAGCTCGCAAGCATCGGGGCATCAACCAATGACCCTAAAGCCTATTGCTAAAGAGCCAAAGATATCTGATATGACTTTAGCAAATTTCACCAAGGCCATTCAAGAGAGTCTTAGAGACAATCGTGCTCCACAAAACAATCGTATGTATCCAAGAAGGGAGCAACAATGGTGCTCAGTATGCTATGGTCCACATAGTACTAGTGAATGCCCTACTTTTAGAGTGAAATTCAATGGGAATTGCAATGCGTGTGGGAGGTATGGTCATCAAGCTAAGGATTGCATAGTATTTAAGTGCACCATGCCTGCATTGATGCCGGCCCCACCTCTTGAACAAATGTCACAACACATGGTTCCTAGGGTCCAAAATGTTGTACAACACCCTTGCCACCTCCAGTGCTAGGACCGCAACCACCACATCCAAGAATCACTTATGTGAATCAAGTGGGTTGTGAGTCATCTATTGCTTGCTTGGAAGCCTGTGAGGAAGATATAGACCCTAACATTGCCTATGGGATTGATGCGCTTGAAAAAAGTCCACAATACTACATGGAGGACTATTAGAGACAAGTCAAACCTGTCTATCAAGTAGTTGCTCTTGCTGCAAGAGGCCAAAATATCAATTACACTGCTAAGAGACGACCTCTTCTATGCTAGTGTGGAGGTCCACATCGTGTGGCTGAGTGTCCTATTAGGCTACAAAACAATGCCACACTAATGCAAACCAATCAAGCCATCACGTCTACAATGCCGATAATCATGTGTAATCGATGTGGCATAGATCATTTGATTGCCCAATGTCCGAATAATCCAAATGCACCTAAGATCATGCCATTAAACTTGATTGAGGTTACAAAGGAGCCATCACAAAGTACACCTGTGGTACCAGTAAACGTACTCACACGATCGATGCTCCATAAACAAAATTATATTCTTGAAGAAAGAGACACGACATCAATTGCCCAATCTCAAAAGAAGAAGAAAACTCGAATGAAGAGATCACAAAAAGCAGCACAGTCAGAGACCCCAGTTCAAAGCCCAACATAGGGACTGGTGACGACCCCGTATATATGAACGACGCTGAAGAGGATTTTAATTCAGGTGAAACATGGAGACCAAAACAACCACTAGGAAAGAAACCAACAAGGAAGAAGAAGAAGATAGGAACTTACCCAAACCCTACAGAGGAGATCGAGCGAGTCAAGCAATTAAGGAGTTTGATAGAAGATACCCTAAGAAATCTGGAGCCAGCACCTAGGCAGATCCATATTACAGACACAGTGTTCCCTACGCAACAGCAACCTCACCAAGTCCATAGACCCTTAGCCATACCTAGTGTCATCCAAGAAGACAGTAACTTAAAGTCATAGGAAAGTGGACGTACTCACTTCTTGATGGAAAGAATGTTTACAGAGGAACTACCTCACCCTATCAAAGAAATAGAGATTCCATCTTCCTCACGTCAAGGTACTGAAGCCCAAAAGGTGCCGTTAAATATTGCTAAATTGATGGATTTCATGTCTTGAGAGGTTAGAACCACCATCTTGTTCAAACTATATGGAGAACCTGATCTATTCTTAGCTCTTCAAGCTTTCCTCAATGGAGAACTGAAGGTCAGGCTACCACAATTTGCACAGATGGATGGAGTTAGGGAGATGCCAATAGAGGAGGAACACTTAGATGCACAACCCAACCTAGATGAGAACCTTGTTGTAGGAATACATGTTAACAAGTTGGGACAATACTTTGAGGGAGATGAATCCAATGCAACCATACCTATCACTACCAAGGAATTAACTATGAAGGGAATCCTTGATGGTGGCGCTGGGGTTAGCATTGTGACTAAAAATTGCCGGTAAACTATGGGAAGACATCACCTTGCGACCACAACCATAGTAGTAAAGATGGCCAATGGGTCTATTGTTAAACCTATTGGGATGCTAGAAGATCTCAAGATCAAGGTCTTTGGACATAAAATAAGAATTACCTTCATTGTTATAGATTTTTCCAAGCACACTATGGCATCTGAGATAATCCTAGGACGTCCTTTCATGAGGGAAGCAAAAATGATGCATGACTGGTCTAAAAACCATGTCTACTTGCAATTCCAAGATTCTGTCATCCGAGTGGATCTTGTAACTAGTCGAGCACATCCTCTAGGAAACAGGATCAATTATCGAGCAGATTCTCTAGGAAACAGGTTTATAATTGATCATAGATCTGACACCACAATTCACTCGGTCCCATTGCAGTATTGTTACATGTGTAAAGCGAACATTGATATTGGGGAAGATTCTCCTTATATGGATGTACTACCTGGGATGACTGAGTCGGACAATGTGGATTGGGTCCACCTAGCAGCAACCATAGACACTTGGGGAAATAAAGGGATGACCTGGGTAACACCTGAGGGGGATGAAATGCCACCATGCGTACCCTTAAATATACTAGAAGCAATGCATATAGCTTCTGATGACCTACAAGATGAAGGTTTGACTGGCATTAGAACCAGTAGCGCCTCACATGACTATAGCCCACACGATTTGGGGTCAAAATCATCAATTTGACTCTGAGGACGAAGAATCTGAGTTAAATCTTAGTGCAAATGTGGGGACAAACCATTCAGGACCCAGTGGTATCCTAGATGACAATCTATCCAAAGCAGAAGACACAAGTAGTGATTCATCTAGTGCCTCTTCATGAGAGATCAGTCGTAATCGAAAACTAGACAAGAAGAGTAAGAAATATAAGAGGCAACGACATCAAGCAAATGTGCATGCTAGAATAAATGAAAAGAAATCTACCGTAAAATGGCTTAATTATATAGGGGCATGTGATGCTCATCGGAAGTTGGTAGATAACTGGGGTGAATACCTTCAAAGAATTATGTGGTGTAGTCCAAAACCTATTGACATCGCACAACTAGAGGCTACAGAGAAGCCAAAGTTGAGTCGTACCGTAAGGAGACGACAAAATCAAGAGTTAGCTCAACAACAAAAGGAATCGGAAGTGAAATCACAGTCCACAGAACAACAGGATCCCACGGACTTACACCCTGCACCTAAACATTTCAGATCCTAAACCACAGAGGAACGTAAGGTTGTGTATACAAAGGCTCAAAGAAAACCGATTGATGGAAGCAATGGAGTCTATGATGGTCCAGCAATAGTTAAGGAGATAGAGCTAGTAGAACCAAGAGAAGATTCCAAACCTGTTTTCATTGCCCAAGATCTGACAGAGACTGAAGAGTGTGTACTTAAAGAACTTCTCAACGAATTCAGGGATATATTTGCTTGGACATATCATGATATGAAAAGTGTTCCACCTTCCGTGGTGCAACACACATGAATAGCATGGCTAAACCAGTTCAGCAACGACCCTACCCAATGAATCCTAAATATGCAAAGATCGTTAAAGAAGATATTTAAAAGCTTGTGAAATGTGGGTTCATATACCCTATTGAGCACTCAGAATGGGTGTCTCCAATAGTGATTCTGCCAAAAAAGAATGGAAAACTCAGAGTGTGCGTGGATCTCAAGAAGGTCAATGCCGCCACTAGGAGGGACCATTACCCCTTGCCATATTTAGAACATGTTCTTGAAAGAGTTGCAGGGAAGGAAGCTTATAGCTTTTCAAATGGGTACTCTGGATACAATCAAATCACAATTGCACTGGAGGACCAAGCTAAAACAACCTTTATAACCGAATTTGGAGTGTTTGCATTTCGTGTCATGGCTTTTGGCTTAACCAATGCCCCTGCTACCCTTCAAAGATTAATAAACACTGCTTTTAGAGAATGAAGCTTTCTTAGATGACCTTTGTGTATATTCTTCTTGGGAAGAATTGTTGGGGTATAGGCGTCTGTGCCTTGCCCGGCTGCCCAGAGTCTGGGCGCCCACGGACTTATATACCTTATACATAGCATAAGTGTATAGGGGGATACTCAATCTTTGAGTCTCCCCACCCATATCTGTGTGTCGTGTGTCTCCTTCTCTCTCTCACTCTAGGTCTGTGGTGCTCTCCGATCCCCTTCAATTGGTATCAGAGCGACAGGTGTGAGAGCGTAGATGGACGGCTTCGCGATGAACTCGTCGGCTATGGCGGAGAGGTCACAGATCTGAGCAAAGAAATAGAGGAGGCTTGTGGACAGCCATACAGAGGCTTGCAGGAGATCTCTCAGGAGCTTCCTAGTGCTCACAGATCAGTCCACAGTTCCTCAACAAATCAGCCCACTGTGTACAGCATTTTCCCTCTTCTCGGCAAGCTTTGCAACGGCTACATCGGCGACAAATTGGAGCTTGGAGCTTCCATAGACATGGAAGCGTTGTGAGATTGATGCATTCAGCTCACGCATCGAGGTGGGAAGTGAGTTTGAGCCTTTCTATGAGCTCAAAGAAGCACATAAGAAAGTCGTTTAGTTTTTTGGCAATTTGACAACAGTCCACTGTTTTGCTCATAACTTGAGCTACAAAGCTCCGATTCCAAAACTTTTTGGTCCAAAATGGATCTGGTTTCAAGCTCTACGACTTTGTAGAAGGAATTATTTTCTGATTCGGAGTACAGGTGGGTCTGAAATTAAAAACACAGAGACTGTTTTTCAGAACAGTTTTGGGCTCTGTTGTTTTCTTTGCTGCAGACAGCTTACCCTTGCACACTGCAGGTAGCACGCACATATGAGGTGTTACAAGATTGGGTTTGACTCCCAGGTACAGGTTGAGTCTAGTACTCCCACAGGTGTTGCCAATTGCAGTTGAGTGGTTCTTCTGCAGTGTTGTGGCTTGCATACATGGTCTTTGAGCGGGTAATGCTCTATGTATGCTTATGTGGTGAGCAGTAGATCTTGTGAGCAAGTGCAGAGGTTGGTTGTGGATGGCATGTATGGTCACCTGTGGTACTCTTTGTGAGAATTTTTTGGATACAGGTTTGCAGAGCTTATGCATGTATGTTGAGTGTAGTTTGATGTGCATTGATTGCTCATTGTATTGAGCTTGCAGGATAATGGTTATTTTGTGTTGATAGCCATTGTGCGTCGAAACTCTGGCAAAATTTTCCCAGGAGTTTTATGCGCATCATTTATGTGATCTAGGTAGAGATTGTAGGTTGCACTCAGCATTTGCGTGTGGTGTTCTCTGCAGGTGGAAGATTTGTGCGTGTGTATTCATCAATACCACTCAGTGTGGGCTTGGTGATTAGCTCACGGTTTGACAGGCGTACAGTTATCTTGGCACACTCACAGGAGTGAATATTGTGATGTATGCTTGTGTGGCTACGAGCTAGGTAGCCGGATTCGAGTCATACTGACTTGTGATTTTGTGCAAGGTTTTGCATGGTTATTGATGCAATTTTGCATCAGGTTTTGAGCCATATTTGCAGACTTTTGTTGATGCGATTCGAGCCAGTTTAGGGCTGATTTGGTTGACATTTGCTACTCATTTTTGGTTGCTCTTTTGCGAGCATTATGGCTGATTTTTATTTGACTTCCAACGTTATGGTCTGACACAGTTTGATGGTGCAGATTTTGTTGCTTGGAAGGAGCATATGCTTATTGCATTGGTGGATTTGGGGCAGGATAAACCCTTGCGTGGTTTATCGGTGAAGCCCAAGTCTATGCGTGATGATGATTGGCAGAATCTTGATGAGTTAGCCATATCTACGATTCATTTGCATCTGGTTGAGTCTGTTTACTGGAAGGTTTGGAGGGAGACTACAACTCATGCTTTATGGCAGAGTTTACATGCTATGTACGCGACATCCATGTCTACAGGGGAGTCTAGTCCCACTTCTATGTCCATGGGAGAGATTGGCCCCATACACAAGTCTCGACGGCATAGAGACTTGACATGTTGGCATTGTGGACATTGAGGGCACATTAGGCGTCGATGTTTCAGGCGTTTGAGACAACGGAGGCGACAGATGCGTGATGCAAATTTGGGCATGACAGATGCTAGTGAGATCAGTACGGTGGTTACTGAGTATGCTTGTGACGGCGATGTCACATTTACATCTAGCTTGTCTTCAGACGATCTTATGTCTATGGATTGCATATCGGATTGCACATTGTCTTCACATTGGTTACTAGATTCAGATGCTACTTTCCATGTCACGTCGCATCGTGAGTGGTTTAGCACGTTTTCTAGTGGGAGACTTGGTTGTGTGCACATGGCTGATGGTGTTGTGCATGACATTGAGGGTGCAGAAGACGTATGTTTGTCCTTGCCCAGTGGTATGAGATTTACCCTGCATCATGTGCGTTATGTGCTAGATCTGAGATGGGATTTGATCTCAGTCAGACAGTTACGGGATAGTGGATGTCGGGTATCACTGCTTGAGCGATCTTTTGCGTTGCATTTGGGTTTGCTAGTGATTGCGAGAGGTGCTAGAGTTGGCACATGGTACCCATTGCACGTAGTACTGGTGCGAGATGGTCGAGTCTCAATCTTGTTACAGCCATGCAGAGAGCGAGAGACCCGGACAGTCTCTTTTGCTCATGGGTTGCAGGGTGCTTTGCATGGAGTGCAGAGTAAGTGGGGGCACGACTGGAGCAGTCACACAGAGAGGTGACAGAGTTAGACATGCATGCTTTGCTAGTGACTGAGCAAAGCAGAGAGTCACTTGTGCAAGATACTTCTATGCAGGATAGACAGGTAGAGCGGTCTTGCTCTAGTGAGTCACGACAGGAAGAAGTTGTGCAAGAGTCTATGCATAAGGAGTTAGAGCATGAGAGCTCTAGTGAGTCATAGCAGATTGAGTGGTCATGTTTGCAGTGGATGATTGCGGAGGAGGCTGAGACGTCAGCGATTATGCAATCATTCCTTTCTATGCTCGACAGTGAGCATGGGGATATAGTTGTGCAGGATATGTCTTCCAGCAGACACCTAGAGCAGCTGGTTTGCTTTGAGGTTGCACGACAAGTTGATGCGTCTTTTGCGGATAGTCAGGAGATGCATGTGGCTGACACGCCTTGTCAGTCAGAGATGCCTATTTCCAGGGATATATATGTTGATGCATGCTCCGTAGAGCTAGCAGGGCCCGCTAGCATTGCATCAGCATTCGGTGGTCTCATGTATGAGATGCTGATCTTGAGACCAGATATCGCAGCTGCAGTGGGAGCATTTGCAGTTGGGGTTGTCAGTCATTTGTTGATTGATGATAGCATAGTGCACGAGGGAGATATGCAGGTATTGCGTACATACTTGCAGTACGTGTGCGGTACGTCGGGTGGTGTATGGACTTACACGGGAGCAGGACAGTCGGATGCACACGATCACAGCTAGCCAGTGGGCATCGGTTGAGAGCGGTTTTCTCTCGCCTTTTGTAGTCTTTAGACTAGGTTCCCTTGCTTAAAGGCACAGTCGCCTTTAAGTGGGAGGTTGTTGGGGTATAGGCGCCTGTGCCTTGCCCGGCTGCCTAGAGTCTGGGCGCCCACTGACTTGTATACCTTATAGATAGCATAAGTGTATAGGGGACTGCTCACTCTTTGAGTCTCCCCACCCATATCTGTGTGTCGTGTGTCTCCTTCTCTCTCTCACTCTCTGTTTGTGGTGCTCTCCGATCCCCTTCAAGAACATCTATCATGCTTACGAAAAGTGTTTGAGAAGTGCAGATTGTATCGCATCTCCTTAAACCCTTTCAAATGCCAATTTTGGGTTAAACATGGAGTCATTTTAGGGCATACAATGTCCAAAAATGGGATCTCCACAGATGAGAGCAAAATTAAAGCCATTGCTGAATTACCACCACCTACAAACTATAAAGGAGTTCAAAGGTTCATGGGCCATGTTGGTTATTACCAACGGTTTATTTTGAACTTTGTCGAGATAGCTCGTCCTTTGTACAAGCTTCTTATTGAGTTCCACTGGACCGCGGAGTGTGACCATGCTTATGAGTCATTGAAAAAGACCTTGACAAGCGCTCATATTCTATCAGTGCTCAATTGGAATGTAATTTTCCATGTGCATATTGATGCATCAAACTTTGCTATTGGGTGTGTTCTAGCTCAACCAGGAGAACATAAAGTGGACTACCCCATTGGCTTTGCAGGTCGTCAATTGAATGATGCCGAGAGAAACTACACCACTACAAAACGAGAAGGTTTAGGTATGATTTATGCACTGAAGAAGTTATGCTACTACCTTCTGGCCAACAAGTTTGTTTTCTATGTTGATCATCAAGCCTTGTTGTATCTAGTAAATAAACCTTGTTCCACGGGAAGAATTACACGATGGTTGTTAATTCTCCTTGAGTTTGATTTTACTATTGTGGTGAGACATGGTAAAAGACATGTCATGGCGGATCATTTGTCTCGCATACCCAATGGTGAATCCCCTATTGTAGTCGATGATGAATTGCCTGATACTTCTCTATTCCTAGCCGAGACCATACCTGAATGGAGTGAGAAGATTGTGAACTTTTTAGTTAACGGTTTTCCACCCAAAGAGCTTCATAAAGACATAGCTCAAAAACTGTTAAAAGAGTGTGAACCTTATTCTCTCATCGCAGGAACTCTCTACAGCCTAGGGAAGAATGATATTCTTAGACATGGTGCCTATATTTATACATACTGCAACAAGAAGCCCACATGGGTATAGCCGAAGGACATTTCTCAGGGGAACTAACAGCTAGAAAGGTGTTGCAATCAGGCTATTGGTGGCCTACCTTATTCAAGGATGCATCAATTTTTGCAAAAGGACGTGATGAATGCCAATGTTACAAGATCACACAACAAAAGGATAAGATGCCCTTACATCCTGTTAAAGTGACTCAACCATTTGAAAATGGGGTTTGGACTTTGTAGGCCCAATTAGTCCGGCAGCTTGTAGCACTCACTCTCGATATATTATCGTTGCCACTGACTATGTAACAAAGTGGGCGGAAGCCAGGGCGACACGTAAGGCTGATGCGAGGTCAACTGCCAAATTTCTCTTCAAGAACATTATTACAAAATTTGGTTGTCCCTTTGAGATTGTGAGTGACAATGGTACTCATTTTATAAATGGAGTGATAAAAGAACTCACTACCAACTTCATGATAGCTCACCATAAGTCCACACCTTATTATCCACAAGCAAATGGCCAAGCTGAGAGTACCAACAAAACTCTCATTTCCATTTTGACAAAGACAGTTGAGGCTCATCGCACAGATTGGGATTTAAAGCTGACTTCAGCTTTATGGCTTATCGTACTGCGTACAAAGTTTCCATTAACTGCACACCGTTTAAGATGGTATATGGCCAAGAAGCGATTATGCCATGGAGTTTCTCATTCCTAGTCTTCGAGTAGCTTCTCAAGAAGGTTGGGATGGTAATCCCTTAGTTGAGTGATTATATATCCTTGAAAGGCTAGATGAAGAGAGGCAATTGGCTGGGCAAAATGCACTTGTGGAGAAAGATAGGAGGAAGAAATGGTTTGACCAACATCTAAATAACAAGGATATCAATGTTGGTGATAAAGTCCTTATGTATGGAGTGCAAAATGAAAAGAAAAAGTTGAAATATGCGAGAAAAGGACCATACAGACACCCATGTGAAGACTCTTGATGGAGTTGAAACCATTGGATTCCTCAATGGGAGCAAATTTAAAAGATATTATGATCCTTTAAGCCAAGAGGAGCTATGTGCCACCCATCAAAAAAAGGCAGCCAAGGCACAAACAGAATTGAAGAAGATACAAGCTCAAGTTGAGGCTAAAGAGCGATAACAACGCATAAGACGCCAACGAGAGGCTAATCTTGGAGTTACACATGCATTCCACATTGAAACAAAGGATGATTGGTCAGACTTTGACACACCTCTACGATACCCTATTGAGCTAAATAGCGCCTATGGAAAAGTGCTATATAATGCCTTATTGGACACGGGTGCTAAATATAATATGTTGTCATACGGAGTATGGTGTCAGTTGGGAAAGCCACCTCTATCGGAGAGTATTATCCAAGTCAAGGGTGTCAACAAGAAAAAAAACTGCGGTTTTTGGAATCTGGCACACTTCAATCAGTTATGATAATGGGGTTGTAGCTTAAGACTTTTTGGTCATGTCTATTGGAACTATGGAGGACAATATAAACTTAGGACGCACGTGGATGATAGCCACCAAATGCACTATTGATCGGGGGACTAGGGATGTGACAAACGCAGAAACCAACTCTTAGCGCTACCACTCAAGCCATAGTCCCTGAGATATTGCTTCTTAAGGAAATAAAACCCAAAACATTGCATGTCTAGGAGGTTGAACCATATGTCTCCATAGCCCAACACTCTAGAGCTTCAACTACTGTAGTTGAAATAAAGCTTAAGACACACAAGACCCATCTTAATATAACAAAGAAAACATACAAGTGGGTCCCTAAAGCTTCTTTAGCGACCATAGCTAGTGCTCAAAGACAAGAGCCGGGTAAGAGACGATCCACACACCCCAAGAAATGTAAAGAAACGTTGCGTTGGATTCCTAAAAGACTATTGGAAGCCCAAGGCTACTATGAAGGAAATGATCAAATCTCGGTGCCAAAACGTAGATTGTGTCCCTACCTGTCACCTGATCCATGTGAGCCCAATCTTGTAGCTCCAAAATGAATTGACAATCGCGGAAAGAAAAAAATCACAGAATGCTACACACCCGCTCCATAGCTAGTTTGGGTACCAAAGAATGAATGATTTGTTCCACCTAGCTCAGGAACAGGGAAGTCAAATGAAGCTTCTTTCTCTTCATATAGTTCCCATGCGGAAATAGAAGCTTTGACACAACCTCCACCTACCATTGTACATATCCATACAAACAAGGAAGAATTTGCACCTCCTGTTGTAAGTTCACCACCTACAACAACGTTGCAAATAAAATCATGGGAGAGTACCTTACCACCCTTGCAACTAAATGAAACACATAGGGCAGTTGAAAACTATTGGTTAAAGCCTTCACCCTTAACAACTTGGAACAATTGGTTCCAAAAGGTGATGACATCATTCCAAAATACCCAAGGAAGGGGGGAGTGTTTGCTGACATCGATCATTCACTTGCTTCCCTCTCAACCTTCCTCCCTGACCTCTCAATCTCCCAATCTTAGGGAATGTATATATAAAGCCTTATACTTACAGAAACAAGATAAAAAAGTAAAAGAGCAAGAGCCCCCAAACAAAAATCTGGAAACCTACGAGTTCTATATATAGCACAAAATCATATAACACATTATGCACAAGGGCACCACATTTTGACACGACCCTTGTAATATTTGCACTCTAACCTTCATCTATCTATGTATACAGATATGGCTAGTATGCTAGAGTCATCCACTCCTGCCTTGGGTGAGAGGGTACCCTCGTTACTTTTCACAAGTGTTTCACATGGTCTTTCTGGTGCTTGCCTGTGAATGGGATTTGGTAGGTACGCTAGCATGTGAGAGAAATTTTGATGAGTTAGAATGGCTGATACGTCTCTTGACACGATTAATCCATACTTAGTAGAGAGTGTTTCTCCCATTGCACAAGCCTACCCTTTTGACCAAGATGACTATAGACGTCTAGTGACCTTCTTAGTAAACATTGGTGCCTCTAATGATGAAGATGATTTACATGATTACACGGATGGCACGTATGGTCTCACGGATGATGACTTTGTTTTTCTCGATGATGAGGATAGGGGTTTAGCCTTAGGGTTTCCCCCCAATCTCTACAATATCTTATTTCTTAACTCTCTAGGGGTAGTGCAAATAATTAGGTTAGGGTTCCTTATGTTTTTTAATTGTGTTCAATAAGGATTGGTTCCTCTTTCCACTGATGTGCCTCTGGAAGGTGGATGTTTGGTGGTGACTATTGTGCAGTTTGTGACTATATAAGGATGCCTACGAAGGACAACAACAATGGATGTTTACATGTTACAACGGATGTTCTCCATTATATATCAGGTGTACTACTTCCTTCTATCTATGCTTTCCACACTTACATGTTTGCATCTTGTCATTTGAGTTCTAACAATGCATAAAATCTATGAAGTTGTGACATTGCCAATTTAGATGCGATAATTTTTTCAAACTTCTAGTACCTTGTTCTTCTCTTTGAGTTTGGTCTATTAGTTGGCTTTAAGTAGGTATCAGGACCTTAGGCTAAACTAGGCAACTTAATTGCTGACTTTAATTCCTAAATAGTCTATTAATTGTAGAATGTTTTAGGCTATGAGGATATAGTTCTCTCTAGTTTATTCCACCTAAGTGTGACTTGTGTTGTGCAAGTCTATGTGTTAAGCTGGTATTTGAGACCTCGAGTCCCCCAGCTACTTGTAGCAACTATGAAAACAACAAAAAAAAGAGTAAAAAAGAAAAAGAGAGAAAAAAAAGAGAGAAAGCAAATAGCACAAACTTCCTTGTATTTTATGTTGATCACACTTAAGTGGTATAAGTGACAAGATCACTAGTCTTTAGACCCCGACGAGCATTCTTAGGGTTAACTACTCTTTGATCAATATTTTTTAATTAGTGTTGGTCAATCTAGTACTTACTTTAGTCCTAGCTTTTGTGTACTTCTCTTAGAGTCAACCTAATAGACCTTAACTCAATTGCATGTCATTCAGGTACTACGCTTGTTCTAGTTGGCAATGTGACAATTCATGAACTTTTTTTGCATTTCTTAGAATATCATGTATGCATCTCACTCATTGCACGCCTGCACGTGCTCCCTTTGAGCTTTTACAATGTTGTTTTCTTCTGCTACAAGTACTCCTATCATGGATCCCGAGGCTACACTGTTATATTTCGAGGATGGAATCTACTTTAGAAAGGGGGACATGTTAACCACCAACGCCACCAAGTGACCGCCTTTTATGTAGCCACGGGTGGGGCTTGTCGGACCCGCTAGTATGTATTATGCTATTGGCCGGGTTTGTCGGTCAGGTAGGAATGGATAAGAGTGATCGCCAATGAGAGGCGCACTCTAAAACTGGAACGTATAATGTTTGGGTGTTAATCCTCACGCACATTCCTATCACCCAAGACGGAGCCGTATTATTTATTTGGTACAGTCAAGTAACGGGCTTGTCGGTCCAATAGGAAAAGGGTAAGAGTGATTGCCGATGAGAGGCGCACTCTAACTAGAACATTCAAGGGATTATTTGGCTAAGCATGGGCGCCCAAGTGTGAATGGGGCGAGCTCATATAAAAGTCAACTAAACCCAAAATTCACTCATTCTCTCATTTGTGCAATTGAAGAGTGCTCTTGCTCCATCTCCATCTTCTTCTCCTTCATCTCCTTGTGTATGTGTGTATGCGTGAGAGAGAGAGAGAGAGTGTGTGTGTGTGTGCACGATCGAGCATTGCGACGATAGCATGACGGCGGCGAAGCGATGAGGGCGGTGCAATGGCGGCTCCTTCTTCTTCGCGGCGAGGAATCCTCGACGCCAGTATGTGTAGAGCAGTGAGTGACACACCACCGCCATCTTTGAGCTTACTAGTTTAGTCTAGTTGCGTGCTTGGAGCCATTTGTGGCTCGTACACAGTGTATCGGCAAGTTCCCTTGCATTGACACGTGCGACAAGTGCGCACATTTTTGGCACCGTTGTCGGGGAAAGTCCATACACTAAGCTTGAATGGCACTCTGTGCTTCTTTGTGGTGCAATTTCAATTGTAGGAAAGGAAGAGAAGGAAGGTGTGTGTGTTGAGAAGGAGTTTGTTTTGCTCTTATGTATTGTTTTGTTAATAAGGAAGTAAAAGGTACTGTGTTTTTTAGTGATAAGGTATTAGGATCAAGGTAGTAGATCCATAATACTAGTTATGTGTAAAGTACAGTAAGTAGTAAGTATATCTGTTAGAGCTAATGAGTTACTGTAGTAGTGTGTGCTAGTATGTAACAGTAGTTGTATTAGTTGTAAGTAGGTAGGTTAGGTGTGTGTGTGCTCGTGCGCACAGCGCCGCCGCGGCAACCTTATCCAAAATTAAAAAATAAACTTAAAAAATTAAAATATTAAAGGTAGGACCGGGATCGGGAATATTTCCCAGACCCAAGCCCAGACCCAAGCTCAAGCTCACGCTCACGCTCAGGCCTCAGTCGCCCTTTAAAACTACGTATTTTAGCCTCACACATAACTAAAAATCGACCTTTTTGAGGACCAATGTAGCTTCAAGTGCCCAAACATTGTGTTGTAAAGCACACCACAACCCTCTGAGTGATACGCTCGTTTCGAGTTATCACACACTTTAATCAAAAAATGGACCATTAAAAAACATCAAAAAACGAGTGAAAACGGACGCCTAAAAAGCCAAGTGGTTAACCTTCGAGGTTATTCGCCGACGCTTGTAGGGTGCCAAAAGCACATGCATCTGCGCTCTGGTCGTGTGCTAGAGATGGAGCAACTAGAGAGAATTTCGACTTACGCAAGTTCTCATTATCCACCTACCTTAGGTTCCGGGCCCTCGGCGGAGACTCAAGGTAGTACAAACCAAGACCACCAAACATAGCGGCTAGTGACTCTTCCTCTGACTACGACGTCATGGAGGGTTTCCCAATGCCTAATCCCGATACCTCAAGCCAAACATGCATGCCATGGGTCCACGGTCCGGGCCGAGTGTGCTTAGCCACTTGAAGAAACCTTTAGTAGAGCCACTAGCTCCGAATGTGGAGCTAACGATGTAAATGAGGGGAGCGGGGAAGTAAATTCGCCATTCATGACCAACGTAGACCCTATGCTCTTAGAGAGTGTACACGTGAATACTCCATTCACTACACCCCCTCACTCTTCAAAACTATTCCCCTCTGAGGTTATATTACCTGATGGTAGAAGCCTTGCCGAAGTGCAAGAGGTTGAGCGATATATCATTGCGACTAGGAAAAAGAAAATGGAGAGCTTACGCAAGGTGGAGCAATGAAGAGAGTTAAAAGTGAAAGTCCCTATGTCAATATCATTGCTAGGAGAGCAATCAAGTGCTCCTGAATTAGCGACCACTAAGGGCCAACCCATAGAGAGCCACATTGCCTCTAGCTCAAAGGACACCCCTAGCACCTCAAGCCTAGATGTAGAGTTCTTAAATGAGAACTGGGAGTACGAACTACAAACGGAAACTCTAACCAACCTATACACGGGTCACACCTATCACGTGGGTTGGTTAGATGTCCTACAATCCACAACGGGTGCTACTAGTGTGGAGGATCAACAACAAAGAGTTTGTGAGGTCATCCATAGGGTAATTGAGCTAGAGAGACAGAACAATGGGATCCACATGTCTTCAACGGGTCTCATGAGATTCTTGGATACAAGGAAGGATAAACAACCGACCTTATCACAAATGGAGACTCCCTCGGTAAGTCCGATGGATCCTCCATATGTTGTTTCGCCAGGGGTCTCAGCGCAGTCTGAGCCCACAAGTGATAGCTTTACCTTTCTAAGTCTAGCTTATCTTTCCCTTGATGACACCACGGCTACCATGCCTATCCCAATGATGGGTATGCGGAGAAACATGCCATGGACCTCATTTGTTAGTAAAGCACCGTTACATGGTAGCTCAATGCCAGCAACAGTACCTACAAGTGTGTACCTATCGTATACACCCATGGATCCTCATACTCATGTAGTTCCTACCCCTCCCATTGTTTCAACTACCTATGCTCCACAACCACAACACCCAAGCTCTTATTTCCATGGGACCATACCGGCTAGCATTAGCATATCACATCCGACGTTTGCTATGTCCAGGGCCACCCATATGAACTTTGGGCCGCCACATGGCACAACACCGTACCAAACGTGGAACCCAAGGGCTTCCTATGCGCCAAGCCCAATGCCAATACCTACTCCACATGTAGTCTCTGGAGCACCTCCACCCACGGTGCCTGCTCACTTAGGTGACCTGGCAACATTTGCTTAAGCTATCGATCGATCAATATCACTGAGAATATGCATAACAGGCCTGATAGAGAGCCTAGAAGTAAGGTAGTACAAAACTCCAAGCTCACAAAAAATTTTAGTGGAGACAGGGATGTGAGAAAGTATGTCGAAGTGTTTGAACAAATATGCAATTCTCTAGGAGAACACAATGGCATGCATAAAAGTAATGCTTTAAGCCTAACCTTAAGTGGAAAGGCTGGGGATTGGTATAGAACCCTAAGGGTGGAAGAAAAAACGATTTACCCTACTCTTAGGAGACTGTTCTTGAAAGAATACATACGAGAGGGAGTGCTTTGGGGTGTAGCCTCTCAGCTCCAGAAAGCCCAACCAGAGGAAGGAGAGTCGGTGAGAGACTTTATTTGTCGCTTAAAGCATTTGAATTCTCATTGTAATCCAAATGAGTGCTTCAATAATAATCAATTGCTTGATAGATTCATTAAGGGATTATGACATGAGGATATATACAATGGCCTAGTCATTAGAGGTATCACCACTTGGGAAGCAGTCACCACCAATGCGATCCAATTGGAGGATAATTTAATGATTCAAGGAGAAAGAGTGTCTGTTGAGCCTAAATCTATTAGCTCGCAAGCATCGGGGCATCCGTCAATGACCCTAAAGCCTATTGCTAAGGAGCCAAAGATATCTAAGATGAGTTTAGTAGATCTCACAAAGGCCTTAAAGAGAGTCTTAGAGACAATCGTGCTCCACAAAACAATTATATGTATCGAAGAAGGGAGCAACAATGGTGCTCAGTATGCTATGGACCGCATAGTACCAGTGAATGCCCTACTTTTAGAGTAAAATTCAATGGGTACTGCAATGCCTGTGGGAGGTATGGTCATCAAGCTAAGAATTGCATAGTATTTAAGCGCACGATGGCCAATAGACCAACCTTAGCATGGACAGACACACCTCGAGTGCCTGCATTGATGCCGGTCCCACCTCTTGAACAAACGTCACAACATATGGTCCCTAGGGCCCAAAATGTTGTTCAAACAACACCCTTACCACCTCCAATGCTAGGACCGCAACCACCACATCCGAGAATCACTTATGTGAATCAAGTGGGTTATGAGTCATCTATTGCTTGTTTGGAAGGTTGTGAGGAAGTTATAGATCTTAATATTGCCTATGGGATGGATGTGCTTGAAGAAAGTCCACAATACTACATGGAGGACTATTGGGGATAAATCAAACCTGTCTATCAAGTAGCTGCTCTTGCTGCAAGAGGCCAAAATATCAATTACACTGCTAAGAGACCACCTCTTCAATGCTATGAGTGTGGACATCGTGTGGCCGAGTGTCCTATTAGGCTACAGCAGAACTCCACACTAATGCAAACCAATCAAGCGAGCACGTCTACAATGCCGATACTCATGTGTAATTGATGTGGCATAGATTGTTTGATTGCCCAATGTCCAAATAATCCAAATGCATCGAAGATCATGCCATTAAACTTGATTGAGGTTACCGAGGAGCCATCACAAAGTACACATGTGGTACCTGTAAACGTACTCACACGATCAATGCTCCAAAAACAAAATTATATTCTTGAAGAAAGAGACACGGCGTCAATTGCCCAATCTTAAAGAAAAATAAGAAAACACGAATGAAGAGATCGCAGAAAGCAACGAAGTCAGACCCCAATTCAAAGACCAACATAGGGACTAGTGACAACCCCGTATATATGAACGACGCTGAGGAGGATTCTGATTCAGGTGAAACCATGGAGACCAAAACGACCACTAAGATAGAAACCAACAAGGAAGATCTTCATGAGCCACAATGGCCAGGATCCAAGAAGAAGATAGGAACTTGTCCAAACCCTACAAAGGAGATCGAGCGCGTCTAGCAATTAAGGAGTTTGGTAGAAGATACCCAAAGGGATCTAGAACCAGCACCTAGGCAGATCCAATTTACAGACACCGTGTTCCCTACGCAACAACAACCTCACCAAGTCCATAGACCCTTAGCCATACCTAGTGTCATCCAAGAAGAAAGTGACTTAAAGTCATGGGAAAGTGGGCGTATTGTTTACAGAGGGACTACCTGATCCTATTGAAGAAATGGAGATCCCATCTTCCCCATGTCAAGGGGCTAAAGCCCAAAAGGTGCCGTTAAACATTGCCAAATTGATGGATTTCATGTCTTCAGAAGTTAGAACCACCATCATGTCCAAACTATATAAAGACCTTGAGCTAGTCTCAGCTCTTTGAGCCTTCTCAATGGAGAAACGAAGTTTGAGCTACCACAATTTGCACAGATGGATGGAGATGGGGAGATGCCAATAGAGGAGGAACACTTAGATCCACAGGCATCAGAGATAATCTTAGGACGTCCTTTCATGAGGGAAGCAAAAATGGTGCATGACTAGTCTAAAAACCATGTCTACTTGTAGTTCCAAGATTCTGTCATTCGAGTGGATCTTGTAACTGGTCGAGCACATCCCCTAGGAAACAGGTTTATAACTGATCATAGATCTGACACCACAGTTCACTCGGCCCCATTGCAGTATTGTTATACATGTAAAGCGGACACTGATGTTGGGGAAGATTCTCCTTATATAGATGTACTACCTGGGATGACTGAGTCGGACAATGAGGATTGGGTCTACCTAGCAGCAACCATAGACACTTGGGGAAACAGGGGGACGACCTGGGTAACACTTGAGGGGGATGAAATGCCACCACTCGTACCCTTAAATATGCTAGAAGCAATGCATATAGCTTTTGATGACCTACAAGATGGAAGGTTTGACTGGCATTGGAACCAGTAGCACCTCACAAGACTATAGCCCACACGATTTGGGGTCAGAATCATCAATTGAAATTGACTCTGAGGACAAATACTTTGAGTTAAATCTTAGTGGAAATGTGGGGACAAACCATTCGGGGCCCAGTGGTACCCCAAATGACAATCTATCCAAGGGAGGAGAAGACACAAGTAGCGATTCATCTACTGACTCTTCACTAGAGATCGATCGTAATCAAAAATTAGACAAGAAGAGTAAGAGATATAAGAGGCGACGATATCAAGCAAATGTGCGTGCTAGAATAAATGAAAAGAAATCTACCGCAGAATGGCTTAATTATATAGGGGCATGTGATGCTCATCGGAAGTTGGTAGATAACTGGGGTGAATACCTTCAAAGCGTTATGTGGTGTAGTCCACAACCCATTGACATCGCACAACTAGAGGCTACAGAGAAGCCAAAGTTGAGCCGCACCGTAAGCTGACGACAAAATCGAGAGTTAGCTCAACAACAAAAGGAATCGAAAGTGAAATCACAGTCCACAGAACAATAGGACCCCTCAAACTTACACCCTGCACCTGAACATTTCAAATCCTATATCACAGAGGAACATAAGGTTGTGTTATCAAAGGCTCAAAGAAAACCTATCGATGGGAGCAATGGAGTCTATGACGGTCCAGTGATAGTTAAGGAAATAGAGTTAGCAGACCCTAGAGAAGAGTCCAAACCTATTTTCATTGCCCAAGATCAAACAGAGACTGAGGACTGTGTACTTAAAGAACTTCTCAAGGAATTCAAGGATATATTTTCCTAGACATATCATGATATGAAAGGTGTTCCACCTTCCATGGTGCAACACACAATCCCCATGAATAGCATGGCTAAACCAGTTCAGCAACGACCCTACACAATGAATCCTAAATATGTGAAAATCGTTCAAGAAGACATTGAAAAGCTTGTAAAATGTGGATTCATATACTCTATTGAGCACTCAGAATGGGTGTCTCCAATAGTGATTGTGCCAAAAAAGAATGGGAAACTCATAGTGTGCGTGGATCTCAAGAAGGTCAATGCCGCCACTAGGAGGGACCATTACCTCTTGCCATATTCACAACATGTGCTTGAAAGAGTTGCAGGGAAGGAAGCTTATAGCTTTTCAGATGGGTACTCTGGATACAATCAAATCACAATTGCACTGGAGGACCAAGCTAAAACAGCCTTTATAACCGAATTTGGAGTGTTCGCATTTCGTGTTATGGCTTTTGGCTTAACCAATGCCCCTGCTACCTTTCAAAGATTAATAAACACTACTTTTAGAGAATATTTCAGGGAATTTTGCGAAGCTTTCCTAGCTGACCTTTGTGTTTATTCCTCTTGGAAAGAACATCTATCATGCTTACGAAAAGTGTTTGAGAAGTGCAGATTGTATCGCATCTCCTTAAACCCTTTCAAATGCCAATTTTGGGTTAAACATGGAGTCATTCTAGGACATATAGTGTCCAAAAATGGGATTTCTACAGATGAGAGCAAAATTAAAGCCATTGCTGAATTGCCACCACCTACAAACTACAACGAAGTTCAAAGGTTCATGGGCTATGTTGGTTATTACCGACAGTTTATTTTAAACTTTGCCGAGATAGCTCATCCTTTGTACAAGCTTCTTATTGAGTTCCAATGCACCGTGGAGTGTGACCATGCTTATGAGTCATTGAGAAAGACCTTGACTAGCGCTCCTATTGTACGAGTGCCCGATTGGAATGTAATTTTCCATGTGCATATTGATGCATCGAACTTTGCTATTGGGTGTGTTTTAGCTCAGCCAAGAGAACATAAATTGGACTACCCCATTAGCTTTGCAAGTCGTCAATTGAACGATGCCGAGAGAAACTACACCACTACAGAGCGACAAGGTTTAGGTATGATTTATGCAGTGAAGAAATTTCGCTACTCCCTTCTAGCCAAAAAGTTTGTTTTCTATGTTGATCATCAAGCCTTGTTATATCTAGTAAATAAACCCTGTTCCACGAAAAGAATTACACGATGGTTGTTAATTCTCCTTGAGTTTGATTTTACCGTTGTGGTAAGACCTGGTAAAAGACATGTCATGGCGGATTTTTTGTCTCGCATACCCAATGGTGAAGCCCCTACTGGAGTCGATGATGAGTTGCCGGATACTTCTCTATTCCTAGTCGAAAGCATACATGAATGGAGTGAGAAGATTGTGAACTTTCTAGTTAATGGTTTTCAACCCAAAGAGCTTTGTAAGGACATAGCTCGAAAATTGTTAAAAGAATGTGAACCTTACTCCCTCATTGTAGGAACTCTCTACAGGCTAGGGAAGGATGATATTCTTAGACGTTGTGCCCGTGAGGATGAGTATTTATACATACTGCAAGAATCCCACATGGGTATAGCCAAAGGACATTTCTCAGGGAAACTAACACTTAGAAAGGTGTTGCAATCAGGCTATTGGTTGCCTACCTTATTCAAGGATGCATCAGTTTTTGCAAAACGATGTGATGAATGCCAACGTTACAAGATCACACAACAAAAGGATAAGATGCCCTTACATCCTATTAAAGTGACTCAACCATTTGAAAAATGGGGTTTGGACTTTGTAGGCCCAATTAGTCCGGCAGCTCGTAGCACTCAATCTCGATATATTATCGTTGCCACTGACTATGTGACAAAGTGGGCGGAAGCTAGGGCGACACGTAAGGTTGATGCGAGGTCAACTGCCAAGTTTCTCTTTGAGAACATTATTACAAGATTTGGTTGTCCCTTTGAGATTGTGAGTGACAATGGTACTCATTTTATAAATGGATTAATAAAAGAACTCACTACCAACTTTATGATAGCTCACCATAAGTCCACACATTATTATCCAGAAGCAAATGGCCAAGCTGAGATCACCAACAAGACCTTAATTTCTATCTTGACCAAAACGGTGGAAGCTCATCGCATAGATTGGGATTTAAATCTTACATCTACTCTATGGGCTTATCGTACTGTGTACAAAGTTGACATTAACTGCACACTGTTTAAGATGGTGTATGGCTAAGAAGCAGTTATGCCATGGGAGTTTGTCATTCCTAGTCTTCCAGTAGCTTCTCAAAAAGGTTGGGATGGTAACCCCTTAGTTGAGCGTGAAAGGTTAGATGATAAGAGGCAATTAGCTGTGCAAAATGCACTTGTGGAGAAAGATAGGAGGAAGAAATGGTTTGACCGTCATCTAAAGAACAAAGATATCAATGTTGGTGATAAAGTCCTTATGTATGGAGTGCGTAACGAAAAGAAAAAGTTGAAGTATGCAGAAAAAAGAACATATAGAGTATGTGAGATCACCCCACAAGGTACCATTCGTATGGAGACTCTTGATGGAGTTGAAACCATTGGACTCCTCAATGGGAGCAAATTTTAAAGATATTATGATCCTTTAAGCCAAGAGGAGCTACGTGCCATCCATACAAAAAAACCAGCCAAGGCACAAACAGAATTGAAGAAGATACAAGCTCAAGCTGAGGCTAAGGAGCGACAACAACGCATAAGACAAAAACGAGAGGCTAACCTTGGAGTTACACATGCATTCCACGTTGAAACCGACGAGGATTGGTTGGACTATGACACACCTCTACGATACTCTATTGAGGAAAAGTGCTATATAACGTCTTATTGGACACGGGTGCTAAATATTATCTGCTATCATATGGGGTGTGGTGTTAGTTAGGGAAGCCACCTCTATCTGAAAGTATTTTCCAAGTCAAGGGTGTCAGCAAGAAAAAAACTGCGGTTTTTGAAATCTGGCACACTTCAATCAGTTATGACAATGGGGTTGTAGCTCAAGACTTTTTTGTCATGCTTGTTGGAACTATGGAGGGTAATATAAACCTAGGACGCACGTGGATGATAGCCACCAAATGCACTATTGACTAGGGAACAGGGGGTGTCACAACACAGAAACCAACTCTTAGCCCTGCCACTCAAGCCATAGTCTCTAAGATATTGCCTCTTAAGGAATAAAACCCAAAACATTGCATGTCCAAGAGGTTGAACCATATGTCCCCATAGCCCAACTCTTTAGAGCTTCAACTGATGTAGTTGAAATAAAGCTTGAGACACACAAGACCCATCCCAATATAACAAAGAAAACAAACAAGTGGGTCCCTAAAGCTTCTTTAACGACCATAGCTAGTGCTAAAAGACAAGAGCCTGGTAAGAGACGTCCCATTCGCCCCAAGAAATGTAAAGAAACGTTGCATTGGATTCCTAAAAAACTATTGGAAGCCCAAGGCTACTATAAAGGAATGATCAAATCTGGGTGCCAAAACGTATATTGTGCTCTTACTTGTCATCGGGCCCATGTGAGCTCAATCATGTGGCTCCAAAACAAATTGAAGATCGCGGAAAGGAAAAAATAACGGAATGCTACACACCTGCTCCAGAGCTAGTTTGGATACCAAAGAAAGAACAATTTGTTCCACCTAGCTCTAGAACAGGGAAATCAAATGAAGCCTCTTGCTCTTCGTGTACTTCCTATACAGAAATAGAAGCTTCGATACAACCTCCACGTACCATTGTACATATCCATACAAGCAAGAAATATTTTGCACCTCCCGTTGTAAGTTCACCACCTACAACAATGTTGCAAATAAAATCGTGGGAGAGTACCTTACCACCCTTGCAACTAGATGAAACGCATAGGGCGGTCGAAAACTATTGGTTAAAGCCTTCACCCATAACAACTTGGAACAATTGGTTTCAAAAGGTGACATCATTCCAAAAGGTATGATTTACCCAAGGAAGGGGGGAGTGTTTGCTGACATCCATCATTCACTTGCTTCCCTCTTGACCTTCCTCCCTGACCTCTCAATCTCCAATTCTAGGGAATGTATATATAAAGCCTTATACTCACAAAAAGAAGATAAAAAAGTAAAAGAGCAAGAGCCATAACACAAAATCATAAAAACACATTATGCACAAGAACACGACCCTTCTAATATTTGCACTCTAACCATCATCTATTTGCGTGTACAGATATGGTTAGTACGCTAGAGTCATCCACTCCTGCCTTGGGTGAGAGGTACCCTCGTTACTTTTCACAAATGTTTCACATGGTCTTTCCGGTGCTTGCCTCTGAATGGGATTTGGTAGGTACGATAGCATGTGAGAGGAATTTCGAGGAGTTAGAATGGCTGATACGTCTCTTGACCACGACTGATCCATACTTAGTAGAGAGTGTATCTCCCATTGCACAAGCTTATCCTTTTGACCAAGATGACTATAGGCGTCTAATGTCCTTCTTAGTAAACATTGATGCCTCTAATGATGAAGAAGATTTACATGATTATACGGATGGCACATATGGTCTCACGGATGATGTCTTTTTTGTTTTTCTCAACGACGAGGATAGGGGTTTAGCCGTAGGGTTTTCCCCCAATCTCTACAATATCCTATTTCCTTGACTCTCTAGGGGGATTACAAATAATTAGGTTAGGGTTCCTTATGTTTTTTAATTGTATTCAATAAGTGTTGGTACCTTTTCCCACCGATGTGCCTCCTAGAAGTATTCTTTGTGTTTCCTAGTGTGTATAGGAACGTGTTTTTGTTGTTAGGATTTGGACCTTCATGGAATCTTTCTCTCGTTCACACTTCAAATCAAGCGCGACCATCAACATAGACAGGTGTTTCTTATCCATTAGCATTGCCCCTTATCTTTTTGCATCCATGTTTGTCTACTTTAATTGTGATTGGTAGCATAATATCCAGCACATTTGCTTAGTATCAAACATCAAATTTATTGTAATTTTTTGTCATAATCACTTGTTTAGGTTTAAAAATCAAGAAGTCCGACTAAGCTAGTTTGACCAAGCTAGGAGTTAAAAATCTTCTCTTAATACCATGGGGAATGCCTTCCTAATAATCAATGGTTACCTAGGTTCTTAATCCGATTTAAGCAGCATTGTGTGAAATGTACTAGGTCTTTCTAGTGGGCTTAGTCCCTATTGACCTTTAGCTTAAGTATTATAAAGGGAGTTTATCAATGTTATGAGCTTGGGAAGGGTAACAGTGTTATATGACCCCTCAAAGTTACAAAATTAAAATGTTGAAAGCGTACAAACAAAAAAAAATCAAAGTGCCACAACGTAAAATCTTAAGCTGAAAGAGAAATCTCAGCTTGATTTGGTACTTCACTCACATGTATTGCCTGTGGTACTAGAGCCCTAGAGGTTCCCAATGTGGGCGCTTTTCCTTGAAAAGCAAAAAACCCAAGGCATACAAAATAAGCACATACATCAAAATTGAAACAATGTGAAAAGACTTTGGGGGGTCAAAGAAAAGGAAATAAGTTAGGCGATGATCTCATGAGAAATTCCTTTTATCGTAGCTTAACTACAAGGTCTTCTAGGTATAGCCTCTAGTGAGCCCTCGGCCATGAAATACTTGGCTCTCGCGATTAAACAACCTAATTGATCAGAGAAAATTGAGGAGCTTGCCCATGGTATTAATAGTCGATCTTTAGTGCCTTTCGATCGTTAAATTAGCGACCCCAGACTTGTTTAAATTTTTACCCCTATTTATGCGTTTGATTATATTGCAATTTAATGTTTATTGCTGACAAATGGTTTAAAATTCCTTTACCAATCAAATTGTCTACCTACTACTGCATATGCTTTTTAATTGTATATGAGAATGCAATTAGTATGCCAATGTTGTTTGATTTTGCAGTGACTGAAGAAGGCTAAGTACATTCATCTCGAATGCTCTTCCACCTCGACGAACGAGCTTCAACTCAATAGCTTCCAAGGACGGAATCTACATCAGGAAGGGGGGCATGTTAACCCTCATGCACATTCCTATCACCTAAGACGGATGCCGTATTATTTATTTGGTAGAGTCAGGTACTGGGCTTGTCGGTCCAATAGGAAAAGGGTAAGAGTGATCGTCCATGAGAGGCGCACTCTAACTAAAACATTCAAGGGATTAGTTGGCTAAGCATGGGCACCCAAGTGTGAATGGAGCGAGCTCATATAAAAGTCAACTAAACCTAAAATTCACTCATTCTTTCATTTGTGCAATTGAAGAGTGCTCTTACTTCATCTCCATCTTCTTCTTCATCATCTCCTTGTGTGTGTGTGTGTGTGTGTGTGTGTGTGTGTGTGTGTGTGTGAGAGAGAGAGAGAGAGAGAGAGAGAGAGAGAGAGAGAGTGATCGAGCATTGCGACGGTGGCGAGGCAAACGAGTGCGATGTAGCGGCGTCTCCCTCTTCTTCGCGGCGAGGGATCCTCCACGACATCAAGCGTAGAGCGGTGAATGACACACCATCGTCATCTTTGAGCTTACTAGTTTAGGCTAGTTGCGTGCTTGGAGCCATTTGTGGCTCGCACACAATGTATTGGCAAGTTCCCTTGCATTGACACGTGCGACAGACGTGCATATTTTTGGAGGCGATGATTTCATGAGCAATTCCTTTTATCGTAGCTTAACTACAAGGTCTTCTAGGTATAGCATCTAGTCAGCCCTCGGACATGAAATACTTGGCTCTGGCGATTAAACAACTTAATTGACTAGAGAAAATTGAGAAGCTTGCCCATGGTATTAATAGTGGATCTTTAGTGCCTTTCGATCGTTAAATTAGCGACCCCATACTTGTTCAATTTTTTACCTTTACAACTGTTTATGTGTTTGATTATATTGCAATTTAATGTTTATTGCTGACAAATGGTTTAAAATTCTATTACCAATCAATTGTCTGCCTACAACTGCATATTCCTTTTAATTGTATATGAGAATGCAATTACTGTGCCAATGTTGTTTGATTTTGCAGGACGGAATCTATATCAGAAAGGGGGACATGTTAACCCTCATGCACATTCCTATCACCTAAGACGGACGTCGTATTATTTATTTGGTAGAGTCAGGTACCGGGCTTGTCGATCCAATAGGACAAGGGTAAGAGTGATCACCGATGAGAGGTGCACTCTAACTGGAACATTCAAGGGATTAGTTGGCTAAGCATGGACGCCCAAGTGTGAATGGGGCGAGCTCATATAAAAGTCAACTTAACCTAAAATTCACTCATTCTCTCATTTGTGCAATTGAAGAGTGCTCTTGCTCCATGTCCATCTTCTTCTCCTTCATCTCCTTGTGTATGTGTGTATGCGTGAGAGAGAGAGAGAGTGCGATCGAGCATTGCGACGACGGCATGGTGATGGCGAAGCGATGAGCGTAGCGCAGTGGCGACTCCTTCTTCTTCGCGGCGAGGAATCCTCCACGACAGCAAGCGTAGAGCGGTGAGTGACACACCACCAAAATTTTGAACTTACTAGTTTCGGCTAGTTGCGTGCTTGGAGCCATTTGTGGCTCGCACATAGTGTATCGGCAAGTTCCCTTGCATTGACACGTGCGAGAGATGCGCACATTGGGTAAGATTGGCTAAGTGTGGGCGCCCAAATGTGAACGGGCAAGCCCATATAAAAGTAAATCTAAACCTAAAATACCTCATTCTCTCATTTGTGCAATGCAAGAAGAGTGCTCTTGCTCCATCTCCTTCTCTGTCTCCCTTGTGTACTAGTGTGTGTGTGTGTGTGTGTGTGTGCTTGAGAGAGAGAGAGAGAGAGAGAGAGAGAGAGAGAGAGTGATCGAGCATTGTAGCGGCACGACGGCGGCGAGGCGGTTGAGCACCGCATAGCGGCGTCTCCCTCTTCTTTGCGGTGAGGAATCCTCCACGACAGCAAGCGTAGAGCGGTGAGTGACACAACATCGTCATCTTTGAGCTTACTAGTTTAGGTTAGTTGCGTGCTCGGAGCCATCTGTGCTCGCACACAGTGTATCGGCAAGTCCTTTGCATTGACATGTGCGACAGACGTGCACATAAGCAAATTAACAAGTACATGTTTTATGGTGATCCTCAAAAACACGAACTTTTCATGCACAGCATCTACTTCATTTAAACATGCACAATCTTCATTTAATAATAAGAGAAAGCTTAGACATGCACCTCAAGGGTTAGTTAGAAAATCCAAAGGGGTCTCAAAGAGGTCCTTTCTCAAAGAAAGTCTTTGAGAGATACGAGAGAATCTCTATTTCATTTGCTTGGGTAAACATCCAAAGAATAATTTCCCCAAGGGGAAGATGGCACGACCCCTGGCAGAGAGAAGACAGTGCGCACGGTGTAGCTTCTCCCTCTTGAATCGTCTTCGAAGTATGCTAGTGTGCAAGTCACACACTGAGACAGATCTTGACTGTTGTTTGACTATCTCTATGTGGCAACCGACCTTTGTACCACATGAGTTGGTGAGAATGCATGGGTCAAACAAGAGCCCCAAGATGCGCATTTTGGTTAAAGATGGTACTTCTCATAACTTTCTTAACTATAAGTAAAAAATTACATCTTCCTCAGTCTCCTAGTTCTCACCACTATTAGGTGGAACCTTTAAATGGAAAAGATTCCAAGATTTGGAAGACGCATATACATGATGTCCTCTTGAGATTCAAGGGCACACCATGCATCTCACTTTCCAGGTTATGAACATGGATCGTGCAAATGTGGTTCTTAGTCCCATGGCTTTGGACCTTCTCTAAAGCGTAGTTATTAGCATAATTATCTATATTTGATGATGCCAATGGTACACACATGTTGCCATTGGGAGAGAAGAATGTACTCTCCTCTCCACTTATAGATTTTTTAGCTCTCTTCAAATAATGAAATAGAAAAAAGTTTTTTTATTACTCTTTCTCTCATCCTTTGTCAAATTTTAATGCAAATGACTCTTTCTCTCATGTACATTCACCAATACTATTCTGCTATGACTATGTCAACCACACAGTTATCTACATAAATGATGTAAACATTTACTTGATCACCAATTAATGTTAAAAAAACTCCTCATGATATACGGTCTTCAATGGATGCCAAGGAGAAACGGAACAAACTTATGGAATTGTTACAGGAATACAACGATGTATTTCTTGATGATCCTCCAACAGGTTTACCTCCAGAACGCGACGTGCAACACGATATAGATGTTATTTCTAGAGCTAAACCTATTAATAAACCTTTTTATAGGCTAATTTCATAGTGAAGCCGTGGAGGTAGAATGCTAGTTAGCAAACTACCTTAGCAAAAATTTCATTCAACCTAGTTCTTCTCCATGACATCACAAATTTTATTGGTGACAAAGAAGGATGGATCGATGTGTTTATGCATCGATTATAGTGGTCTTAATTTGGTTAGTGTTAAGAATAAGTATCCGTTGCCACAAGTAGATGAGTTGTTTGATCAACTCAAAGGAGCATGCTATTTTACAAAGATAGATTTCTGTTCAGCTTATCACCAAGTTTGTATTTGCCTTGCTAATATTTCAAAGATAGCTTATAGAACAAGATCAATCATTACAAGTATCTTGTTATGCCATTTGGATTACCGATGCTCCTAACACTTTCATAGAAAGTGTACTATGACCCTATTTGACAAAGTTCATCACATTGTTGTTCTCAATGACATTCTCATTCATAGTGCTACTGAAGAAGAGCACTTAAAGCATCTTTGTTTAGTTTTCAAGTACTCCAAGATATTTACTTAAGACAGAAACTCACTATCTCAGCCATATTATTTTTGCTACAAGAATACAGATAGATACATCCAAAGTGGATTCTATCCTTAAAATGCCACATATCACGAATTTGAAAGAACTCCAAAACTTTCTAAGTTTGGCCGATTTTTATTGCCAATTTATCAAGGATTATGCAAGAATTGTGATACATATGACCGACCAATTGAAGCGCAAGGCAAATCTTTCAATTAGGGTGAAGGTCAAGAGTATAGCTTCAAAAAACTCAAAATCATTCTTTACTACTGCACCTATTTTAGCAATTGTCGATCCTACAAAGCCCTCTGTAGTTGGGAATGACGTTGGTGATAGGGCTATTGGTGTTGTTGTCCTTCATAATGATAGGCCAATTTCTTATGAGAGTAAGAAACTCGATAAAGCTTAATAAAATTATTTCAATTATGAATGTGAGCTGTATGCAATAGTGTATACTCTTAAGAAGTGGTGACATTATTTATATGGCACTCGGTTTGAGATTGTATTTGATAATGCTGGTATGAAATGGTTTACACAATAAATTGACTTGAAGGGTCGAAAGGTTTACTGGGTTGAGATTCTTCAAGAGTATGATGCACAGCTATGGTATCGCAACAGGTGATATAATATTGTAGCAGATGCTCTTAGTTGTATGCCTGAGATTAATTCTCTTTTATTCACTCAGATCAAGAATGAGTTTCTTGATTCTTTGAGCGGCAAGTGTGAACATGGCGAGGCATACTCTAAGGTGTGGAGTCATGTTATACAGAGGGATCCTTTGCCTACTATGGCCCACCATAGTAGGTGGTGTTGGCACAAGTCCTCCACACATAGTTCTCCTTTGTCGAGTGATGAACTTACTAGATTCAAGATTTTTCCATACAAAATGGGCACACAAAATCTTGAACACAACGTAATAGAGAAAACGAATAACTTATATCCACCTCGACTATCAAGTGCAAGTCCAATACTCTACACAACCATAATAAATAAGACCTCTATGGTCATATTGCTAAATTCAAGGCTCTCATTACCTCTTAGTGTGAGTCATTGACTCTACACAATAGTAGGTGCTGTCTACTTCTAAAACTTTAATCTAGATATTTCCAAATGCGAGTTTCAAACACTCTACATAATGGTAGATATTTCTATTTTTGCCTAAGTTGTCTTCTAGTGTGAGTTTTTGCTCTACACAAGAGAGACGACACCTATATCACATCTCTTATCCATAAGTGCAAGCAAATCTTTAGCACAATATGACATGCCACTTCTTATTTAATTTACCAAAACACATTTTTCAAATGCAATCTATTTTTAAGTTTTTGCTCTACACAAGAGAGACGACGCCTATATCACATCTCTTATCCATAAGTGTAAGCAAAGCTTTAGCACAATATGACATGCCACTTGTTATTTAATTTACCAAAACACAGTTTCAAATGGCTTCTATTTTTCATCGATCTTATACTAAAATCAAAATTATCTTCTTTAAGATTTATTTGAAGAGCTTTCTTAAAGATGAACTATGAGAGAGGGAACCGCGGCGCTTGCTTATATAAAACATGTATTCGATCATATAATCTTTCGATTGAATTTTTTTCGATCGAAATGCTTAGAAATTAAACAAGATGGCCAAATCGATGACATGTCACCATATAATATGTCCATTTAATTTCAAACAATCGTATAAAACGCCCATTGAACACGTATTAAACGTTTAGCATTTAATGTGCAATCAACTTAGATGTTTAGCGACTTTCAAGGAAGTTGACTTAGTCGTTTTACGAGTACCGAAAAAGTCAAGAAGTCTGAAAACGACCCCATGCCAAAACTATCTCCGAGCCTTTGTGGACCTTTTAAGACCCTAAAAAAAAAGGTACTTTGGTATATAAACTCAAACTTCCACCTAATCCATGAGTTTATTCGGTATTTCAAGTAAGTCGTTTTAAACAATGCTTACTATATGATGACAATGTAGTCTATCCAAGAGTTCATGTCGATTTCATTGAACCCCTTGCTTTACTTCATGAACCGGAACGGATTCTGGATTTTCATGAGTTATGAACACGACATCATGTTGGCCGGCAGGCTTTAGTCAAGTGGAAGGATAGACCTGAAGAAGGTGTCACTTGGGAAAACATTAGTGTTCTTAAGAAGAAATTTCCTACTTTTGTTTTCCACGATGAAAGCTCTTTCACAAAGGGGGAGTAATATCAAGACGACAAGGGTCCTACGACTAGGAGCTAGGAGCTAAGAGCTCTGTCGTAAGATCTAAGGCTGCAAATTAGAAGCTTAGGGATAGCTCAATGCTACATGGAAAGGAGTTCCTAAATATAACAGTCCTAAGGCAAGGTTCTGTGCTATATAACGATATGGTAGCGTGGAGTTTCAATGGCACACATCCCACAAACAATGGTGGATCTCTAGTCCTCTGAAAGAATTTTGTGAGTTGTGAATATCCTCCCCTAGTTGATGGTGTTGTAGGAGGTCGCAGTCCTCCCTGAGTGTGTCATCTACTCTACCTGTCTCGATCTCTAGTTTGTGTAATGCTACTCTGAGCTCGCCAATCGCCACATGTGAGCTATGGGGCATGTAAGTGTCCATGTAGCATGGTCTCTAAATGAATTCATCCTCTAGAATGATAAGAAACCGATCTTTGGAGTATGTCATGTTCAAAGAAAGAGGAGATGTGAGCTAGGTGTGCGTGATGTATAGTTGCCTTAAGTCTTGTCTGAGCCCTTAATTCCTCTCACTACGAGAGAGGTGGATGAAGGGCGAGTCTAGGTCATATTGGAATGGTGACAATCTCTCCATGTCTATGCCTTGTACTACAAACAACCCTCTAACCTCTGAGTACCATGATCCTCCCTCTCATAACTCTGAAAGCTGTCTAAAGGTCTCAAAGGCTTTGTGTGTTAGTCTGTCAATTGGTAACTCTCTCATCATGTAGAGGCCTCAAAGGCTTTGTGTGTCATTCTGTTAGCTGGTAACTCTCTCATCCTCTGGATAAACTGTACAAGAGTGCCTCTACTACCACAGGTAAAGTAACGAGCTCTATCATGATAATGCCGTGTGGCACTGTCCGCTTACCGCGGAACAAGCATGAGATCATACATATGTGTGGCCTCTCAATCTATGTCCACACATCAGTTGCTAGTCTCGGTGCCCATATTGCTGCAACATACATTAAAGTTGGTGTGACTAATGTGTCAAATAGCCACCCCTTTGTACGAGGCTCGTGAAAGTGTGCTTGATGCACCTCCGCTCTAGCATGGACAAAGTTTAATAACCTCATGTGAGTGTGTCAGTGGTTGCATGTCTCATGGAAAAGGGCCCTAGTTTGTTGCTAAAGGTAATTCCCAAGTATACATAGGACTCCACAACCTCAATCTACCCTCCTACGTTTGTGAAGATGGATGCCCTCCTTATTGATTTGGAAGTGTGAAAGATCATGCCCTTGGTCTTCCCAAGGTTCACTGTCAGTCCTCGATATACAAAAAACTCATATAACGCCCCAAGATGCCGCTATAAGTCCTCCTGCCACTCTGAAATCAAGAGAATGTCATCAGCATAAAGCATAGTATGCACTGAGGTACTTGCGAGATCAACGCCCTCTCCTCAAGGTTCACTGTCAGTCCTCGATATACAAAAAACTCATATAATGCCCCAAGATGCCGCTATAAGTCCTCCTGCCACTCTGAAATCAAGAGAATGTCATCAACATAAAGCATAGTATGCACTGAGGTACTTGCGAGATCAATGCCCTCTCCCCAGCTCGTAGTAAGTAGTCCATGAGCTTATCAATGTAGAGCCCGAAGAGGGTCAGAGAGAGTGGACAACCTTGCTTGATACTAATGGTGCTAGCAATGGCCGTTGATAATCCTCTTAAGCATCTGACACTCCGCTGAGAGAGAGAGAGAGAGAGAGAGAGAGAGAGAGAGAGAGAGAGAGAGAGAGAGCTAGCTACAACAATATCTTAAAATTTTCAGATATTTGTAAACAAAAATAAATATTTAGCTTGGGCTCTAATATAAGTGGAGACTCAAGGGAGAGAAGGAGGGAGGGACAACACAGTCTTAAAAAAAATTTAAATGATTCTTAGCTCGGGGCTCTACTAGACTCCCCGTTGTTGGCATAGCCTCCCGCATGCAAGCAAGGTAAGAATTCTGCTCCCTCCCGCACCCCTGCCGTTTCTTTTAACAACTCTGCCGAGTTGCTGTGGCAGTATGGACTACCCTAACGACCACATGAGGTTGATGCTTCGCGATGCCGCTTTTGCTACAACCAAAGAGCTTCAAAACAGTGCGGAACATCGGAATGAGCTGAGAGTCTGGGAATTTCAGAACCACTGGACGAATGTGCCACTCAAACACTACGATGTAAGAATCCTTTTTCTGTGTGCTAGTGTAAGACAAAGAAAGAGGGACGTGTGTGTTTGTGCATGTATATGTGTGTGTGTGTGAGAGAGAGAGAGAGAGAGAGAGAGAGAGAGAGAGAGAGAGAGCTTTTAGAAAAAGATGGAAGAGAAAGAGACTCCGTGGGTGTTTGTGTGTGTTAGAGAGAGAAAGAGAGTTTTTAGAAGGAGAAAAGAAGACTTTTTGGGAAAAGCAAAAGAAAAAGAAGTGAATTGCCTTGAGACCGGATCACATAGGCTTGGCAGGACAAAAAAAAGAAAAAAGGGCTGAATTCAGGAAAACGCAGTGTACATTTAAACAAAACATTTCTCACATACTTTCCTTTCAAAACACATGTGGGACAAGCTAGTAGCAAATTACAATTGTGTGTTTCTCTTATATCACCAAAATAGACATACTCTGAGATCGGATCAACTAGGAAAGGGGACATCTCGTGGAGGACGACATGGCCATTGCCTTGCTTTCATAGGTTCCGGCCATTTGTTCTGTGTTCTATACCTCTATCATAACCTCATGGAGGTTAACGATCATCTTTTGGGATGTGTTACTTTCCCAAGTTCTTGATCAACAGGATTGACATGACTCTGGACGTAACGGTGAGACCATGGATGCTTAATGGTCCCTCCGGCACCACTTAGACCTCAACCACAACCCCCACAACTCGTGACTCTATGTTGTGGTGATAGCTGCGCCTTGCTGCACCAGCAACCTCTTCCGGGCCACAACGTTCTTAGGCAGAGTTTTAATCTCTTTGAGCCCAAGAGACATTGCAACAATCTTGGTGAGAAAAGGCACTACCTTATGAAGTATCCTTAACACTTCCGAAGCTTCATCATTGAGTGTTTTGGCTACAATAAGACCTAATCTAGGGGCCATGTGTTGGGTTGCACTGCTATCATAATGCCGTCTGGGTGAGACGGAATAGGGTCACCGATAGTAACTCCTTTAGGTGCAAGGATAAGCGGGTCCCTTCGTGGCTTATGAGACTTTTTGAGACAAGTCTTAACTCTCTATACTTGGGGAAAGGATCTTGAAACTTATCCTTGATGGTAAGGGAGGTGTACACTCCACCCAAGTGATTTTTTATCTTGAGCTTGGTTTCCATCTCCTCTTTCTGCCTAAAATATGCAAGTTTGGGAAATAGGTAGTATTGGATAAGCACTATGTCTCTATATTCGGGGTAAGGAGACTGGAAAGGTAGTGAAAGGGGCCTTCTTCTTTGATGGTCTTTATAAGCTCCATGCTCTTGCCAAGCTTCGTTCTCTCGCGATGCAGGTCCTAATTGGCACTATCGCCATGGACACCAACATGATGATGCCTTTAGGCGAGCCTTCACATTAGCCTACACCCATTGCCTTCCCTTAGAGAATTGATCCATTGCAAGAAAGGTCAGTTTCAGTAGCACTTTCACCCTTAGTGAACATCCCATTAGATAAGCAAATTCAGCCATCCAAATCAGCCCTAGAATTTCCTCTCTGAGAAGCTACTTCACCATATCATCATAAACCCTCCAAGGGATAAACATGATAAAGATCTATCTTTCGGGCACATTAACGTGGTATATTAACATAATTATATGGTGCACCACTTCAATATGCCGTGAGGTATGCCGGACAATCTGTTGCCACAAAGAACACATGCAAAAAATCACTCTTCCCATGTTGGGTGATTGATGCCATATGAGGAGCCTTTTGATTTTGGTCTCACACAAAGTCGAGGTGTGCCTTTGGTGAGAGTGGTCTACTTATGATTGCACAAATGGTACAATGACGATGCAATGGACTGATGCAACTTGGGACTATGCCGGTGACGACGACGACGACCTTAGGGCTGAAATCGGTGGTCTTCTAACTGCTGTCCATAAACACGTTATGGCTGAAAATCTGGGACTGTTTTCGGTGGCTGAAAATGACTGTTTTGGCTGCGTTTTTGAGGGCTGAAAATGGGGTGTATCTGCAGTTCTCTAGGGCTGAATCTACTGCTATCCTTGCATGCTGAAAACACCGGCTATCTGCGGCATCAATGGCTGAAAATAGAAAACGCTGGCAGATCTGGGTGTCGCTAGCAAAAATGCTAGGCAGTCTGGAAATCTGGCGATGACTGCAACTGGGAAACGCCAAGGATCATGGGGAGGTGTTGGCGATATGCACAAACGCTAGGGCTGAGTGTAGGCGATGATGAAGACCAAAAACGCCAAGGCAATGGGAGAGGAAAACGCCAGGCTTGGGGGGTACTGCAGGTTCTTGCTGAGAAGATGCCTGTTGAGCGGGGAGCTCCTGCTGCCTCTTCTGCCATTTAGTGCTAACTTGGGTTTGCTTATATATTAACTTAGCAAAATTGCCCTACCAATTTTTGTTGGAAAGTCACTTAAAAATAATAAGTGAAAAATGTCAAAAATAGGGAAAATAGGCTAAATGCATCGGAAAATTCCCCTATCTGATTCTGATGGATTCTGGTGGGAATTCTGGTGATCAAGCTGTGTGCAACCAGAGGATATGCATCTATACTAAGTGACTGGGCATTCACGGTCTACGAATAGACTCACAAAAGTGCCAGATCACTTCTAATCTAGACTGACTGGACTGACTGAACCCTGTTATGCTGTAGCTTGTCCACGGACGCATAGGGTTGGATGTGTCACGTGACATCCCCTCCTTTTCAAAGTGAGGTATTGGTACCGAACTGTATGGCGTCGAGGGAGATCGCCAATAGCATCCGGAATCTTGGAAGGGACTCTTCGCCGGCCCACTCTGATGTGTGGGTTGTGCGGTACTTGAACTTCATAAAGGTCTGCAATGCTTGCTTCTTTGGGCCGCGCCGAAAGCGACAAAATCTTTTGAATCTCCTTCCTTGCTTCAACTTCGTCTAGAGTCATGCATTGACAGAGGAAGTGGGTTCTGTGGATTCTTTAGATTCATTCGATTCAAGCTTAGGACATGTTCTTTTTATGTGACCTTTAATGTGACAATGAAAACAACGACCTTCCTTAGAATAAGTGCTTTGCTCTTCCGACGTGATGTATCCTCCTACAATTCCTTGTGCTACCTTTTCATCTGGAGTAAGCTTAGGTTTAGCAATTGTGTTAGCCTTACCCTTAACTTCATTGGAAGAATTCTTTTCTGAGAGACTGTTGGAAGATTGGTTAGAAGAGTTACCATTCTTACCGTTCTTACTGTTCTGAGGGTTCTGAGAAGTCTGCGAGGTACTTGTGGAAGTCCTGTTCTCCTTAGGCTTTCCCTTGTTGTGCTTCATCTCCCGTGCGAGAGCAATCGCTACCGCCTTGTTGAGATCGATTGGATCGAGCATCTCGACATCGTACTTGATATACTCGTCCAATCCAAAGAGAAAAGCCTCTTTGCGCTCATCATCCGATTTTCGTAATTGAGTGCTTAGCTGCAAAACACGATTAGAAAAAGACATGACTGGCATACCATTTTGCTTGAGAGCATGCCAATCGTCTTTCAATCGTGCGAGGTACTGAGGTGGCATAAACCGCGCCTTGAGCTTGTCTTGGAAATCAGCCCAACTAAAAGAGAGGGGCGTGCATTCGTCGGCTTCCTCTAGGTGCGCGGCTAACTGTGCCTCTTGCCATGCGTGGTACCAATTGATGGCATCACCGGCAAGGTACATAGCTGCCGTCAAAACTTTGCTATTTCTTGTCTTCTTAGTTGTCGCAAAATAAGCATTAAATTGATGCAACCAAGAATGAATAACCGTAGCATCCATCTTACCGTCATACTTACTGAAAGTCAAACTTCTCTGTGACTGGATGGTTGGAATCCGCCTCGTGGCTTGCGCCACTTGATGAACTCCCACGATCTTTGGGTGGTTCGGTCTTCGAGGCAAGTGCCTGTCGAACCAATTCTTGAGTTCGTAGTTCTCTTTGAGCCTCTCGCTCGATCTCCAAGGCCGCGCTTCGTGCTGCCTCTTTCGCCTTTCTTTGTTGTTTTCTTTCTTTGCGTGCGTCGTGCTCGCGTTCTAAAGCAAGGCGATTGTCTTCTTGTTGTGCGGCAAGTCTTGCGTTTCTTTCGTCGCGCTCACGGTCTTTCGCTGCTTGCTCACGGTCCTTAGCTTCTTGTTGTTCTGCTTTGCTTACGAGCTGTGCCAACACAACTCGATTCGTTTCTTGTTGTTGTGCCATCATGTCCAACATCGACTTGACCATCATCTCCATAGGAGTTAGTACAACTCGTGGCGTAGATGGCGAAGGGGGAGGGTCAAAAAAATCTCTTGGTGGGGAAAAATCTTTGTCGCCTCTCTCATGCTCATCACCTGTATGCGAAGTATCCATTCCGCTTCGGGTGACGACCATGCACTATGATCTTTGGTCCTTAAGTTCACGAGGAACTTGGGTTCTTGAGGGTCTTGGGTTCTTGGGTTCTTGAGGATCTTGAGGTTCTTGAGGTTTTCTTTCGCTTGCAAACCGTGTTTGAGAAGGATCTTCTCTTCACCCGAGTTCTTCTCCTTTCTGCGGGCGCACCCCTTGGCGGCCTTGCGCTCACACCAAGGTTGCTTTTTCCCACCTCACGTCGATTGGTTGGCCGCTAAGTGCACGGTCCGCTCTCAATGAGTGAAAAGAGACACAAGGGGAGGCTGGACAAGCCCTTCTTTCTTGGGATTCCTGTCACTCTTCAAAAAACACGATTAGGAATCGACACGCCCAAGTGAACTTGGGTTCGTGCGACCGCAACAAGCAAAAAAATCCTTGTGATTCTTATGATTCTTTCCTTGAGTGGTACAGAACACTGCCAAAGCTCTGATACCAACGTAAGGTGCAGCGGAATGTTTGCGCTTTGCTCAAGATGAGTGCTCCGAACTGTGCTCAAGGTTTCTTTTAGTTCTTGTGGAAGGTAGAGCCTTCCGTTCTTAATGAGAGAATGCTATGATCACAAACAAAGTGAATGGACACTGTGCGTGCAAGTGTATGAGATTGAGAGATAGAGAGAGAAGAGAGATACGACACCAGAGCATAGTTACCGGGGAACGCCCCCTAGCCCCTGTTCCGGCGTTCCGGGGGGCAGTTCCCTTCCCGAACGTTCCGGAACGTCCCGGAATGTCTGACGTTCCGAGTGGCCACTGCAAACCGGAACGGCCGTTCCGGAACGTTCCGAAACGCCCCCGGACCGTTCCGGAATGCCCCTGGAACGGCCAACGGCTACAAACAAACTTGGCAAAAATTGAAAAAATTGAAGTAAATGTTTG
Source organism: Adiantum capillus-veneris (assembly GCF_014529385.1). Lineage (NCBI taxonomy): Eukaryota > Viridiplantae > Streptophyta > Polypodiopsida > Polypodiales > Pteridaceae > Adiantum > Adiantum capillus-veneris. Next base: position 9,205,357 of record NC_140933.1, on the reverse strand, counting down.
GGCTTCTTTTGAAAGTGTGCAAGGCCTCAAGGACTCATAAAATGCACCCCCCTCCCCCTTTCTCTTCACAAGCTAATCCTCAAGGCTCAAGCTCTCTCCCTCTCACTCTCAAGATCTCTCCCTCTCAAGACTCACTCTCTCAAGGCTCAAGGCTTCAAGCCTTCAAGCTCTCTTCCTCTCCCTCCCACTCTCTCAAATCTCTCCCTCTCCATCTCACTCTCTCTCTCTCTCTCTCTCATCATCTAGTCATAGCAAGGTTGAATGGTCTTCAAAACAAGTTTTTTGTGAGTATTAGAGTCAAAGCACTCTAATACTCCTTGTATTTAAACACAAGGAGCTAAAAATTGCACTATTTGGGTGTTTTTTATACCTCCCGTTCCGCGACGTTCCCGTTCCGGACCCCTAGCCGTTCCCCCGTTCCGCGGGGATCCCGTTGACGTTCCCGTTCCGCGTTCCGGGTAACTATGCACCAGAGACGACGTAAAACCCTCCTCCGAAGGCCCCCCTCTCGTCGGCGAGAGTGGTCTACTTATGATTGCACAAATGGTACAATGACGATGCAATGGACTGATGCAACTTGGGACTATGCCGGTGACGACGACGGGGACGACGACGACGACCTTAGGGCTGAAATCGGTGGTCTTCTAACTGCTGTCCATAAACACGTTATGGCTGAAAATCTGGGACTGTTTTCGGTGGCTGAAAATGACTGTTTTGGCTGCGTTTTTGAGGGCTGAAAATGGGGTGTATCTGCAGTTCTCTAGGGCTGAATCTACTGCTATCCTTGCATGCTGAAAACACCGGCTATCTGCGGCATCAATGGCTGAAAATAGAAAACGCTGGCAGATCTGGGTGTCGCTAGCAAAAATGCTAGGCAGTCTGGAAATCTGGCGATGACTGCAACTGGGAAACGCCAAGGATCATGGGGAGGTGTTGGCGATATGCACAAACGCTAGGGCTGAGTGTAGGCGATGATGAAGACCAAAAACACCAAGGCAATGGGAGAGGAAAACGCCAGGCTTGGGGGGTACTGCAGGTTCTTGCTGAGAAGATGCCTGTTGAGCGGGGAGCTCCTGCTGCCTCTTCTGCCATTTAGTGCTAACTTGGGTTTGCTTATATATTAACTTAGCAAAATTGCCCTACCAATTTTTGTTGGAAAGTCACTTAAAAATAATAAGTGAAAAATGTCAAAAATAGGGAAAATAGGCTAAATGCATCGGAAAATTCCCCTATCTGATTCTGATGGATTCTGGTGGGAATTCTGGTGATCAAGCTGTGTGCAACCAGAGGATATGCATCTACACTAAGTGACTGGGCATGCACGGTCTACGAATAGACTCACAAAAGTGCCAGATCACTTCTAATCTAGATTGACTGGACTGACTGAACCCTGTTATGTTGTAGCTTGTCCACGGACACATAGGGTTGGATGTGTCACGTGATAGTAACGATATTGGTCTCGTTTGCATCACCAAAGCAAATCCCATCGCCATCTTTGCCCTCGTGGTAGAAGATTGAAGGTTCAAATGTCTTCGTTGCAACCTTGCTTCTCTCTTGCTTATAGGCTTCTACATACGCACACAAGCTTTTGGTTATGGGTTGGCAACCCTCTCTGTCATCACCCTTCCCTTGGCGCCTTTTTGGGGCATTAATTTCTTTTACCTAACCCCTCGCGTTTTCTGCAATGTAGGCTTGCCTTGACACCTAGTCATCAAATCTAATCCTCCTATCCCAGCAACACTCCCCACCCCCTCTTCTCTCCCTCCCATCCACCGTTTATGCTTGTGTTTTTGGCATCAAGGGGCTGCATTCTTTGACGGTTGCGTTTCTGGGGCCTATTGAGCAATATTTTCTAGCTCTGTATCTTTGTCACAAACGGGTGACGTGGCATGGCCTGGACATGTGACAGCAAATACACACACACATCCCGCTCTCGAAAAACAGGCCCGAAAAATGCGTTGACCTGTTGACGTGGCAGCAGCGTACGGATTTTCGTGATTTGTGGCGGGATTCGTGGAAAACCGGGCTGAAGGCTGAGTGTACGGATCTCCGTGAATTGCGGAACTGTATGGAGGTTGCTTTTTGCAAGAAAACCTACGCAAGGCCAAATTTTTAGAAGCTTTTGGTGTTAGGTGCAGCGGAATGAATGTTTGCGCTTTGCTCAAGATGAGTGCTTCGAACTGTGCTCAAGGTTCCTTTTGTTCTTATGGAAGGGAGAGACTTCCGTTCTTAATGAGAGAGTGCTATGATCACAAACAAAGTGAATGGACATTGTGAGTGAAAGTGCATGAGACTGAGAGATAGAGAAGAGAATACGACACCAGAGACGTTGTAAAACCCTCCTCTGAAGGCCCCACTCTGCATGGACCGGGTCTGCAAGGCTGAGGCTGAAGTCCAAAAACGCCAGGCTGTTATGCTCCAAAAACGCTAGATTTGCAGGTTTCCAAAACGCTAGGGAGCTTGTCAAAAAACTCTATATCTGATGCTTGCTAGGGCGATGACCTTCTTGCTGGAAAACGCTAGGCTGAACTGTTGTTGGCGATGGGTATCTAATGCAGAAACGCTAGGGAAGGGGGGTCCTTTGCTTGGGGAAGGAAACTGCCACCAAGGTCTTGCTTGAGAAGATGCCTGCTGAGCTTGGCTCATGTTGCCTCTTCTGCCAAATAGTGCTAGCTCTAGTTTGCTTATATACAAACTTAGCAAAATTACCCTACCTACTTTTGTTGGAAAGTCACTTAAATTAATAAGTGAAAAATATCAAAAATAGGGAAAATAGGCTAAATGCACTGGAAAATTCCCCTGATAGAATTTGATGGATTCTAATGGGAGTATTGATGATCATGCTGTGTGCAACCAGAGGATATGTATCTATGCTAAGTGACTGGCCATGCACGGTCTACGAATAGAGTCACAAAAAGTGCCAGATCACTTCTAATCTAGACTGACTGGATTGACTGAACTGAACCCTGATCATGCTGTAGCTTGTCCACGGACACATAGGGTTGGATGTGTCACGTGACATCCCCTCCTTTTCAAAGTGAGGTACTGGTACCGAATTGTATGGCGTCGAGAGAGACTGCCAATAGCATCTGGAATCCTGGAAGGTACTCTTCGCCGGCCCACTCTGATGTGTGGGTCGTGGGGTACTTGAACTTCATAAAGCTCTGCAACGCTTGCTTCTTTGGGCCGTGCCGAAAGCGACACAAAGTCTTCAATGGCTCCTTTTCGTCTTTAGTCATGCTTCTTTCTTCTTCAAGAATCTCCATGGCTGAAAATTCCTGAAACCATTTCCAACACAAAACCATGAACATACCCATTCCATGTAAAGTGAGTGGAAAAAATCTTGTCTTCCTCAAAGACTGTGCATGCAATGTAGATGAACAAAGAGACGGAGTGCTAACCCGTTCACCACACACACGCAAACAATGAGATCGAATCTTTTTCTTCTGATTTAAAGCAATCAACTGTGGCAATTCACAACGGAAATGCCCATGCTTGGTGCTCATACTTTCATGTGCTCGTTCTACAAATGTGTCATGCCAAGGAAGAGACATGGAATGTGACGTCCTTGAATGCATACTTTTCAGCTTTTCATGAACAATTCGCATACATTCGTGCTCATTCATGAGTGAAGCGTGCTCAATGTACAACATGTCATGCCTAGGAAAAGGGATCACATAAAGATGCTGACTAAAATACAGGAAACGATCACGAATGAAACACTCGAACAATGCGTGCGTATCAATCATGCGAACGCATAAGACTTCCTGTGAGGGTTCCTTGGACCTAGGCTCGAGAGCCAAGATCGCTTCTTCTTGAAAGATTGAATTGTCTTGTGGGGGTTCTTTGGACCTCGATTCGAAAGCCAAGATCGGTTCTTCGTCATTGATCGAATCTACAACGAGGTTAGCTTCGCTAGAAAAAGCATCCACTAACACATCATCCTTGTGAACAATCACATCATCTTCATGCAACTCATCATGCTTGTCATTGTCATTCAAATCATCATGCTCATCATTATCATTCAAACCATCATGCAAATCCTGTGTATCATGCTTTGGAGAAGAAGAGACTTAGAGAGTCTCCTTTTCCCGAATCTCTTGCATCGGTGCTTGAGAAAAAAGTCGCAAGAACTCTTTCATGTGTTGGTCGCTCTTTTCTTTGAGGGCTTTGTTCTCGCGATCAAATTTTGCTTGTCTTGCTTTGTTCTCTCGATCAAATTTGGCTTCACTTTCTTTTTCTTCCAAGTTGTACTGACCCTCTATGGCTTCCATTCTTGCATCGAATTCACGATCTATGGCTGCCCTTCTTTCTTCGTAGTCACGATCTATGGCTGCCCTTCTTTCTTCGTAGTCGAACTTCCTATCCATAAACAATTGGGGCAACTCCTTCATAGGAGTTAGTGCAATCCTTGTCGTAGTTTGGAAAGGGGGAGGGTCGGGAAAACCTCCTAGTGAGGAAAATTCTTCTTCGCCTCTCTCATGCTCATCACCTCCAAGCGAAGTATCCATTCCGCTTCGAGTGATGACCATTCTGAAGTCGTGGGTTCTTGGGTTCTGAAGTTCACGAGGAACTTGGGTTCTTGGGTTCTTAAGTTCACGAGGAACTTGGGTTCTTGGGTTCTTGAGGTTTTCTTTCGCTTGCAAACCGTGTTTGAGAAGGATCTTCTCTTCACCCGAGTTCTACTCCTTTCTGCGGGCGCACCCCTTGGCGGCCTTGCGCTCACACTAAGGTTGCTTTTTTCCACCTCACGTCGATTGGCCGGCCGCAAAGTGCACGGTCCGCTCTCAACGAGTGAAAAGAGACACAAGGGGAGGCTGGACAAGCCCTTCTTTCATGGGATTCCTGTCACTCTTCAAAAACACGATTAGGAATTGACACGCCCAAGCGAACTTGGGTTCGTGCGACCGCAACAAGCAAAAAAAATTATTGTGATTCTTGTGGTTCTTTCCTTGAGTGATACAGAACACTGCCAAAGCTCTGACACGAATGTTAAGTGCAACAGAATGAATGTTTGCGCTTTGCTCAAGATGAGTGCTCCGAACTGCGCTCAAGGTTCCTTTTGTTCTTATGGAAGGGAGAGCCTTCCGTTCTTAATGAGAGAGTGCTATGATCACAAACAAAGTGAATGGACACTGTGCGTGAAAGTGCATGAGACTGAGAGATAGAGAAGAGAATACGACACCAGAGACGTAAAACCCTCCTCCGAAGGCCCCACTCTCGTCGGCGAGAGTGGTCTACTTATGATTGCACAAACTGGTACAAACGGTACGCACGAGACTGATGCAAGTCTAGGCTATGTCGACGATGACGATGGTGATGACGAGGTCGACCTAAGGGCTGAAATCTGCAATCTTTCTACTGCTGTCCAAAAACGCTATGGGCTGAAATCTGTGATTGAGTCAAAAACACTGATTCGGGGGCTCTTTTCTGTGGGTCTTTGACGCTGAAAATCTGCAGGTTTAATGGCTGAAAACTGAGGTCTTACTGGGGCTAAATCTGCTACTTTTAGGGGCTTCTCTTGATGGCCCTTTAGGGATGCAATCACTGCATGTACCGGGTCTGCAAGGCTGAGGCTGAAATCCAAAAACGCTAGGTTGTTATGCTCCAAAAACGCTAGATTTGCAGGTTTCCAAAACGCTAGGGAGCTTGTCAAAAAACGCTAGATCTGATGCTTGCTAGGGCGATGACCTTCTTGCTGGAAAACGCTAGGCTGAACTGTTGTTGGCGATGGGTATCTGATGTAGAAACGCTAGGGAAGGGGGGTCCTTTGCTTGGGGAAGGAAACTGCCACCAAGGTCTTGCTTGAGAAGATGCCTGCTGAGCTTGGCTCCTGTTGCCTCTTCTGCCAAATAGTGCTAGCTCTAGTTTGCTTATATACAAACTTAGCAAAATTGCCCTACCTACTTTTGTTGGAAAGTCACTTAAATTAATAAGTGAAAAATGTCAAAAATAGGGAAAATAGGCTAAAATGCACTGGAAAATTCCCCTGATAGAATCCATCAAATCTGATGGATTCTGATGGGAATATTGATGATCATGCTGTGTGCAACCAGAGGATATGCATCTATGCTAAGCGAATGGGCATGCACGGTCTACGAATATACTCATAAAAAGTGCCAGATCACTTCTAATCTGGATTGACTGGACTGACTGAACTGAACCCTGATCATGCTGTAGCTTGTCCACGGACACAGAGGGTTGGATGTGTCACGTGACATTTTGGCTTTGCTTTATTTTGAACCTATTTTTAAAAGTATGGCAGCTTTTGGGGCTCTGCTTTTGGCATCCCTTGTAATGAATAAATAAGTGGGTAGGACTCCCACTCTGCAGAGCATCTGGACGCAAAGTCTGAGAGTGAGCCCCTCCCACTCCTTGTACTTTGAGTTGTAGATTAATACACAAAGAAATACTGAAAGGGGCGCCAGTCTTTGGGGCCAATATCTCTAGGCACGGAACTCCGCCGGGCCGTGTCGAATCAATTGTGAACTGTGAATTGTTTTGAAGTGAATCTCTGCCGTGTCGCGGTAGAATCTTGACTTGCAGAGTGTCCAAGTTTGTTACAATGGTATCAGAGCACAAAAAGATTCTTCTTCTACGGAGGATCTGATCCATTTTTGCAGCGCACACAGCTTTTGAGACTTATTAGCCACTCCCACCCTTCATACATCGCGCATCGGGCACGCTCCGGTCTTCATCGCACTGTCTTACAAGGCATAAAGCCATTAAGAATCCCTCTCAGTGGGAAGACAAAGAAAAGTTGAAGATCTGGCATGGGAACTGAAGAAAAGAATGAAGATTTGGTTAAACTTTTTTTGGACAAATTTGCCAGAAAAGAAGTACAAACGTCAACTGCAGATTGACATATGTGTGAACAGATTGATTAAGTACTCCAAGGACCCGAGATGGCGTGCGGCCATTGCTTCTCCTCTCAGATAGGGAGTAAAAAGACAGACGAGTGCAGAAAAGCAGAACCTGTACTCGCAAAAAGACATGGACAAGCGAAGCCAAAAAAAAAAAGGGGGGAGCAAAGCTTCGGAAAGGGCAAGAAAACGGCAAAGAAGCCTAAGTTTCGCCCAGTTTTTGACAGTTCTATAAAGAACTCGTGTTCAGATAGTTCGGACTCCGACAATCACAAACTTTATGCAAAGAAGAAGCTTTTTTATAAAGCCAACTAATATGACTTCCTCGAAGATAAAAGCAAGAAAGAGAATTTAAAGAAGGTGGACAGTCGATTTGAATCCTTTTCTGGGTTCAGAGATGCTCGAACATGGTGGTCCACTCTTCTACTGAGAAAGGAAGCTCCGGTTAAATGGTTGAAATTCAAAAGGCTTTTAATTTCTTCTTGGCTACGAACCGCTTGGAATCATCTTCGGATGACCAAGGGATATTCTTTGGACACTGATTGCGAGAGATATGAAGCTCTTTTCTACCAGCTTCTTCATTTAAGAAGGTCTCATTTAAAGAACAGATTGAGCGGTTTTGCTGCGGACTTCCTACAGAGATCCGAGACTACTGCTTGGAACAAAAGTCGAATTCTATTCAAGAATTGATGGGTCATGCGAACGGGGTTTTGCCATACACTCGGTTAATCTGACTTACCCCACTGATGAGATCTTGACTCAGAGAACCGGGAGACGTCTAAAAAATGGAAGTAGAAAGAGCAAGAGTTCCGAAGAAAAAAGAAAGATACATGTCCCCACCAGACTCTTAGAGAAAGGGCTATCTATCTCAAAGAGGGGAAGTGTTTTGGATGCGGGCAACATGGGCACATCTCCGCAAAGTGCCCCAAAAAGGCACAGCAAGAACAGACTAGCGGCAGGCTAGAGAGTTCTAGAGCAGCAGAGGAATGTGGCAAAAAAGGTAGATGAAAGCAGAACTGGTACCACATTGCGTGGGGCCCGAACCGAATCAAATGAACGAAAGTACAAAACTTTGCCGCACTTAGGGCAAAGTGAAAGATCAGGAAGCCCTCATTTTTCTTTGATGGAGGAGCGAAGGCCAACTTCTTTTCACTTGAATTGGCGGCTTGATTTGGAATTACGCCCGACAAGGTTGAGGCCACAGGCGGAGGTAGTTCTAGCGGCACTCGGACGGGATGATGCCATTATATCGATCATTGGCAAACTTCGTTTGTAATGTTAGGGGTGTTTAGGGCACAAGGACTTCTACGTAATGCCCTTGGGAGGTTGTAACGTCCTCCTTAAAATCCCTTGGTACCAAAAGAACAATGCCATGGTTAACTATCGGGTTGAGAAAGCGACTTTAACAAATGAAGGGCACAAAGATTGTACTTGATGACATTCAGCTTCTTTCCTTGATTTTTTGGAGAAAACTGAATGATGATTGAAGGTCGAATATGTTTTGACCTTGATAAAGAACGCCAGGATTTTCTCCACACTCATGCCGATTGCTTTTCATAGGGCCTGCCAGGTGAGTTGCCACCATCTCGTCCTGAGGATCATACCATTGATCTAATACCAAGAAGCACACCACCGAACCGACCACCTTACCGTGTGAGCCGAGCCCAAAATGAAGAGATTATGAACCAAGTGAAAGATCTCTTGGAAAAGGGTCTTATCTAGCCGAGTACTTCACCTTACTGCTCTCCGGTGTTGTTGGTTTTGAAGAAAGACGGATCTTGGAGAATGTGCATTGATTATAGAGCTCTCAACCAAATCACCATCAAGAACAGGTTTCCGATTTCTAGGATCGATGATATTCTAGACCGACTACAGGGATCCTCTTGTTTTTGTAGGATCGAATTGAAGAGCAATCATCAGATCTGAATCGCGCCGAGAGATGTCTACAAGGCAACTTTTTGACGACTTTCGGTTTATTCAAGTTTTTGGTGATGCCTTTTGGGCTTACCAATGCTCCAACGACCTTTAACTGAATGATGGACAGGATTTTCAGAGAGTACAGATGTTACGTGCAGCGGAATGAATGTTTGCGCTTTGCTCAAGATGAGTGCTCCGAACTGTGCTCAAGGTTCCTTTTGTTCTTATGGAAGGTAGAGCCTTCCGTTCTTAATGAGAGAGTGCTATGATCACAAACAAAGTGAATGGACACTGTGCGTGCAAGTGTATGAGACTGAGAGATGGAGAGAGAAGAGAATACGACACCAGAGACGTTGTAAAACCCTCCTCCGAAGGCCCCACTCTCGTCAACGAGAGTGGTCTACTTATGATTGCACAAGCTGATACAAACTGAATGCATGTGACTCATGCAAGTCTAGGCTATGTCGGCGATGACGGCGGTGATGGCGAAACCGACTTAAGGGCTGAAATCTGTAATCTTTTATCTGCTGTCCAAAAACGCTATGGGCTGAAATCTGCAAATCTTCTATCTGCTGAATTCTGACTCTATGTCAATGACGATGTCGATGACGACGATGCGACGACGCGCTGAAAACGCAGATGCTGAAATCTGCGTTTTTCGGGCTGAAACTGTAAACCTTGCGGAAACTGACCATGCGGCGAGGTACTACTGCGGGAAGGTGAGGTCTGCGAGGTTCGGGACTTTATCTGCGGGTGCTAACTGCTGAAAACTGAAAACGCTGATGTTCCTTGTTGTTCCGTCGCGGTAAAGCTGCAAAACGCCGGGGCTGATCTGCAAACCAAAAACGCTAGGGCTGAAATTCTGTGTTGTCGTCAGTTGCTCTGCAAAATGCAAAACGCTAGGCTGATCTAAGGTTCTGCTGTCGCCGGAATCTGCAAAAGCAAATCGCTGGCTGATCTGGTGATGAAAACGCTAGGTGATGGCTCTGCTCCAAAAACGCTAGGTCTCTTAGGGGAGGTTCTGCTGAGAAGGTGCCTGTTGAGCGTGGAGCTCCTGCTCCCTCTTCTGCCAATTAGTGCTAGTCTATGTTTGCTTATATACAAACTTACTCAATTTGTTCTACCTACTTTCCAACAAAAGTCACTTAGAAATAATAAGTGAAACGTGTCAAAAATAGGTTAAATAGGCTAAATGCATTGGAAAATTCCCCTGAAGGATTTTGCGGGAATGCTTATGATAATGTTGTGTGCAACCAGAGGATATGCATCTACACTAAGTGATTGGGCATGCACGGTCTACGAATAGACTCACAAAAGTGCCAGATCACTTCTAATCTTGACTGACTTGACTGATTGAACCCTTGTCGTGCTGTAGCTTGTCCACGGACACATAGGGTTGGATGTTGTCACGTGACAACATATCCTTTTCAAAGTGATGTACTGCTACCGAACTTGTCACGTGACACATCCAACCCTATGTGTCCGTGGACAAGCTACACCATAGCAGGGTTCCCGTCAGTCCAGTCGGTTTAGATTAGAAGTGATCTGGCACTTTTGTGAGTCTATTCGTAGACTGTGCATGCCCAGTCACGTAGTGTAGATGCATATCCTCTGGTTGCACACAACATAAGCATAAGCATTTCCATCAGATTCCATCAGAGTCAGTTTGGGAAATTTTCAAGTGACTTTATCCCATTTTTCCCTATTTTTGACATTTTTCACTTATTTATTAAGTTTTGTTGGGTACTCAGTAGGGCAAATTGGGTAAGTTAATATATAAGCAAACCCAAGTTAGCACAATAGGGCAGATGAGCAAAGAGCACAACAGGCTTCCCCAAGCAGCAGGTGCTCCCTCCCTCTCTCAACAAGACCTCACCAAGTCCTCCCTTGGTGAGCCATCCCCAGCACTTAGCCTCGCCATCCACTCCTTCCCTTTGGCGTTTTCTCCCAAGCTTCAGCCATCGCCTACAAGCTCCATCCCCTTGCGTTTTCCCCCTTCAGGCAGCCCCCAAAGCCCAGCGTTTTTGGGATCGCAAACCCTCAACAGAACCAGCGTTTTACATCAGCTTTCAGCCCCTTGAAAAACGGCCATTGACAGTATTTACAGCGGGGAATTCAGCCTATAAAACGCAGCCCTTGACTTGCAGATCCTCAGCGTTTTCAGCCTACGACCACAACTACAAAAACGCAGCTAAGCAGTGCTTGATCAGCGTTTTCTGTCAGCCTTAAATCCCCTGGCCAAACCAGGGATTTTCAGCCATGAGGAGCACCCCCAAGACCACCCAGAACCTCAGCATTTTCCCCCTTTTGGACAGCAGATAGAAGAAGACCAAAAACAGCCCTAAAGTCATCGTCGCCGTCACCGACATAGCCCCCATTTTCATCAGTCCATGCATTATCATTGTACGCCTTTGTGCAATCAAAGTCAGACCACTCTCGCCGCCGAGAGTGGGGCCTTCGGAGGAGGGTTTTATAACCTCTCCGGTGTCGTATCTCTTTTCTCTCCTTCTCTCAGTCTCATTCACTTGCACGCACAATATCCACTCACTTTGTTCATGATCGTAGCACTCTTCATAAGACGGAAGGCTCTCTCCTTCCCTAAGAACTAAAAGGAACCTTGAGCAATAAAGATCACTAATCTTGAGAAAATACAACATTCATTCTGCTGCACCTTACATTGGTATCAGAGCTTTGGAAGTGTTCTGCATTACTCAAGGAAAGAACCACAAGAACCACAACAATTTTTTTTGCTTATTGCGGTCGCACGAACCCAAGTTTACTTGGGCGTGCCGATTCCTAGTCGTGTTTTGTTGAAGAGTGACAGGAATCCCAAGAAAGAAGGGCTTGTCCAGCCTCCCCTTGTGTCTCTTTTCACTCATTGAGAGCGGACTGCGCACTTAGCGGCCAGCCAATTGACGTGAGGTGGGAAAAAGCAACCTTGGTGTGAGCGCAAGGCCGCCAAGGGGTGCGCCTGCAGAAAAGAGTAGAACTCGGGTGAAGAGAAGATCCTTCTCCAACTCGATTTGCAAGCGAAAGAACACCTCAAGAACCTCATGAACCTCAAGAACCCAAGAACCCAAGAACCAAGACCCTCAAGAACCCAAGTTCCTCGTGAACTTAAGAACCAAAGATCCTAGTGCATGGTCGTCACCCGAAGCGGAATGGATACTTCGCATACAGGTGATGAGCATGAGAGAGGCGACGAAGGATTCTCCCCACCATGAGATTTTTCCAACCCTCCCTCTTTGCCATCTACGCCACGAGTCGTACTAACTCCTATGGAGTTGATGGTCAAGTCAATGATGGACATGATGCTGGCACAACAAGAAGCGACTCGTGTCACTTTGGAAGCGAATCGCGTTGCGTTGGCACAACAAGAAACCAATCGCCTTGCTTTCGAACGCGAGCGCGATGAACGAAATGAACGAAAAGCAGAAAGGGATGCCGAGCGGGAAGCTCAAAGGGAGCTACGCACTCAAGAATTTATTTCCCACGTGCTAGCCTCGAAGACCGAACCACCCAAAGATCGTGGGAGTTCATCAAGTGGCGCAAGCCATGATGCGGATTCCAACCATCCAGTCACAGAGAAGTTGACTTTCAGTAAGTATGACGGTAAGATGGATGCTACGGTTATTCATTCTTGGTTGCATCAATTTAATGCTTATTTTGCGACAACTAAGAAGAGAGGAAATAGCAAAGCTTTGACGGCAGCTATGTACCTTGCTGGTGATGCCATCAATTGGTACGACACATGGCAAGAGGCACAACTAGCCGTGCACTTAGAGGTAGCCAACGGATTCATGCCTCTTTCCTTCGATTGGGCTGATTTCCAAGACAAGCTCAAGACGCGGTTTATGCCACCTCAGTACCTCGTACGATTGAAGGACGATTGGTGCGCTCTCAAGCAAAATGGTATGCCACCTCAGTACCTCGCACGATTGAAGGACGATTGGTGCGCTCTCAAGCAAAATGGTATGCCGGTTATGTCTTTTTCTAATCGTGTTTTGCAGCTAGGTACCCAATTACGCATGTCGGATGATGAACGCAAAGAGGCATTCCTTTTTGGATTAAACGACTATATCAAGTTCGATGTAGAAGTCTTCGATCCAATCGATCTCAACAAGGCGGTAGCGATTGCTCTCGCAAAGGAGATGAAGCACAATAAGGGAAAGCCCAAGGAGAACAAGACTTCCACAAGTACCTCGCAGACTTCTCAGAATCCTCAGAACGGTAAGAACCGTAAGAACGGTAAGAATGATAACTCCTCTAACCAATCTTCCAACAGTCTCTGATCAAAGAATTCTTCCAATGAATCTAAGGGTAAGGCTAACACAATTGCTAAACCTAAGCTTACTCCAGATGAAAAGGTAGCACAAGGAATTGTAGGAGGATACATCACGTCAGAAGAACAAAGCACGTATTCTAAGGAAGGTCGTTGTTTTCATTGTCACATTAAGGGTCACATAAAAAGAACATGTCCTAAGCTTGAATCGAATGAATCTAAAGAACCCACAGCACCCACTTCCTCTGTCAATGCAATGAATGATAACACGAGTGTGCCCCAAGTTTCTCAAGACCCTCCCATTGATGAATCTCTCATTAAATATTAGGTCGTACGTCGGGCCCCGTTTCGTCATATTGTTTGACCCAGGTAGTATGCATGATGTGATCAGTTCCTCTCTTGTTGAGAGAGCCAGCCTCGAAGTTAGTCCGAGATCTCCTATCGAGGTCTTTGGCTTTCGTCCTGGTATGGACGCTCTCATCACGGAGGAGTGCCTTGATGTGTTGTTTGCAATTCAAAAGACTGCCTTCACTAGAAGATTTGTTGTTTCTTCTCTCTCAGGATGTGATATGATTTTGGGCATTCGATGGTTCCGTGAGACTAACGCTCTCATTGATTTTGAGGCTAACACTTTAATTCTCAATGCCAAAAGTGATTCTCCTACTGTCTTTCATGGAGATGACATTTCTCATTCTCCATCTCTCATTGCTAATATGCAGGACAAGATTGAAAGGATTCGGGAAAAGGAGACTCTCTCAGTCTCTTCTTCTCCAAAGCATGATACACAAGATTTGCATGATTATGAGAAGCATGATGATTTGAATGATAATGATTTGCATGATCCAGATGTGATTTCTCACAAGCATGATGATTTGCATGAAGAAGATGTGATTCTTCACAAGGATGATGTATTAGTGGATGCTTTTTCTAGCGAAGCTAACCTCGTTGTAGATTCGATCAATCACGAAGAACCGATCTTGGCTTTCGAGTCGAGCTCCAAAGAACCCCCACAAGACGATTCGATAATTCAAGAAGAAGCGATCTTGGCTCTCTAGCCTTGGTCCAAAGAACCCTCACAGGAAGTATTATGTAGATGACGATGCGACGACGACGTGCTGAAACTGTAAACCTCGCGGAAACTGACCGTGAGGCGAGGTACTGCTGCAGGAAGGTGAGATCTGTGAGGTTCGGGACTTTATCTGCGGGTGCTAACTGCTGAAAACTGAAAACGTTGATGTTCCTTATTGTTCCGTCACGGTAAAGCTGCAAAACGCAGGGCTGATCTGCAAACCAAAAACGCTAGGACTGAAATTTTGTTGTTGTCACCGATTGCTCTGCAAAATGCAAAACGCTAGGCTGATCTAAGGTTCTGCTGTTGCCAGAATCTGCAAAAGTAAATCACTGGCTGATCTGGTGATGAAAACACTAGGTGATGGCTCTGCTCCAAAAATGCTAGGTCTCTTAGAGGGGTTTCTGCTGAGAAGGTGCTTGTTGAGCGTGGAGCTCCTGCTGCCTCTTTTGCCAATTAGTGCTAGTCTAGGTTTGCTTATATACAAGCTTACTCAATTTGCCTACCTACTTTCCAACAAAAGTCACTTAAAAATAATAAGTGAAAAATGTCAAAAATAGGTAAAATAGGCTAAATGCACTGGAAAATTCCCCTGAAAGATTCTGATGGAAATGCTTATGATCATGTTGTGTGCAACCAGAGGATATGCATCTACACTACGTGACTGGGCATGCACGGTCTACGAATAGACTCACAAAAGTGCCAGATCACTTCTAATCTAGACTGACTTGATTGATTGAACCCTTGTCGTGCTGTAGCTTGTCCACAGACACATAGGGTTGGATGTGTCACGTGACAACCGATCTTTTGTTGACACTTTCTTTGATGACATTATTGTCTTCTTAAAGATGAGGCAGAGCATAGAGAGCATCTACTACAGGTCTTTCAGGCATTACGTAATCACAAGTTCATGATCAACGCAAAGAAGAGTGAATTTTTCCTACCAGAGACACTTTTTGGGAGACATCGTCTCAGCGGCAGGAGTGCAGATGGACCCGGCCAAGATTGAGACTATACGTGATTGGTCTGAGTTGAAGAATGTCCATGGAGTTAGAAGCTTCTTGGGCTTATGTTCTTACTACCGACGGTTCATCAGAAAGTTTCCAGAGGTTGCTTGCCCTTTGCATATGTTGACACAAAAAGGAGTCCCTTTCTCGTGGGGACCCACAGAGGTGATTGCCTTTCAAACATTGAAAGAAAAATTGACTACAAGACGAGTTTTGACTTTGCCGGATTTGCAGAAGTCATTTGAAGTATATTGTGATGCTTGTGGTCATAGTCTGGGTGCGGTCTTAATGCAAGAAGGCCATGTCATTGCCTATGAGAGCCGATTGTTTCCAAGGCCGGAATTGACAGCACAGATATATGAGGAAGAGCTTTTGGCGGTTATCCATGCTCTTACTCAGTGGCGACATTACCTACTTGGAGCCAATTTTACGGTCTTTACAGACCACCAAAGTTTATGCTACTTCTTGTCCAGAAGCATCTATCGGAAAAGCAGATGAGGTAGACAAACATCTTGTCACAATTGCACTTCCAGAATCTCCTTGTGCAGGGACAAAAGAATTTGGTGGTAGATGCTTTGTCTCGAAAGCTGTTGGTTTTGGCTATTTCTGCGATACATCATAGGAGCTTCGAGGATATGGTTGATCAGTATGCCACAGATACAGATTTTGCAGATATTTTCACTCGGGTACGCAATGGGGAGATAGTAGCAGGATATTTTATTCGGGATGGCTACTTGATGAAGAAAACGATGTTGTGTGTTACACAGCCGTTAAGGGAAAAGATTCTAACTGAATGCCACTGTCCATCTTTTTACGGGTCACTGCGACATTGCTACCACCTTGAAAGGTGTGGAGAGATACTTCTTTTGGCGGAGACTTGGACAATTTTGTACGCAGTTGCTTGGTATGCCAGAAGGTCAGGTTTGACAGGCATAAAGCACAAGGATTGTTACAGCCTTTACCCATACTCACCCGACCCTGGCAAGGTATTGCAATGGATTTCATTTTTGATCTCCCACAGAGAGTGGGCACGATGGTATCTGGACTGTTATTGACAGATTTAGCAAGCAAGCTCATTTCATTCCAGTGAAGAAAATAGTCAAGCCGGAGCACTTAGCGAGACTGTTTGTGGCCCAGATCTTCAAATTACATGGCATGCCTGAGACAATTGTCTCTGACAAAGACCCCAAAATCACGAGTTTGTTTTGGAAGGCTATTTAGGAGAACATTGGTACGCGGTTGCAGTTCTCGTCATCTTTTCACCCGCAGACAGATGTGCAATCTGAGATTGCAAATTCAGTCGTAGTGGATTTGTTAAAGTCTTCTTCGTTGGATCAAAAGACTACATAAGGAAAGGTTTTTATCTTTGGTGGAATATGCCTACAATAACACGATCAACTCTTTGGTGGGGAAGGTGCCATTTGAGATTATTGAATTTGCTACGAAGGTTCCACCCTTACCTTCTACCCTTCCTTAGCATGAAAGATAAGATTTTCTTTTGAAGCCGACCAGTTCACGAGCGACTTGGACTTGGTCCGGAAGGCTTTGGAGAGCGTAAGAGCACCCAATCGTTCTCCTTTAATTTCAAATCACGACGATGTAGATGTGCTGCCTTTTTCTGTCTTTTTTGAGAAGACACACCTGAGAAAGAGAAAAGGGAAAGGAGCGGCTTTTTCCAAAGCTTAGCATGAGATACTATGGACCTTTCCAGATTTCCAAAAAGATAAATGATGTCTCCTTTCGAGTGAAGCTGCCCGATACTTGGAGACTTTACAATGCTTTTCCTAAGAGTCTCTTGAAGCCTTTTAAAGGCGATGTGCTCGAGGTGGGAAGCCATATGAGCAACCCAAAGTTGAGGAAAACGAGGAGATACTCGTTCCAGAACAGATTTTGGCACATAAAGATAGAAAGTTAAAAGGTAAAATGATAAGGCGGTTCTTGGTTAAATTCAAGAACTATCCCACATTGGATGCGAAGTGGATGGACTAGGAGGACCTGGCAGATTCTCCTCAGCTTGTGAACCTTTACCTTGAAGCATTTGGTTTAGCATAGTCTATTCCAAATTGAACCTCGAACTCAGCTGGGCAGAATTTGGTGCAGCAGGTATGCACAAGAGAGGAGTCACTGCACTCCTTTGTCAACACATTGCCCCGATTTTTGATACTAAAGTCATTGATGTCTCTTTTGAGTTTCAGGGATATTGAGTTTCTGCTGTATGACTTTATGAACTGGAATTCCCGATAATATGATACTGATTTATTCTTGACTTGTCTAAGTGCAGGAACTGATAGACGAAATGATTGCAGCATTTTGGTATGAAAGATCTCGATAGACGTGATTGCAATAAGAATTAGTTATCGGACGTCTATGAGGTTCTTAGTGGATCTAGATGCGATTACTAAATACGTTGCGGATTAATCATGGTTTGAGATCGAATGAATTTTGAATGGGATTTGTCATGTGATGTCAAGTGATGTCCTGTGATGTGATTGTCGATTCGTACATGTGCTAAGACAGTTTATGGTGTTTGTCTATTTTGCAGGCGTAATCAAGGGCAATTACAATGCTTTCAAGAGGGGGGTATGTCACAAACTGGTGATGTGGCATGGCTTAGACATGTGACAGCAGATACACACATCTCGCTCTCGAAAAACAGGCCCGAAAAATGCGCTGACTTGCTTGCATGGTAGCAGCGTAAGGATTTTCCCGATTTGCGATGGGATTCACGGAAAAGCATGCTGAAGGCTAAGCGTACGGATCTCCGTGAATTGCAAAACTGTATGGAGGTTGCTTTTTGCAAGAAAACCTAGGCAAGGCCAAATTTTTAGAAGCTTTTGGGCTTTGCTTTATTTTGAAACCTATTTTTAAAAATATGGCGGCTTTTGGGGCTCTGATTTTGGCATCCCTTGTAATGAATAAATAAGTGGTAGGGCTCTCACTCTGCAGAGCATTAGGATGCAGAGTCTGAGAGTGAGACCCCTCCCACTTCTTGAACTTTGAGTTGCAGATTAATACAAAAAGAAATATCGAAAGGGGCGCCAGTCTTTGGGGCCAATATCTCTAGGCACGAAACTCCGTTGGGTCGTGTCGAATCAATTGTGAATTCTAAACTGTTTTGAAGTCAATTTTTGTTGTGTCGCGGTAGAATCTTGAAGTGTCCAAGTTTGTTACAATCTTCTTCATTGGCCTTGGAGTGTTGGTTTCCGTTGTTGATCTCTCTTTCTATGGCCTTGCAATGGCCTCCTTTGAAATGTACATGCTTGCTAATTTTTAGAATGACTTGCACTTGCTTTAATTTGTACACTTCCACCTTCCCGCTTGCAATTGATGCCCGGTCATTGATGAGCCTCGTCACCACCAGTTTTCAATCGTGTAACCCTTTTTGTTATATTTTGGTGCGGAAAGATATTCCCTATCTTTAGTGGCGCATCTCCTATTAACTATCTTTTCACTCGTTCATATCTTTCAAACACGCTTACTTTTGTGCTAGGCTTCATTATGGTTGCATTTTCTTTGTATCTTTCAAACAATGACAAAAACTCAAAACAAAAAGCTACTTATGGGTATATCCATGTTTCTAAGTGTGTGCGTGCGCTTGTGTGCACGAGAACATATCTTGATATTTGGCTCTACACCCACTAGTGGGCACTGATGACTTTAATGCAAGTGTCGGAAGATTCAGTCGACATTGTGCATGATGGAGCTGATGGTTATGTAGTTTTGTGGCTGACCATGAACTTATAACAGTACTTGATATGGGTAAATTGGGGGTTTTTTTGGACTCATCTTTGTCGAAATTGGGCATGATGAAGCTGATGGTTATGTAGCCTCATGGCTAACCATCATGAACTTATCGTTACATTTTCAAGTATGGTTCAATTTGGGGCTTCTTAGACTCATGTAGGTATGCTTGAGGTGTATAAGTAGACACGCAGATTTCACAAAAATAGATTTGACGATGTAAAATTCGCTTGAATTGATCTTTTCTTAAATTTTTCCCATCTTTAGTGCACATACCTTGTGAAGGATCTCCTTGCTTGATTAAATTTCTTTCTTCATTATTTTCAAGTTTGTTGTGCATTCTCAAAGCAATGCCTGAAGAGGTTTGTAAGGGTGTTTCTTCATGAGCATGTGTGCTAGAGAGAGAGAGAGAGAGAGAGAGAGAGAGAGAGAGAGAGAGAATGCGCAAAGCAACGCCTGAAGAGGTTTGTAAGGGTGTTACTTCATGAGCATCTGTGCTATATATATATATGAGAGAGAGAGAGAGAGAGAGAGAGAGAGAGAGAGAGAATAAATTGATATTTATTTATATAATCATTATCAAGCTCTGATGACGTTAGTGGGAATGTCGTTTGATTGATACTGCCCATGATGGAGTTAATGGTTATATAGTGTTTGGTCTTTCCTTGGGGTTTAGAATCTCCTGCCCGTTTGATGTTATCTAATATTGTACCATGAGTTTATAGTATGCATACTTCTCTTTATGATAGAATTTTGGTATATCCTTGTAGTCACGTATGTAGGTGTTTTTATTTGAATTTCAGGTTCAAAATCCCATAAAAAAAGAGCTACTTCCACAGCAGTTTCAGCAGTTCGCAATACCAGCAAATGTTAATGTGGCGCAGGTCTTTACAACGAATCATATCCTGGGATGGCCCCGATTGTTACTCCAAGCCGACAAGCACCAAAAAACAATTGAATACAAGTACAAAAATTCTACTAAGAACATTATAAACCCTACACGTAGGGAAAATCCATACAGAGAAAAGTAACTCATTTATTCGCTACTTTTTTGCATTGTCCTTGCAGTCCCATATAGTAGGAGCCACTAACCTATCAATCTTCATTGCCAAAAGAAGCTGCAGTTGTTGCATATTTGAAAACATCCCTCAGCCAGCCCATTGGCATCTTTCACAGGCCTGAACGAGCTCTCCATCAATCGAAAAATAGTCAAGTGCACAGGTCTTAAAACCGTTTGCAGCCCTACATTAAGATATGCCCAACAAGAATGGGAAGGTGGCGTGGCAAGATTACCATACGGTCACTAACGAGCGGTGTAGAATGTGAGACCTTGGCGAGGGTTGATTGGGACCACATTATGTGATTGGTGGCCTGAAGGTAAACAACACTAGGAGGCTCTATGGAAGTCACCTCCCAACCCACAATAATACAATTATATACGCACATAACCTTTTGTATGTGAGTAGGGAGTTTTCTATACCATGGTGTACATTTACATATATCATCGCTGCCAACTCAGCTTCATAAAACATTGGCTACAACCTAATGTACATTAAATTTCATCCAGATCCATGAAGATGCATTTTATTGTACTAGAGTTTGCCTTATGACCCAAATACTTTGTTTGTTGTGTAAAACATCACATTCTCACACGGGGTGAGACGTAGCATAGTGAGATGTATACCACTCGAGTGATAGTTGTTGTATAAGCCACATGTACTTAAATCTTAATATCAGGCCACCACTCTTAAGGTATCCTTGAAGCACTATGAATCCTCTTAACCCCTTGGAAGTCCCGCGACACAAGGTTTTCCTAAAGATGTGTTACTAGTGCCATGTATGCTACTCAAGTCTAAGAGAGTTGGATTAATCAATGGGTGTCACTGTGGAATGCTAGATTTGGCCACTTCAACAATGGTAAACTAAGAGATAGACACTTTAAACGATGATGCTATGGTTTTTCTTTAAGGACCATCTACTTCAAAAAAATGCTTATAATAGTGACAGGAAAAAGTCATTTCTTCGTTTTGGGGCAAGGAACAGAGTTTCTTTTCTTAAGCAGCATAGAAAAGCTTTGAAAGGGTTGTCTGGCCACCTGGCATGGAAGTGGCGACTCAATGAAAGACAACTAACATAACAATATGAAAACAAACTCCTAGTGTGTGCGCGCATGTGTGTGTAAGACAGAGAGATTGGAACTAACCAAGGATGGATAGCCAAGTTGCTTACCGTTGGGAAGGGTCTTTATGATACAGTTTTTTGACGTACCGACCACAACTGCCCTGCTTGCACATGCACCGATCATGGTTTTGCAGGCAGAGCAGTTTAAATGACACATGTATGCACCTGTTATTATGGAGGACTTTTAGACGTGTCAGTTCGCCCCGAGATTCCTGCTTACCATATCCCTTCGTCTCTTCCAAAGCATTTCAGTGAGCCAAGTTTCATTTAAGGACCCTAGGCACAGTGGTTCCTCGCACGACCTACTGCAGGCTACCCCATGATACAGATATCCTCCTTCACATACATTCCACGGCCATCCAGATTTGTCGCTAGTGGTCAAGAGATTATGCAGAGGATCATTGTTACAGGCAGACCTTGTCAATACCTCTAATGCCATGAGATGGAGCCTCGTCAAAGGCGCAGGCCTACTAAGGGCAGGCAGACTCACAGAGCACAGCAGCAGCTTCAGCCTACCGCTGCTCCTTTAGACAGAGCTACTCACCCACAGGTGAAATCTACTCCTGGTGCAGCATACCCCAGATAGGCGGCATACTTTTCAACAGAAGACACATTAGACATGCAACCAAAACAAGGGACATGGGACGTATGGAGATACCACTTAATCGTGATTCCCAAAAATCTGACGATGATGTTTCTCCCTTCCGTCTGTTTCCAAATGCATTGTGGTAGCAAGTTACATGTATTCCCAGTATAAGTTTTTGACACATTCCCACTACTTTGCCTACATTGTGGACTAAGACACATTATTAGCTATTGTAATGGAGGAACCATATACACAGCTACGTATGGTTTGGGCCAAGGGATTCTTGACTTGTAGTGGAGGGTAGCGATGCCTTCGGCCCAAACTGCACCTAGCTTATATGTTTGAGGTCACTTCCAAGGAGTAGCTCATGATGTTGAACACTAAGAGGGGATGTATTATTTTGCCACATGGGACTATGCAGAAACTTCTGATGTTAGGCTTTCAGATAGCAAGAGTATTGTAACATTCTAATGGGAATTTGTCTTTGCTCGATGTCTTATCAGCGAACCATCTAAAGTGTCACTCGGTGAGCAATTACAAAAGAGAGGAGACCGCCTTTGGCAATAGATATGAGGATGATGATGAGACAATTACAGGGAAGGCTCGCTCAATGGAAGCACTGATGTCTTAGTAACCCGGCGATTCCCGTCCAGTAGCTCTGCCTCCATTAAGAAGCGCCAACTTGCACTTATAACCTTCAGCTAGCTCCAAATTGCCTGCTTGCACATATAACCTTGAGCTCGTGATTCATTGTTGGCTGAACAAGACTGCTGAGGACAGTAGTACCAGGCCAATCATGATCTTCAGTAGCGATGGTGAAAGGCTACGGTTGCAGTAATATGAGCCGGTCACCATGGGCCCTCATTGGGCCTGCAGCCCCTACAAAGAAGGGAGTCACAATGACCATCAAAATACACACGCTCAGAGAGAACAAAATGGTCAGCACTGCACTTGAAAGAAGGGTGTATCTATTTATAGGGCTTGTAGTTGTTACACCTGCATTCTCTAACATTAACTCAAAAGAAGCACAGTGAATGCCTTAACATCTGTTCAGGCCGAGGCACTGCAAGTTGCACTATTAATTAGCAAGGTGTTGTTTGGTCACAGGCCAAGATTGCTGGCTACATATAAGTGCATTGGGAACAATGATAAAGAGTCCGTTAACATTGAAAAATGTCAATCTTATGTGCTCTCATTACCTGTAAGGCATAAGCACGTTCCATGAATGCAAGTCTGCTTCTTCCAATTACCTAAAGACCTGCAGAAAATAGAGTAAGATCTCACCCTCTTCTTTCAGATGGTAATCTCAAATCACCATCTCCATTGATAGTGCCAACTCCGCTTGCAAGCTATGTAGATACTATAAGCTGCCGATTGGCCTTGTATACGTATCACAGAGAGAGAGAGAGAGAGAGAGAGAGAGAGAGAGAGAGAGAGAGAGAGAGAGAAATGAAATGAAATTGAAATGTTATATTAACGTCTTCAAAAGGCCAAAGTGACCTATGAGACCAGAAAGTTGCAATGTGGTGGATCTGATACAAAGTCAGAGTCAGAGTAACAAGATGACAACAATGACAAAAATGAAATGACAAATGTCACAATAAAATACTATGGAATCCTAAACTACTAGGTGTGAACAGCAGCTAGCTGGGATAGCTAGATCACAAGAGATCCAGCATCGGTCGCTGGAGGATCTCATCAATCTCCTCCATGGTCAGTAGTTTGACCGGGCGTCGTGCATGTCGAGCCAAAGTGATCCGAATCCTCTGATGCAGCCTCCGCCGATGCTGTGTAGTCCTCCGCAGTCGTGGGCGTCTGGATCTTCCCAGCTCAGTCGCTCGGTCGATCAGTGTGCCTCTGGTGTGAGATGACGAGCTCTGCTGTGGTAGTAACTCCTCCGGGTGTCCAGTGGCAGCTCTCAAGAAATCTGTGATCTGTCTCTGGGATTGGCTAGCCTCTCCTCTCATCAGGCTCTCTCTGTGTCTGCGTAGCTCGAGCAAAAACAAACCCGAGAGAGAGAGAGAGAGAGAGAACGAGAGAGAGAGAGAGAGAGAGAGAGAGAGAGAGAGAGAGAGAGAGAGAGAGAGAGAGAGAGAGAGAGAGAGAGATGAAATGAAATGTAATGTAATATTAACATCTTCAAAAGGCCAAAATGACCTATGAGACCAAAAGGTTACATGTGGTGAATCTAATACCAAGTCTGGGTACAAAATTACTAAGAATTGAAAAGAAAATAGTGGGTAGGGGTGGGCGGAAAGCTGATACAAGGGGAATACAAAGGATGAGCTGATACAATGGAGCTCTCCTGACAGTCGAGGCATCTTATACATATACATCAGTATACAGGACGGCTCCTATGCCGCGCCAGTATGGTATGGATCCTTTGTCGCAATTTGCGTCGATATGGAGAGGGCCCTCTCATCCGTGGGCGACGGGACCGCCCCAACTCTATCGCCCGATCAAGCAATATGCCTCTGGTGCCTCTGGTCTTGTTATGATGTGGGGGTTGCTCAAACTCCTCTGTCTGTGACTGAAAGAAATCTGTAATCTTCCGCTGTCGCTGGATCTCTCGCATTGTGCCCCTCTTCAAGAGGTCCTCTCTGTGTTTGCGAATCTCCAGTAAGTATAATCCGAGGCATCTCTGATCCTGGTATCTCATGACTCTAGAAAGTGGACCAAAACCCTCTCTGAATAGACAATGAAAGTGGCCTGGTATCTCATAGTATACTGGGCAATGACATATGTAATGTAGCTGTGTCTCTGGCTCTATTTCGCACACCTGACAAATCCTGGACTCAACGGGTACTCCTCTAAATCTGCCTGTCTCGATCTCTAGCTGATGTGAGGATGTGCGTATTTGACAAATAGCACATCGTATCCCGTGGGATAGATGAGTATCCATGTATCCTGGTCCGATCACAAAACCATCCTCCCTGAGTTGGAGAAGATGCTCTATATAGAAAGTCATCTTCGTACCTAGCCCATGTAGGTTGTATCCATGTCCTCTTCATATCCGACTGAATCAAGTCCTGTCTGGTGAGCTTGGTAATCTCTGCCCTTGTGAGGGAGATGGAGGGTGCATCCAGAGAGTACTGAAATGGGGGTGGTAGCCGGTCCATACTAAAGCCATGTAACTGAAACCAAGATGACATCTCTGCGTACCAACATGATCTATCTCCCTGCAATGCCAGCTGTCGTGAAGACTCTAGTGCTAATCGAGCATATATGTCTCTAGGGAAAACCCAAGTGCTATGCATAAATGAAACTGATCGAGTGAGTGCCTCCACTACCAATGGAGCAGCGAGCTCCGCCCTAACAATGTCATGTGGTACTGAGGCCTTGGCCCTAATCATCGGAGAAATCATAGACACCAAGGGCTTCTCCATACATCTCCATCCATCAATATTGCCAGCTCTGGTATGATGATCAACTGAGGGCCCCATATCTCCACTCCGTATAGCATGGCCGAAGTGCCCAAAGTGTCAAAGAGCCAAAGCTTTGTCCACGGTTCTTGGAACTGAACTTGCGAACATATCCTCTCAAGTCTCCCCAATGCTGCATAGGCTCTGGTCAATCGCGTATCTGCTGCACGCCTCAGGGAAAATAGTGGACCACTGAAAACCGCCCCAAGATAAGTGTATGTATCTGCATACTCCATAGTCTCTCGACCATATGTAAAAGTGGGGGCGGACCTCCTTACCCACTGCGCCGTGGTGTTAAACACCATTACCTTGGTCTTACCAAGGTTCACAGACAATCCACTGTCCCGTGCAAATACATGCAGTGCATCCAAATGACGCTGCATCCCTTCTGGAGAATCGAAGATCAACACAATATCATCAACATAAAATAGCAACGGAATCCATGTCCCTACAAGCTGAGCACCTCTATCACCCTCTGTATGTACATACCTCATCTACATATATCCCAAAGAGAGTCGGAGATAGGGGACAACCCAACCTCACCCCCATGGTGGAGTGAACCATGTCTGTCACGTGACACATCCAACCCTATGTGTCCGTGGACAAGCTACACAACAAGGGTTCAGTCAATCCAGTCAGTCTAGATTAGCAAGTGATCTGGCACTTTTGTGAGTCTATTCGTAGACCGTGCATGCCCAGTCACTTAGTGTAGATGCATATCCTCTGGTTGCACACAGCATGATCATAAGCATTCCCATCAGAATCCATCAGAATCCTTGAGGGGAATTTTCCAATGCATTTAGCCTATTTTCCCTATTTTTGACATTTTTCATTTATTATTTTTAAGTGACTTTTGTTGGAAAGTAGGTAGGGCAAATCGAGTAAGTTTGTATATAAGCAAACCTAGACTAGCACTAATTGGCAGAAGAGGCAACAGGAGCTCCACCGCTCAACAGGCAACTTCTCAAGCAAGACTTCCCACCCTGGGCGATTCCACCCCAAGCAGAGCTTCCTAGCGTTTTCTTCATCATCGCCATAACTCAAGGTACTTGGCGTTTTTCAGCAAGTCTCCACCGCAAGCAAATGAACATCCCTAGCGTTTTTCATCCTAGCAAGAAGCGCCACAGATTTCAGCCCTTGGCAATATTTCAGCAGGTCCATTTCAGCGTTTTTCCTCAGCCCATTAAGCCCCACAGTAGCAGCAGTTTTTGAGCCATAAAGACCAGCAAAATCAGCGTTTTCCACAGCGTTTTCAGCCATAGCAGAATTCAGCCAGCAGGGTTTTGGACAGCAGATAAAGAGTAGCAGATTTCAGCCATAGAGTCAATCTCATCATCCCCGTCGTCGACATCGACCTAGCCTAGACTTGCATCAGTCATATGCATTCACTTTGTACCAGTTTGTGCAATTCAATAGTAGACCACTCTCGCCGACAAGAGTGGGGCCTTCGGAGGAGGGTTTTACGTCGTCTCTGGTGTCGTATTCTCTTCTCTCTCTATCTCTTAGTCTCATATACTTTCACTCACAGTGTCCATTCACTTTGTTTGTGTCCATTGCACTCTTTCATTAAGAACGGAAGGCTCTCCCTTCCATAAGAACAAAAGGAACCTTGAGCACAGTTCGGAGCACTCATCTTGAGCAAAGTTCAAACATTCATTCCGTTGCACCTAACAATGTCGGACATGCTCTAAGTAGTGCGTACCTGTCCTACCACTGTCCTGTATACAACTAAGATCCCCCAGATCAGCTCTGTGGGCAACCCCATGTCTTGCAATCTGCGTATGAGTCTGGCTCGTGGCATTGTATCAAAGGCTTTGCGGAAATCCACAAAGCTACAATATATCCTCCTGCCATGGTGTACCCTCCTCAATAATGGCTCCGAGTGTCAAAATCTGGTCCAAAGTGGAGAAACCTCTCTTGAACCCTGCATGTCCTGCTGCCCGTATGCCCTCTCTCTCTGCCCATCCACTTAACTCATGCTCAAGAATTGATGCATATAGCCTAGCCAGAGTGTGACCAATTATGAAAGAGAGAGAGAGAGAGAGAGAGAGAGAGAGAGAGAGAGAGAGAGAGAGAGAGAGAGAGAGAGAGAGAGAGAGAGAGATGAAATGAAATGAAATGTTATATTAACGTCTTCAAAAGGCCAAAATGACCTATGAGACCAATTTGATACAAAATAGTAAATCTGATACCATGTCTGGGTACAAAAATACTACTACTACTACTAGAATCCATCCTCATCTGCACTTTGGATGTCGAGAGAGTATGGCTCGAATCCTCTACTGTAGTCTACGTCGATGCTATGTAGCTTCTCTCCTCAATCGTGGCCGTCTGGATCTCTGTAGCTCAAGTGCTCGGTCGATGAGAGTGCCAGTAGTGGTCGAATGACTGGGAGCTGAGCTCTGCAGTGATGGTTGCTCCTCTGGCTGTCCCATATCTAGTGAAAAGAAATCTGTAATCTGTCTCTAGGACTATCTCTCTCTAGCTCTCCCCAATAAAGTGTCTCTATATTTGTGTAACTCAAGTAGATATAGCCCGACATCTCTGATCCTCATAACTCATGACCTAGAGAAAGGATTGAAACCCTCTCTGAATAAGCAGTAGAAATGGTTCGAATCGCATAGTACACTGTGTAATGACATATGTAATGTAGCTCTGTCTCTGGCTCTAGCTGGCATAAGCGGCATATCCTGCTGTTTGCTAGTATCTCTCAGTCTCAATCTCCAACTGATGTGAAGATGTGCGTATCTGACCAATGGCACACAGCAAACCATGAGACATATGTGTATCCATGTAGCTGGGTCGAATCACAAACCCATCTCCCGTGAGATGGAGAAGATGCTCTCTATAAAAAGCCATCTTCGTGCCCAACTCTTGTGGCAGCTCTATCCATGTTCTCCTGGTATGCAATTGGATTAGGTCCTGACGAATGAGTCTAGTAATCTCCACCCATGTAAGAGAAATCAAGGGTGTCTGAAGAGAGTACTGGAAAGGGGGCATGTCCATGGTGAAACCATGATGTAATCTGTGCATACCCGCATGAAGTGTCCCCCTAAAGAGCTAACTGTCTGCAAGACTCAAGGGCCAGTCTAGCATATCTGTCTCTAGTAGTATCCCACAAGTTGTGCACAAAGGAGACTGATCTGGTAAGCGCCTCAATCTCCATAGGAGGGGCAGCTAGCTCTACTCGAATATGAGAGAGAGAGAGAGAGAGAGAGAGAGAGAGAGAGAGAGAGAGAGAGAGAGAGAGTTTTAACGTCATTGTTAATCCGAAATCGGCCTATGAGACAAATCAAATGTACATGGTGTGTATGTCATCCGTCTATCGAAAAGACAAATGAAACAAAACTGATACAAACTAAACTGAACATAGGTAGTGAGGATGATGGTATATCCATGGGGTATCTGAGGAGGGATGGAGCTCTATCTCTAGAGGTATATGCATGTCTATATGCTCAGGGTAGTACAATCATGAGAATGCATCAAGCTATCTAGCTCCATCCTACACTAATGGGAGAGTGTAAAATGTGGTACATAGGCGGGTCTGGTGCTAGGGCTGCCTGGATGAAGGCTCCAGGGTCGGTCCTCATCTGAGTCAGTCGCTCCTCAGTGGCCCGGTGCTCTCAGGCCCGGATCTCCTCGATCTGTCAGTGGTGGAGGCTCGCACCCCTGTAGCCAGTGATTCGTGGTCGTCATCTAGCTTGGCTCGCCTCGGCCTGCGGGAGTGTCACTCCCCTTGAGTGTCGGATTGGGGGGGAGGGGGAAGCGTAATCCTCTGAAAGAAGTCTGTGAGTTGCACGTGTCTCCCCTCATACCTGCGTCTAATCTCAGTATATGCTCTGCACTGACACACAAAATGCTCCTCACTCTCCACCTCCTCTGTGCATTATTTGCCAATGATTCGTGGTCGTCGTCTAGCTTGGCTCGCCTCGGCCTACGGGAGTGTCACTTCCCTTGAGTGTCGGATTGGGGGGGAGGGGGAAGCGTAATCCTCTGAAAGAAGTCTGTGAGCTGCACGTGTCTCCCCTCATACCTGCGTCTAATCTCAGTATATGCTCTGCACTAACACACAAAATGCTCCTCACTCTCCACCTCCTCTGTGCATTATCTGCAGACTTGTTCCTCCCTGGGAACACCAGTATGTCTCCCGGTCTCAATCTCTAATCTGTGTGATGCCACCCTCAGCTGACCAATCGCCACCCATGAGCTATGTGGCATGTATGTGTCCATGTAGCGTGGTCTATACAAACCCATCCGGGAGTATGGTGAGGGTCTTTGTAATCTGACATTTTCGTCCCCAAGGTAGGTGACTCCCAGACTCTCCTTATGTATATCTGCCAAAGGTCCTATCTCAACACCAAGTTCCTCTCATTGCGAGAGAGGTGAACATAGGGTGAGTCAGGGTCGTATTGGAAGGGTGGTAGGCTCTTCATATCAAGACCATGTGCCTCAAACCATGCTCTGACCTGTGAGTACCATGCTCTCTCATGTCCACTCTCTGATAAATGTATAGTTGCTCAAATGCCCTACAAGTAAGTCTATCGGGAGGTAGCTCTCTCATCCTCTGGATGAAGGAGACTGTCTGGAATAGTGCCTCTACGGGTGGTGTGGTAAGCTCTGCTCCTATAATGTCATGTGGCACTGTCTACTTGCTGCGGAGCAAGTGTGAGATCATACATATAGGTGGCCTCTCAATCTGTGCCCACAAGTCAGTTGTCAATTCTTGTGCCCATACTGCCACTGAGTACATCAACACCGGGTGACTAAGGTGTCAAAAAGCCACCCTTCGTACGGGGCTCCTGTGCCTGGTGGCATCTCCGCTCTAGCATGGCCGGGCTGCATATCCTCGAGTGAGCCTGTCAGTAGCTGCCTACCTCATAGTGAAGGGTCCTGGTAGCCTCGTGAAAGTGACTCCAAGGTAGACATATGAGGTGACCATATCAACATGTCCTCATGTTGCTGTGAAGGTGGTAGCGCTCCTCATTGCACTGCATGTGTGCAACATCATAACCTTGGTTTTGCCAAGGTTCACAGTCAACCCCCTCTGTGTGCAGAAATCATCCAAGGCCCCAAGATGGCGCTGCAAGCCCTCGGGTGGACTGGAGTACCTGCCAAGTCGCTCCCCTCCCCTCCATCTTGCAATATGTAGTCGGAGATTTCGTCGATGTAGATCCCAAAGAGAGAGAGAGAAATGAAATGAAATGTAGATCTCGTCGATGTAGATCCCAAAGTGACCTATGAGGCCAGAAAGTTACAATGTGGTGGATCTGATACAAAGTCAGAGTAACAAAAATGACAAAATAAAATACTATGGAACCCTAAACTGCTAGGTGTGAGCTAAGCAGCTAGGTGGGATAGCTAAATCACAAATCACAAAAGATCCAGCATCGGACGCTGGCGCATCAATCTCCTCCATGGTCAATAGCCTGACCGGGCGTCGTGCATGTCGAACCAAAGTGATTCAAATCCTCCGTCGATGCTATGTAGTCCTCCGTAGACGTGGGCGTCTGGATTTTCCTAGCTCGGCGGCTCGGTCGATCAGTGTGCCTTTGGTGTGAGGCGACGAGCTCTCCTGTGGTAGTAGCTCCTCCGGGTGTTCAGTGTCTGCTCTAAAGTGTTGGGTCCAAGCCCTTTTCGGTCAGCCGTGGGAAAAGCCTCTTATAGGCATGCAGGCTAGCTTCACTTAGAACTCAAGTTTTGCATGGCAGTTTTTGCATGATTGGCTTAAGATCTCTATATATGTACAAGGACTATTGAATAAAAAAAAGAAGCGTTATTTTTACTCGTGTCTCTCTCTCTCTCTCTCTCTCTCTCTCTCTCTCTCTCTCTCTCTCTCTCTCTCTCTCTCTCTCTCTCTCTCTCTCTCTCTCTCTCTCTCTCTCTCTCTCGCATCTTCTGCTGCGCTCCCTCCAAGCCATGGATTGCCTCCGGCATCAACCGCCCTAGCTCAAGTCGCAACAGCGTAACCGCGAAACGTTTCAAGGCCGAAACGTTTCACCCTGAAACGTGGCGTTTCACTACGAAACGTTTCAATCCAAAATTAGAGGACAGTGAAACGTGAGACCGAAACGTGAGTTTAGCCACTTTGAAACTAAAACTATGGTAACTTGTTGTTAGTGAAACAGCTCGTGTTTCACTTGGTGAGTGAAACGTTTCAAGGCCCGAAATGTTTCACCTCCCCCGACCTGTCGAAACGCGTTTCATGGTGACGCTGAGTCACAACAACTGGTATCAGAGCTTCGGTGCTCCTTCGGTGTTGGCTTCTCAAGACGCCCACAGGCGGTGCTTCTTTGCTGGCTTCTCAAGACTTCATCATAGGCAAGGCGGTGGCAAGGCAGACTGCGTTCTAAAACGCTGCAGTGCTTGTAGAGCCTTTTAAAACGCTACGCAGAAGGTGCAGCTCGAAACGCCATCGCACTATTCTGCCGGTTCGACTGCTACAGAGCTTGGTTTATTTTTTAAAAAAATTTGCTACCTTATTGGGTCATTAGGCCTCTAATCAAGAGGTCATTCTCACCCAAAAGCTCCGGCAGTACCAGTAATCGACGATGGATCAACCACATGTACCAACTTCCTACGGCTCGACTTTTATTTTGCAATTTTACAGAGATGTCCAGGTATCCAGTCACCATCTTTGCAATTACATGCATTATTTCAAGCGTGTTTTTGGCATTTTTATGCGACAAATCGGAGCTGAGACTACATATGAAATGGGTATCCAAATTCAGCTTTTTGAAGCTATACTGGTCTTTAGTGCAAATCAAAACACCTACTACTACAATATGGAGGATTTTCTAAGGGATGAACATCATGCAACGTTTGATACATCTGAAAAGAAACCGTCTAATGATGATGGTAAGAATATTGATGTTGAATTTGATCAATTGGTGAATAACTTGGCTTTGGATAGTGATGCCAAAGAAGAGCAAGGAGGTAAATCCAAATCCATAGCTTATGTGATAAGAAAGCCCCCGATGACTTTTTCAACACTTTGTTTCGAGCTTTTGGTACATCAACAAATGCTACACCATAAAGATCTCCTTCGAGGTTGCAGCACAAGTTTTCACAACTTAGTTTACCAATTCATTGTTATACTCTTGTTTTGTCATAAACTTTCCAGTCAAGGCTTTTTCTTTTACATTGTTAGTTATTGTCATGCTTGTCAGCTTTTATCATATCAAAATTTGTACGGGATATAGACACTGCCACAAAGATAAGTGGTAAGACCTCCCATTTTGTCAGTTCTCAGCCTGTTGTTATCACTTCTCATGAGGTTACTGGGTACACCTTAAACCCAAGGTTTGGCAGTGAACCAAAAACTCCATTTTTGGTAGCTACATATTTGGCCTACACCCTATCTGTTCAAGGGGGGGGGTTACTGATCTAGTACCAGGTTATGAATACACCAGAAGTCCTTGGTTGTGAGAAAACCTAAAACTCGAGGTATCATGAGTTGCTTGTCCAGTTCGGGCTTGAGGGGGGGATTGTTGGGTCCAAGCCCTTTTCGGTCAGCCGTGGGAAAAGCCTCTTATAGGCATGCAAGCTAGCTTCACTTAGAAGTCAAGTTTTGCATGGCAGTTTTTGCATGATTGGCTTAAGATCTCTATATATGTACAAGGACTATTGAATTAAAAAAAAAAAGAAGCGTTATTTTTACTGGTGTCTCTCTCTCTCTCTCTCTCTCTCTCTCTCTCTCTCTCTCTCTCTCTCTCTCTCTCTCTCTCTCTCTCTCTCTCTCTCTCTCTCTCTCGCCTTCTGCTGTGCTCCCTCCAAGCCATGGATTGCCTCCGGCATCACCCGCCCTAGCTCAAGTCACAACAACTGGTATCAGAGCGCAACATAAAGAAGTCTGTGATCCGTCTCTGAAGATGGCTAGCCTCTCCCCTCATCAAGCTCTCTCTGTGTCTGCGCAGCTCGAGCAAAAACAGACCCAAGCATCTCTAATCCTCGTACCACATGACTTTGGAGAGTAGTCCGAAGCCCTCTCTAACCAAGCAGTGGAAGCGACCACGTATCTCGTAGTAGACGGGACAGTGGCATGTGTAGTGCAACTTTGTCTCAGGCTCCATGTCACACGGGAGGCATGTCCTGACCTCTGTTCGTACTCCGCTGTATCTCGCAGTCTCGATCCGTAGCTGGTGTGAAGATGTGCGTATCTGACCAATAGCACATCGTATCCCATGAGTTAAGTGGGTGTCCATGTATCTGGGCCTCGTCAAAAAACCGTCCTCCGTAAGCTAGAGAAGATGCTCTTTGTAGAAAGCCATCTTCGTGCCCAGCTCCTATGCTGGCCGTGCCGTATCCATGTCCTCCTGGTGTCTGGCTGAGTCAGGTCCTGGCGGATGAGTCTGGTGATCTCGGACTCTGTAAGAGTCAGAGAGGGTGCATCCAGTGAGTACTGAAAGGGGGGGCAGTCTGTCTATGCTGAGCCCATGCGCCTGAAACCATGATGTCATCTCCCCATACCAGCATGATGTATCTCCCTGCATGGCTAACTGTCGAGAGGACTCAAGTGCAAGGCGGGCATATCTATCTCTAGGAAGTTCCCACATGCGGTGTATGAGGGAGACAGATTTGGTAAGCGCCTCAACCACTAGTGGGGGGCCAGCTAGCTCTGCTCGGATAATGGCACGTGGTACAGAAGCCTTGGCTCTAAGGAGCCGCGAGATCATATAGACTAGTGGCTTCTCCATGTCCCCCCATCCATCAGTGCGACCTGTCCTCCCGTGATGGTCCAATGAAGGTCCCGAAATCTCAGCTCTATAGAGCAATGCAGAAGCCACCAAAGTGTCAAAGAGCCAGAGCTTCGTCCGAGGCTTTTGAAATTGAACATGTGAACACATGCTCTCCGATCTACCCAATGCTCCTCTTCTCAATGAAACTGTTGGTCCAGTAAAAACCACTCCAAAGTAAGTGTAAGCATTTGTATACTCCACTATCTCCTGGCCGTATGTGAATGCGGGCGTTGACCTGCTGATCCACTGTGGGGTGGTATTAAATACCATGACCTTGGTTTTTACCAAGGTTGACAGACAAACCACTTTCATGGGCAAACCTATGCAAAGCATCCAAGTGACGTTGCATCCAACAGTGAGTCGGAGATCAACACAATATCATCAACATAAAACAATAGTGGAATCCATGTCCCTGCCAGCTGTGCACCTCTATGACCATCTCTCTCAATGTAGTCAAAAACCTCATCCACATACATACCAAATAGACAAGGAGAGAGCAAGCAACCCTGCTTCACCCCAATAGTGGAGTGAACTGCTGTAGATAGGCCCTCTGAGGTGCGTAAATGCCCTACTACCGACCTATATAATGCCATGACCCCCCAAATTAGCTCCATGGGTCCTCCCATCTCCTATGAGAGAGAGAGAGAGAGAGAGAGAGAGAGAGAGAGAGAGAGAGAGAGAGAGAGAGAGAGAGAGAGAGAGAGAGAGAGAGAGATATGAAATGAAATACTATATTAACGTCTTCAAAATGGCCAAAATGACCTATGAGACCAAAAAGTTACAATTTGTGAATCTGATACCATGTCTCAGTATGGAAATTACAAAGTTACAATGTTGCAGAGAACTAACACTAAAACACTAAGGAGAAAGGAAATGGGGCCGGGGGGGGGGGGGGGGGGGGGGGGGTTTGTGGGTTCAGATGAAATCTCTCATCGACCTCTTCTATGGTCAGAACCTTGGTTGGGCGTCTTGCATGTCGAGCTAGAGTGATCTGTATCTTCTGTTGCAACCTTTGTCGGTAGTGGGAGACCCCCCGAGGTCGTGGACGTGTGGATCTGCCAAGTTCAGTGGCTCGGTCAAGCAGTGTACCTCTAGTATGAGTAGGCTCTGAGATCTGCTATAATGGTTGCTCCGTTGGCTCTCCTCTATCTGGTGTAAAGAAATCTGTGATTCGTCTCTGAGACTGTCTTTCCCCTGATGTCCTCAGCAAGCTCTCCATAAGTCTGCACAGCTCTAGCAGGAACAATCCGAGACACCTCTGATTCTTGTATCTCATGACCCTAGAAAAAACTCCGAACCCTTCTCTGAATAGACAGTGGAAGCAGCCGCGTATCTCATAGTATGCCGGGCAGTGACATGTGTAGTGTAGCTCTGTCTCTCGCTCTGAGTTACATAGGTGACATATCCTGGCTCTTGCCGGCACCCTTCGAAATCGGCCAGTCTGGATCTGGAGTTGATGTGAGGATGTGCGTATCTGTCCAATAACGCTTCTTATCCCATGAGATAAATGTGTATCCATGTATGCAGGCCTAGTCACAAAGCCGTCCTCCATGAGTTGAAGAAGATGCTCTCTGTAAAAGCCCATCTTCGTGCCCAACTCTTGTGTCGGCTGTATCCATGTGCTCTTGGTATCTAGCTGAATCAGATCCTGGCGTATGAGTCTAGTGATCTCTGTCCGTGTGAGAGACAGGGAGGGTGCATCCAAGGAGTATTGAAACGGAGATAATCTATCCATGTTGAGACCATGCGATTGAAACCATGTTGTCATCTGTCCATGCCAACATGCTGTATTGCCTTATAGAGCTAGTTGTCGAGATGACTCTAGGGCAAGCCCAGCGTATTTGTCCCTGGGGAGATCCCAAAGACCCTGTATAAAGGATACTGATCTAGTTAATGCCTCCACCACGAAAGGAGGGGGGTAGGGGGGCGGCGGCGAGCTCGGCTCGGATAATCTCATGTGGTATGAGGCTTTAGCCAGAATCATCCGAGTGATCATAGAGACCTGAGGAGGGGAAGCGGAGAATGAGTGCCCTTTTCTTCGAGGTTTCTTCGTTGCTCCCACTTTTCTTAGTGCCCACTCTCCAAGCCCTCGTATGTGTGTGCTCGTTGGGGGTGTCCTCGTTGACCCCCACCAGAGTGATGAGTTCTTTCACCTCTTTATCTACATTATCTTGGTCTCTGAGGCTACATATCTTGACGTGTAACCCGTACACGTCTCCTTTGCTCCTCTTCTAGTGTCAAATTGATGATCGTTGGTGTGGGGGTGGCGATTATTTCCTTGCCTTTTCCTTTTTTGACAATCTCGATCCATTTTTCGGCCTTTTCTGCTTTTTGTTGGGTCTTTGTGATGACATCTATCCACGAGGTCGTCATTTCCTTTTGTTGCTCCCCACCTTTGATGGCCCGTACTTGTTCCTTAATCGTGTTAAGCTCTTCAATGACAGAGCGTTGAAGTTCTCTCTCTTCGAGGACATTCTGCGATCGCACCTCTGCAAGCTCTTTCTTGAGTAGTGCGATTTCCTCATCTTGGGCCTTCACGCGATCTTCGAGTGTATGTATCGTGCTTTCCTGTACTGCCACGCGTGCGTCGAGTCCGTTAATAGTACCTAAGAGATGGCGGTCAGTTCTTCTTTGCATTTTTGAATGGCATCCTTCATCGGGTCATCCTTGCTATTCGGCTTTCTCATGATTGAGAGGTTGTGAGACAGGAGAGGGAGAGGGGGTACCGGAGTGAAGAAGAGTTTTTTTTCCCCCCTTCTCTCTTTACGCAATTTCCCTCCCCTCTATCTCTCTCTCTGTCCTTTTTGTTTTTTGTTTGTTTTTTTTTTCTCTCTACGCGATTTTCTCCCCCTCTTTCTCTCTCTACACTAAATTCTCCCCCCCCCCCCCCGCGGCAGCGGGTGCGGGTGCGGTTGCAGAGCAGAGGAGCAGGGCAGCGAGCGGGAGAGAAACGAAACGAAATGAAATGTTATATTAGCGTCTTCAAAAGGCCAAAGTGACCTATGAGACCAGAAAGTTACAATGCGGTGTATCGGATACAAAGTCAGATTAACAAAATAAATTAAACTAGGATAACAAAATATAAATACTGCGGAATCCTAAACTAAGCTGATAGGTGTGAAAGATGAAAGGCGTGAAATGTGTGAACTAAGCAGTACAATGTGTAGACAATATAGACCATCTTCATTTGCACTCTGGACAACGAAAAAGTATGGCTTGAATCCTTTGTTGTAGCCTCCTTCAAAACTGCATAGCTCCTCTTCTCCATCCGGGTCGTCTAGATCTCCCTAGCTCCAATGCTCGGTCTATGAGAATGCCAGTAGTGCGGGCAGACCTCTCCATTGTTGGCTGCTCCTCTGTCTCTTCTTCTCGGTGTACAATATCTAGTGTAAAGAAATTTGTGATCTGTCTCTGGGGTTGTCTCTCTTCAGCTCTCCTCAGTAAAGTTTCTCTATGCCTGTGTAACTCAAGTAGATATAGCCCAAGACATCTCTGATCCTCATAACTCATGACCCTAAATAGAGGCCCAAAACCTTCTCTGAATAGACAATGAAAACGGCCTCGTATCTCATAGTACACTGATGCAATGACATATGTAATGTACCTCTGTCTATGGCTCTAGATGGCTGGCATAAGCAGCATATCCTGCTATTTGCTGGTGTCCCTCTGAATCTGCCAGTCTCAATCTCGAGCTGATGTGAGGACGTGCCTATCTGGCCAATGGCACAACGCAAACCATGAGAAAGATGCGTGTCCATATAGCCAGGTCGAATCACAAATCCATCCCCCGTGAGGTGGAGAAGATGCTCTCTATAGAAATCCATCTTTGTAAACAACTCCTGTATCGGCTCTATCCATGTCCTCCTCGTGTCCAGCTGGATCAGATCCTGTTGAATGAGTCTATTAATCTCTACCTGCGTCAGAGACCTCAAGGGTACCTGTAGAGAGTATTGAAAAGGAGGCAACCTGTCCATGGTGAAACCATGTGTCTGAAACCATGATGCCATCTCTGCATACCAGCATGATGTATCCCCATTAAGAGCTAATTGTCTGGAGGACTCTAGCCACCCTGGCATATCTGTCTTTGGTAGTATCCCACAGACTGTGTACAAAGGAGACTGATCTGGTAAGCGCCTCAATCTCCATAGGGAACGAAGCTAATTCTACTTGAATGATATCATGCGGTACGGAAGCCTTCGCTCTAATCAATCGAGAGATCATAGATACTAGGGGCTTCTCCATACGCCTCCAACCATCCTGGCCCAAACTTGCACCCCATATAACATAGTAGAGGCAACCAAAGTATCAAAGAGCCATAACTTTGTCCTAGGTTCCTGGAACTGAACCTGCGAACACATCCTCTCCATTCCTCCCAGAGCCGCCCCAACTCAAGTTAGTCTAGTCTTTGCTCTTCTCAAAGAAAATCTCCGCCCAGTAAAGACTACCCCCAGTGCTCTTCTCAAAGAAAATCTCGGTCCAGTAAAGACTACCCCCGGGTAAGTGTATGCATCTGTATACTCCACAATCTCCTGACCATATTTGAAAGTAGGTACTGATCTCCTGACCCATTGCGGTGTGGTGTTAAACACCATAACCTTGGTTTTACCTAGGTTTACACACAATCCACTATCCTCTGCAAAATTGCATAGTGCATCCAAATGTCAGATGTCAGCACAATATCATCAGCATATAGCAACAATGGGATCCACGTCCCTACTAGCTGGGCACCCCTGTCACCCTCTCTGTCAATGTAATCAGACACCCATCAACATACATACCAAATAGAGTAGGAGACAATGGGCAGCCCTATTTCACTCAATAGTAGAGTGAACTAAATCAGATATCCCTTTCAGAGTGCGTACATGTCCCATCATTGATCTGTACAAAGCCATAATCCCCCAAATCATCTCTATGGGCACCCCCATCTCCTGTAGTCTGCGCATCAATCGAGCTCTTGGTACCATGTCAAATGCTTTGTGAAAATCCACAAAGCTACAATAGATCCGTCTCCCATCTGCTCTACCCTCCTCAATGATGGCCTTGAGTGTTAGAATATGATCAAGAGTGGAGAAACCCCTCCTGAAGCCGGCCTGACCCTTTGCTCGTGCACCCTCGCCCTCTGCCCAATTACTCAAGTGTTGCTCCAAAATAGATGCATACAACCGTGCCAATGTGTGTCCAACCATAATAATGGGTAGTTCCCAGGCTCTGTAGGGTCACCAGCCTTGAAGATGGGCACAATATTAGACAACCTCCAAGTCTCAGGTAATCCCTCACACATGGCACGATTGAACAACACTACGAGAGCCTCCATCAACATATCTCTGGCATGTATAAAGTGCTCCACTACTAGACCGTCATGATCATATGCCTCCCCGGTCCTCGTCCTGTCTCGATGGCCCTTTGTACCATCTCAGATGTAAAGAAAGTGCTCGAAGCTGGGCAAGGCTTGGTAGGGTCTGGAAGGGGTTCCTGTCTAGGAACCGTATATAATGATGTCGCATATTGGCCCCACACATCAGGTGAAGTAATCACTGGGGGAGGGGAGTGCTCATGGAAGAGTCGCCATGCCTCTCTTGAGTCCCTACTCAAGAACATCTGATATAAGTCTCACTCCATCTGAGCTAGGTAAGCTCGCTTCTTCTGTCGCACAAGGCGTCGGAAAGCAATCCGAGACTGTCTGTAAGTGATGACTCCTAATAGAAGATCCCTCAGAAGCTGGGCTCTCATCTCTCTGCACTCCTCATCATACCAACTATCCTGGGGCATGCTCCCAGAATGTCGTGTGGGTATGCCACTGATGCAGCCCCATGCAGTGTCTCAGTCAATAGAGTGGTGCACTCCTCCACTAAGAGGCCTGTACCATTTGTGCCAGCTGTGCCTTCCAATAGACGATCCCAGATCTCCTCTATATAAACGAAATCAGTCTCTGGTGTAAATGTATAGCGGGTGTGTGACTTGCCTCCTGATGTCTGGGTTGTACTATATTGAAATTTAACGGACAGTGTCAAGAGAGCATGATCTACTGCTATGCCCACTGGCCTGGCTCCCACTGTGAAATCCTGAATGCAAAGAGAGAGAGAGAGAGAGCGGGAGCGCAGGCCAGCTGGTGAGGGGCAGTGAGAAGGGGGGAGAGAGAGAAATGAAATGTTATATTAACGTCTTCAAAAGGACACAATGACCTATGAGACCCGAAAGTTACAAAGTGGTGGATCTGATACAAAGTCAGAGTAACAAAATAACCTAACAACAGTACAAAACAAAGATATATACTATGGGGTCCTAAGTTGGTCGATGTGAGTCAAGCAAAAAACTAAGCAGAATAATGGGCGGCTTGTTGGGATAGCTGAATCACAAGAGATCTAGCATCGGTCGTTGGCGAATCTCATCAATTTCCTCCATGGTTAGTAGTCTGACTGGGCGTCGTGTATGCCTGGCCAGCGTGCTCCGAATTTTCTGTCGTAGCCTTCGTCGATGATGTGTAGTTCTTCGCAGTCGCGGGCGCCTGGATTTCCCCAGTTCAATCGCTCGGTCAATCAGTGTGCCTCTGGTGTGAGACGGGGGGGAGCTCTGCTGTGGGAGTGGCTCTTGCGGCTGTCCCGTGTCTGCTCTGAAGAAGTCTGTGATCCGTCTTTGAGACTGGCTAGCCTCGCCATTCATCAAGCTATCTCTGTGTCTGCGCAGCTCGGGCAAGAACAAACCCAGGCATCTTTGATCTTCGTATCCCATGACTCTTGAGAGTGGTCCAAAACCCTCTCTGAACAAGCAATGGAAGCGGCCTCGTATCTCGTAGTAGACGAGGCAGCGGCATGTATACTGTAGCTCTGTCTCAGGTTCCATGTTACACAAGGGGCATGTCCTGTCCTCTGCTGGTACTCCGCTGTATCTCCCAGTCTCAATCCGCAACTGGTGAGAAGATGTGCGTAACTGGCCAATAGCACATCGTATCCCATGAGACAAGTGGGTATCCATGTATCTGGGTCTCGCCACAAAACCATCTTCCGTAAGCTGGAGGAGGTGGTCTCTGTAGAAAGCCATCTTAGTGCCCAATTCCTGTGCTGGTTGTATCCATGTCCTCCTGGTGCCTAGCTGGGTCAGGTCTTGGCGGATGAGCTTGGTGATCTCTGACTGTGCAAGAGTGAGAGATGGTGCATCCAATGAGTACTGGAATGGTGGCAGCCTGTCTATGCTGAACCCATGTGCCTGAAATCATGATGTCATCTCCCCATACCAGCATGTTGCATCTCCTTGTATGGCTAGCTGTCGAGAGGATTCAAGTGCTATGCGAGCATATCTGTCTCTAGGAAGTGCCCATGTGCGGTTTATGAAGGAGACTGATCTGGTGAGTGCCTCCACCACAAGTGGGGGGGCCGCTAGCTCTGCTCGGATAATGGCCCGTGGTACTGATGCCTTGGCTCTAATGAGCCGCGAGATCATAGAGACGAGAGGTTTCTCCATGTTCCCCCATCCGTCTGAGCGACCCGGCCTCCCGTGGTGATCCAGTGAAGGTCCCCATATCTCGGTTCCATAGAGCAATGCTGAAGCCACCAAGGTGTCAAAGAGCCAGAGCTTCGTCCGGGGCTCCTGAAACTGAACCTGCGAACACATCCTCTCCAATCTACCCAATGTTGCGTGGGCTCTAGTAAGTCTGGTCTCTGCTACTCTTCTGAGTGAGAATGCAGGTCCGCTAAAAACCACTCCAAGGTAAGTGTAAGCGTCTATGTACTCCACAGTCTCCTGGCCGTATGTGAATGTAGGTGCTGACCTCTTGATTCACTGTGGGGTGGTATTAAACACCATAACCTTGGTTTTACCCAGGTTGACAGACAAACCACTTTCGAGGGCAAACGTATGCAAAGCATCCAATTGACGTTGCATTCCTTCTGGGGATTCGGAGATCAACACTATGTCATCAGCATATAACAAAAGTGGAATCCATGTCCCTGCCAATTGATCACCTTTATCCCCATCGCTGTCAATGTAGTCAGAAACCTCATCCACATACATACCGAAAAGAGTAGGAGAGAGCGGGCAGCCCTGCTTCACCCCAATAGTGGAGTGAACCGGTGTAGAAAGTCCCTCCGGGGTGCTACTGATCTGTACAATGCCATGATCCCCCAAATGAGTTCTGTGGGTACTCCCATTTCCTGTAGTCTGCGCATTAGTCTAGCTCTAGGTACTGTGTCGAAAGCTTTGCGAAAGTCCACAAAGCTACAATAGATCCGTCTCCCATGAGATGTCGATGATGGCCCTGAGTGTTAGGATATGGTCAACAGTAGAGAAGCCTCTCCTGAATCCTGCCTGCCCAGTTGCACGTATCCCTTCCCTCTCTGCCCATCTACTCAGTTGTTGCTCCAGAATGGATGCATACAACCGTGCCAGTGTGTGCCCAATCATAATAGTGCGATAATTCCCAAGCTCCATGGGGTCTCCTGATTTGAAGATAGGTACGATCGTAGATAGGCTCCAAGAGTCTGGTAGGCCCTTACACATGGCCCGGTTAAACATAACTGCTAGAAGCTCTGCTAGTAGGTCTTTGGCATGCATGAAATGCTCAGCCACTAGGCCATCATGATCATATGCTCTCCCAGTCTTCATTCTGTCAATAGCTTTCTTCACCATCTCAGCGGTGAAAAAGACACATGCGTGTGGGCATGGATCGGGGGGGTTGGGGAGGGCCGACTGTCCAGGTACTGTGTAAAAAGATGATGCGTACTACCCCCAGGTCTCTGTGGAGGAAATAGCAAGGGGGGGGGGGGGACTGCTCATGAAAGAGCCGCCACGCCTCACGCGAGTCCTGACTCAAGAATAGCTGATATAGATCCTGCTCGAGTCGAGCCAAAAAAGACCTCTTCTTCCGCCGCACCAGGCGCCGGAAGTCAATCTGTGACTGTCTATGAGTGACGTCCCCCAACAACACCTCCCTCTGAAGTTTGGCTCTAGTCTGGCGGCACTCCTCATCGTACCAGCAGCTCTGAGGCATGCTCCCTGATCGGCGGCTCTCCTCAGGCTGGGTGTGTGGGTATGCTTCTACTGCTGCCTCATGTAATGTCTGTGTCAGTATAGTAGTTAGCTCTTCCAGAGGTCGCCCCGGGTCCTCAGTGCATAGGCGTCTGTAGATTCCGTCCATGTATACAGAATCCGTCTCCCGGGTGAATGTGTAGCGAGTAGGGGCTGCTACTCGTGGCCTGTGTGCTACACTGAATTGGAAGGAGATGGTCATCGACACCAAAGCATGATCCACTGCCACCCCGATCGGTCTGGGCTCAACTGTGAGATCCTGGATACTAGAGATGAGATTCGGCTGTGCCATGACATAGTCCACTGTGCTGGCTCCATGTCTGTGTGGGAAGCATGTAAAACCTCCCGAAGCAGGAAATCTCTGTAGGCCGTTCAAGATGGCCAATCCATGTGCAGTGCCCATGTCTATCAGGTGTCGCCCATACTCAGTACACACACACACACACACACACACACAGAGAGAGAGCGCAGGGGCAGCGGGTGCGGGTGCAGAGCAGGGGGCAGAAGGGTGTGGGTGCAGAGCAGGGGGCAGCGGGTGCGGGTGCAGGGGGGGGGGGGGGGAGAGAGAGAGAGAGAGAGAGAGAGAGAGAGAGAGAGAGAGAGAGAGAGAGAGAGAGCACATGCTAGTCGGAAGAGTAACATCTGCCAAGAATAGTTACTCCTTGCCCAAGGTAGGGAGTTCCATTCAGTGATAGTGGCACTTGCTGCTGCTGCTGCTGCTGCTGCTGCAGCTGGTGCGATTACCACTATCACTACCGTGGCCGATCTAAAAACATCAAACCCTGTTACCACAACCCTGTGCGCCTGCCTCCTTATCACCAGTGTCGATGTTTGACATCCACCTTCCTTCACTGTTGTTTGATCTGCAAAACTCTATTAAGCTCCACAATAGTTGCTCTCTGCAGTATACAAAGCTAGATTACATGAGCGCAAGCCACACCGGTTGCGAACATGCTGCTTTGCACCTACAAACTCTATAAACATATCCAGTCAAAGCGACATAGTCATGAACAACATGGCATAAACAAATTGAGAAAGATCCTGCACACCCTTATTGTTTCATCCATTGGCAAGCTCCGTGACTGGTGGCCTTCGGGCAAATGCTTGAGCAAAGCGAGTCATCATCGTCAACGAAATGCAGCAGCAACTAGTGGAGGTACTGGCACCGCACCCTTTGTGGCAGTAGAGGCAAATGGGGCTGGCACAGCATTGGAAACAAACTTTAGCAACTCCAGAAAGTCTTCCTTTAACTTTAACCAAACTTTAACTCCTGGTACCTCCTCCGTGAAGTTTCTTCATTCCAGAATTTCATTATTACATTTAG
The DNA here is from genome assembly GCF_014529385.1 of Adiantum capillus-veneris. NCBI lineage: Eukaryota > Viridiplantae > Streptophyta > Polypodiopsida > Polypodiales > Pteridaceae > Adiantum > Adiantum capillus-veneris. The sequence goes on along the minus strand of NC_140933.1, from coordinate 9,161,209 downwards.
AAGCTTTCTTTCTGATACGTTACGACTTTCTAAACACTTTCTTTATACAGCAAGTGTCCACTAACCCTATCTAACAATAACAAACAAGCAGCTTTTAAAGATGCCATCATAGCACTAACATCTCCATTTATCCAATAACAGTAACTTTTTCGGATTTTAGATATATATTAAGAGTTTTAGTTGAGGAAAAAGGAAGGTCATCACTAGGGCCTCAGCCCTTTGAGCAGGCCAAAAAACATGGGTCCCTACTTGCTTTTCCACCTTTGTTTATATCAGTTATAGATAGAGACAATCTCTTGAACAATGTTAGTAAGCAGTATGTAAAAGAATCGTCATTCTCGATTAGGAAAGGACACCCCAACATAAAATTTTGTATTATGTTACAACGTAGCCTGTAAAAGAATCATTATTCTCGATCATAGAGAATTCTCAAGAAGAAACACATGTAGAATGACATTGTTGCATGAATTGTTTCAAGATTAAGAATAGCATTGTCGATTAGGAAAGGACACCAAGAAAAAACCTTGTATTATGTTACAAAGTAGCCTGTAAAAAAAATCATTATTCTCGATCGGAGAGAATTATCAGCAAGAAACACGAGTAGAAACACATGTAGAAGGACATTGTTGCATGAATTGTTTGGAGATTAAGAATAGCATTGTTTTTGTTTGAACATTTTACTATAAGATCTCTAAATGCTAAACTCTGCTAGATTCGACTTCTTGCTGATGGTCATCATATACAAAAATCAGCAGACAACGCGTTACCTGCTATTCCATGACGGCCTCACCCAAAGCGGACGGTAACAATAAATGCGCAATTACCATTATATTATTCTATTATTTTTACAAATGCTCAAGTATGATCAATTCACTGTTTTGGTTAAATGTTGTGCTATTGCAGCTGGAAACTTTATCTGTTGGTGAGGTTCATAAATCAAGACAAAGACTACTGCATTTTTCTCAATTTTATGGAGAAGAGACATATCACAATTAGTCCTGGATACCGGTATGTGGTTATTTGTTATGGATGAAAATTTGCACATTTAGCTTGTGGGAAGGAGCAGAAGATCCTTTCGTTAGCTATGATAAAAACTGCCCAAAGGGCTACAAAGATCAGTCTCCCATGAGTAGGAGTCTACAGTTCGAGATAGCAGCAAGGGAGACTCTCCCTTGGTGCCGATGTACATCTGTCAGGGTATTTAAAAAAATTAATTTAGCATCCGTGCAGTTTATATGTTAGGGGACAACTATAAACTAATGTAAGAGCACTAGTAGTTCAAATAGAAGCATATGTAAACCTGTTTCTGCGTGACGGTTGCCCGCGTTCACAACCCCTTGAATCTCTGATGGATATGCGATTGGGTTGCCTGGACTAAAGAAATCTCAAGAGAGAGACTCCAAGCCTGTGGAGCTGGAGGAGCAAAAGGCTCCTGACGATCTCTCCTCTGAAAAGTGTGTCGGCGCCTGGTCTACGCCATTTATCAGTAGCCTGGTCAAGCGCAACAACCGGCCTCTGACAACCATCTATGGCAGGTCGCTGCTACTGAGGTCTCGCCTGGTGCTGATGAGAGCTAGTTGGCCTCTGTCTTGACATAGGAAGAGTAGGACAGGTACGAGCTAGATGCCCCATCTCGTGACATCTGAGACACTGTCCAGGTCCCCCGATGACCATCAGTCTCTGTGAGAACTGGCAACCACCTCTGCCTGTGACTAGGATGGAGTCTCGGATGTCGGTAGAACGAAAAAGCTATACTCGTGGTGGGCCTCCTGAAAGTCGAATGGAGTCTGGCACTACCAATCCAAAGTCACAAGAAAATGCCTGAATAAAGCCGTGTACAAACTGTCGGGGCAGAGAAGGGAAGGACAAAGTGAGAGGAAACCGTGGAACAATCTTTCTGGACTCGAACTCATCCTTTGTGAACTCAGGGTATCACTGCATGATGTAAAGAGCTCTGCCTCCAGTCATAATAGCAACTCGAGAACAAAGCACAGTCACTGAGGATGGATCCGATAGCTGAGCCATGAAGATGCCTCGTACAAGGCAAGTATTCTCCACCACTCAACCCTGGGTCCCAAGTGCGGATTGAAGAAAATCTCTGAGAGAGCCTCTGAAGAGAGCAGGACCACTGACACAGCCAACAACTGCTAGCTCTCACAAATATCTGGTGGTGACATCTACCCTATCAATAATCTGGTCAAACACCACAAATTGGCGAATAGGTGGTGGGGAAGTCTCTTGGTAGTGACTCAATACTGACATAGACGCCATGCCAAAACAACCGGTGGAAGCTGACGAGACAGATAAGGTAGAAGCAGAACGAGGCCGGAGCAAGAGTGCAGTTTCCAACGACCAACTACTACTGTATAACCAAAGGCACGGAGGGCACTGTGCAAGGGGTCACAGAGGCAAAAGTTGGAAGATGGACCGAAAGTAGACGCAGGAAAGGCCAAAGCTGGAGGTCAAGCAACTAAAAGCAAAAAGGGTGAACTTGAAGGGCAGCTGAGGGTGCAGCAGGGAAGAGGGCTAAACGACAGGTAGGGGAAAAAAGTGGTAGAGCCTGTTGGGCAGTTGGGACAGGTGCCAAACAACAGCACTTTGTACAGCAGCGAAGGTAGGGTAGTGAAAAGAGCTGGCGGATAGAGACAGAGCAACGCAAAATGGTGCACGTGCAGGCGGCGAACAGATGCCCTGCTGGCTCATGACTGGAAGACACAGGACCGTACAGTCCATATGACAGCACAAGCAAGGCCGTACGAGCGCTGCAGGAGGAAACGGGAGTAGATTGAGCAAAGAACCTAGGGTTTGGCAATTGTTTTGTTTTCTGAGTTGGGGATGGGTACCCTCTGTCGTAAAAACAAAATTAGAAAGTTAGCACAAAAAAAAAGCAAAAACAACAGAGGTTTCAATGCACCCATACTCAAGAGGGCAGCCGCTTTTGTCACCAGTTTCCCCTGAACTACGTGAGTTCCCTTGGAGCAGTGCCCTTGGAAGACCCATATCGCTAAAAGGGTTTGGGAATAGCGGGCTGAGCAGACCTCTCTCTCGAGTTGCACTACACATGCCACTGCCCTGTCTACTACGAGATATGAGGCCGCTTGCATTGCTTGTTCAGAGAGGGCTTTGGACCACTCTCCAGAGTCATGCGATGCGAACATCAGAGATGCATGGGTTTGTTTTTGCTCGAGCTGCGCAGACACAGAGAGAGCCTGATGAGAGGAGAGGCTAGCCAGTCTCGGAGACAGATCACAGACTTCTTTAGAGCTGCCACTGGACACCCGGAGGAGTTACTACCACAGCAGAGCTCGTCGCCTCACACCAAAGGCACACTGATCGACCGAGCGACTGAGTTGGGGAGATCCAAACGCCCATGACTGCAGAGGACTACACAGCATCGACGGAGGCTGAATTAGAGAATTCGGATCAATTTGGCCCGACATGCACGACGCCCGGTCAGACTACTGACCATGGAGGAGATTGATGAGATCCGCCAGCGACCGATGCTGGATCTCTTGTGATCTAGCTATCCCAGCTAGCTGCTTAGTTCACAACTAGCAGTTTAAGATTCCATAGTATTTTATTTTGTCATTTTGTCATCTTGTTACACTGACTTTGTATCAGATCCACCACATTGTCACTTTCTGGTCTCATAGGTCACTTTGGCCTTTTGAAGACGTTAATATAACATTTCATTTCATTTCTCTCTCTCTCTCTCTCTCTCTCTCTCTCTCTCTCTCTCTCTCTCTCTCTCTCTCTCTCTCTCTCTCTCTCTCTGCTGCCTGCTGACGTGCTGAAGTCTTACTGACGCGCTGCTGCTTGCTGACACGCTGCTGCCTGCTGACGCATTGCTGCATGCTTCACTGCTCGTGATGCTGCTGCTGCCCCTCGCGCTACTGTATCCTGCTGCCACTACTCGCGTTGCTGCTAACTTGTTCACCCCCAACATTCTCGCACAGCCAGCCCCGCCACACACACACCACCCCTCCCCCCCCCCTTCCAGCAGGTACAATGTTTTGCCCGTCAAAAATTACCCCCCCCCCCCCCCCCCCCCCCCCCCCCCCCCCACAGCCAGAAAATCAGAATTTCAGTTGGAGATTTTTGAAAGAAAGTGCAAGGACCTGCAGGTTTACAAAAGGCAGCAGTCAATTACCGCAGAAGAAGTCCCGAACCTCGCAAATCTGACCTTCTCACAGCAGATCCTCGCCGCACAGTCAAATCCCACGAAGTTTGCAGATTCAGCCCGGAAAACGCAGATTTCAGCATCTGCATTTTTAGTGCGTCGTCGTCGCATCGTCGCCATCGACATCATCATTGACATAAGAGTCAGAATTCAGCAGATAAAGATTTTCAGATTTCAGCCCGTCTTGTCGTTGTCCTCATCTTCGTCGACATCGTGGCAAGTCCAAGCATTGTAGAGATTTGTGCAATCATAAGAAGACCACTCTTGCCATAGAGAGTGGGGCCTTCGGAGGAGGGTTTGACAACATTCTGGTGTCGTATTCTTCTCTCTCTATCTCTTGGCCTCATGCACCTTCATTCACAGTGTCATGCACTTTGTTTGTGTCCATTGCACTCTCTCACTAAAGGAACAGAAGGCTCTCCCTTCCGTAAGTTCGGAGAAGGAACCTTGAGCACAGTTCGGAGCACTCATCTTGAGCAAACTTCAACATTCACTTCCGCTGCACCTTACACTCACTATCTAAAAAATGTGTGATGTCTATCCCTGGCTGATCTGGACCGAGGCCCGGATTCATGAAACTGGGATCTGAGAGTACGAATAATGTCCAGCCAAATCATGGCTAGGGTATCCTGTGGCTCCGAAGTGGTGTCACTCAGAACATGGAGGTAGTGTGCCCGCCAAATGTTCCAAATCGCTATGAAGACCACCACTGCAAAAAACCTCATCTCTGTACTAGTCCTTTGCATGTGCTGCCACTGCTAGGATCATATCTAAGGTGCCACAAAGGTAACCAGAACCTGTAAGCATGAAACAAGGATCTGAATCGTCACCCTCAAAGAAAAGATGTGGCCCTACATACGGTAACAACCAGACCACAGCACCCCAAGTGAGGAAGCCAAACTGCTGTCCTGCTCTACTGAGAAGCAGTGCAACCGTTCTCCAAATATAATGCGCACTCCGACAAGACCATAGACAGCGAATCGGAGACTCTGGTGTCTGCAGGATGCATCTAATACAAGTGGGATCGTGACCCATCGCTGCTCCCCAAGTGCCCACAGCTAAACCAGCGTGAGCAATCATCCACAAGAACATAACAATCCTGCCTGCAATGCATAATCTCCAGATCAACACCCAAAATCGATGCAAAAATGCATGTGACAGCCCAAAGTGCAGCCATAGTCCCAGTCTCGTGGGTCTCTGAGTCTGTCTGCGAAGAAGGCAGTGTCTACCAATCTGAACTGTGTATTCAAAGAAAGACACTGTGCCCTGGTCAGTGTCAATCGCAGGGCAGGACCACTCCCCAAGATCCCAAGCAACCTGTGATAAGGGACGACCGTCCCTATCCATAACCGCCATCGAGGAGCCATATCCATTGAGAAGTATGGATCCACCTCTCTCCTCCTCCCACAGGACCCAACAATGCGAATGGGTGTCCATGTATGCTGTTGAATCTCTTGAAAAGAGGCCATGTGGGAAAACTGCAATCTGATGTAACCAAAGGTCCTGTCCTGCTCCACTGGGACAAAAAGCATCCTAAGAGATTAGCTCTGCACCCAGATGGAATGTCAAAGACAGCCACCCAGCCACTATGCATGGGCATAATATGGTCACCTCGAATAGCTCTGTCCCATAGCTCTGTAATCACAATATCAATCTCTGCCATACGTGTCGCTACCCCTCTGCCAACATGATACTGATCTGCCAAGAAATCCGCTGACACCTGTCTGGCCTCTGACCAAGTAAGCAAGGAGGCGGTAGGACCACTATCCCATATGGCCCAATCAATATTAGTCCGGATACCCAGCTGACGTCCTCCTCATGCAGCACGTAGGAATTTCAGATAAGTAGGGAAGATGGAGGATGTCGCACCAACCCTTGCCTCATGGAATTCCAAATCTGCAACACACAGCGCAAAAAAGGAGAGACATGTCCAATCTGCAAGGGAGATCACTGACCAAGTTTATTGTCCAAGGACTATTTCCGGGCAATGAAACTTGGAAGCTACTCTTCAGATCCATTTTACATACAGTGACACCTCCTTTCGGCACCACAGACGTGTATTCCTTGGAGGAGGGGATTAGATTCATCTTCAGTAAACCTCTGCACTGCATCTCAAGATCTATGATAGCAAGACAACCCTCCTATTTAGGCACAATAATCATCCGACAAGCAACACGCCCCCTAGTATCAGTGGACCCAACTGAGCCACCCCAAAGAAAATTATAAATCAGAATAAAGCATCAACAAGAAGCAATATACCATACCGATGCCAGCAAAACCAGTACTCTCCCTAGGATGAGAGAGCTCCCTCCCGACATACTCACTCGCAGGGCATTTGAGGCAGCTATACAAAAATCACAAAGCGTGTATGAGAGAGCATGGTACTCATAGGTCAGAGCATGGTTTAAGGCACACGGTCTTGATATGGAGCACCCTGCCACTACGACCCTGACTCACCCTATGTTCACCTCTCTCGTAGTGAGAGGAACTTCGTGTTGAGACCGGTTCCTCACCATACTCCTAGATGGGTTCATACAGAGACCACGCTACATGGACACATACATGCCACATAGCTCACGGGTGGCGATTGGTCAGCTGAGGGTGGCATCACACAGATTAGAGATTGGAACCGGGAGACATACTCGTGTTCCCAGGGAGGAGCGAGTCTACAGAGCATGCATAGACGAGGTGGAGAGTGAGGAGCATTTTGTATGTCGATGCAAGCATATACTGAGATCATAGGCACATATGAGGCCTTATTCAGAGAACAGCCCACTCTCCGAAAGATCATGGACTCTGGAGATCAAAGACACATAGGGCGCTTCTTATTAGAGATACAGAGTCAGCGAGACACACTACTACAACCACACGACCTACACAGACAGAGGAGAGAGAGTCGCAACTCACAGACTTCTTTTAGAGGATTACAGTCCCCCCCCCCCCCCGACAGTCAGAGGGAAGTGACAATCCCACAAGCGGAGGTGAGTCGAGATAACCGACGACCACGAATCACTGGCTAAAAGGGCGCGAGCCTCCATCACTGACAGATCGAGTAAACCCGGGCCTAGGCGCATCGTGCCACTGAGGAGCCACAGGCTCAGATGAGGGCCGCCCCACAGCTTCATCCGCGCAACCGTAGCACCATTCATCCGTGCAGCCGTGGCACCATTCATCCGCGCAACCCTGGCACCAAACCCGCATCTCACACTGCATTCTCATCATTGTATCACCCTGGGCATTTAAACATGCATGTACCCCTAGAGATAGAGCTCCATTCCTCCTCAGATACCCCATGGATATATCATCACCACCGCCTTCAGTACATCGCTACCTCTGTTCAGTTTTTTTATCAGTTTTATTTCATTTGTCTTTTCGATAGACGTATGACATACACACCCATGTACATTTGATTTGTCTCATAGGCCGATTCGGAGAGGTCCCCATGCATACTCCTTATACCTTCATGAAGGAGACAGATTTTGTGTTTATGGATGAGATATACAAACAACTATACACTCAAAATCCGCGACGGCCACTAGCTGAACTCACTCAGATATTGAAAGAAACGCTCCATGATGCAGCATCAGAGGCATACCCCCACAGTCAGCCTACACGGAGACGGTCTAGGAGCATGCCCCAAAACAGCTGGTATGATGAGGAATGTAGAGAGACGAGGATCAAATTACAAAGGGAAGTGCTCATGGGTATTACCACACAGACAATCACGGTTTATCTTTCGCTGCCTAGTGCAACAAAAGAAAAGGGCTTATCTATCTTAGCTAGAGCGGGATCTGTATCAGCTATTTATGAGTCAAGACTCAGGCGAAGCATGGAAGCTATTCCACGAGCATTCACCACCACCAACGATCACCTCCATAGAAACGTGGGGGGAATATGCCACATCCCTCTACATAGCATCAGGGCAACCACCTTTGTCGGACCCACTAGAGACATGCCCGGAGACATGTACTTTCTTTATTGTCGAGAGGGTAAGGAAAGCCATTGACACGATGAAGACAAGGAGAGCATATAATCATGATGGTATGGTAGCATAGCACTTCATCCTTGCTAGAGACATGCTTGCAAAGCTTCTTGCTATGATGTTTAATCGAGCCATGTATAAAGGCTTTCCTAAGACTTCGAGTATGTCTACGATTGTGCCTATCTTCAAGTCAGGAGATCCCATGATTCCCGAGAATTATCGCACCATCATGGTTGGTCACACATTGCCTAGGCTGTATGTATCCGTTCTTGAACAGGAGCTGAGTAGATGGGCAGAGCACCAGGGCAAGCAAGATTTAGGAGAGGTTTCTCCACTTTTCACCAGATTCTGACACTCAGAGCCATTATTGAGGAGGGTAGACACCATGGCAAGAGGATCTATTGTAGCTTTGTGGATTTCCGCAAAGCCTTTGACACAGTGCCAAGAGCCAAACTTATACGCAGACTACAGGACATGGGTATGCCTATAGACCTGATATGGGGTATTCTAGCTTTATACAGGACAGTGATGGGACGGCTACGCACTACTGAGGGAATGTCTGATATGGTCCACTCCACTATTAGAGTGAAGCACGGATGCCCCCTATCTCCAACTCTTTTTGGGATGTATGTGGACGAGTTTTCAGACTATGTAGAGCGTTAGGGAGATAGAGGGGCTCAGCTAGCAAGGACATGGATTCCGTTGTTACTACATGCTGATGATATTGTGTTGATTTCTGACTCTCTAGAGGGGATGCAGCGTCATTTAGATGCTTTAAATACATTTGCTCATGACAATGGATTGTCTATCAACATCGGGAAAACCAAGGTTATGGTATTCACCCACATTTACGTATGGTCGAGAGACTGTGGAGTACACAGATGCATATACCTATCTTGGGGTAGTTTTCGATGGACCGGTGTTTTCAAAGAGGAGAGCATCAGAGCCTACACTGATGAGAGCATATGCAGCGCATCTTCTTGGAGGCAGCTGAGCCCTCCAAGGGGTGAGCTTTGGGCGGTAGGAAAGCAACCCGCAAGCCCTCTCTAAAATATGGTGTCTCATTGCACCAGCTGCGGACCTCAGCTTGTTTACATTGCATTACCGATGCTGCAGCTTTGACACCCCAAATGCGCATAGACATAGGAAGCACCACATCTGAGGATACATGAATGATCATAGGCAATGAATAGCAGGCGTAAACATCACTCCATTCCATAGAACCAATACATGAAGGGAAGTGTGGAGACAATACATCCGGAGCGGAAGTAGACAACCATAAATGAAGCTGAGCCATAGTTTGTGCATGCACAAAATGCAGAACCTGATCCTCGGACCATTCCTGAGCTACGTGGAATGGAAGGAAAAAGGAAAGGATAGGCTGGGAGCGACTGCCTATTAAAGAGGGAACACAACCTGGCTTGTGATGCATAAGGTAGAGCTGCACCCCCAATGGTCCTTCTGAGTCACCGCACATTTCAGCCCGATGAGTGCCCTAGGAAAGAGGTCAAGAGCTGAGAAAACTGCGTGGGACGTAAGTATGAGCAGCTGAGGGAGGGGGTGGACCAAAAGGTGGAGGGGGGGGAGTAACGGCGAGAGGGAGAGGAGGAAAAAGGAGAGGTAATAGCGGAGAATGATCCATCTGCATGGGAATAGGGATCTCGGGAAGAGGGGAAGGAGCGGGCGGGGGAATGGCAAGTGGAGGAGGTAAGTGATCCTGTGCTGAAGAAGAAGAATGGCGAGGAGAAGCAGAGGGTAAGGGGGTGGTGGAAACTTGAGAGGGAGCAGGAGAGGTAACACTGGGGGCTGCATGCGTTGTAGGTTGCTGACGAGGACGGAAGGAATGGTTACGACCCACTGTCTGCCATGCAGCCTCAGTAGGAGCTGAAGCTCGAGGAGCACCCGCAGGCTACTGAGGTGCTCGAGTAGTAGTAGGAGGAACCGGCTGTGGACGCTGACCACGTGGCTGAGCATGAGTGCCACGAGCCGGCTGTTGTTGTCGCCGATGGCGTGGCAGGGTGGAGCAATCTCGTGCCAAGTGTCCCATCTCGTGACAACGTAAGCACTGTCCTAGGCGGCCAGTGACTACCATTCGGCAAGAGTAGTCTCGATCACACACAGCCACAATAACTGTATCTGGTAATGAAGTATCCCCAAACACCAGGACCTGAATGCGAGGTGGACCAGATGAGAAGATGCATGACCCTGGAACTACTGTGCCACAATGAGCAGCAATCATCTGAAGAAGATGCTCATCAATGAAATGGAGAGGCATATCCGGAAAGGAGAGCGTCAAAGGGAATCTGGGAATAAGGTGTCGACTGTCAAACTCCTCAGTAGTAAACTCGGGATGCCACCTCGTCAGGTATATCATCCTGCGATCAGAGAGTATCGGAGAGCGAGCCAGGAGAGCGGAGGCAGTGGCTGGATCTGAAAGACGTACCATGAATATGTCCCTGCCAAGTAATGTAAGCTCCGAGACCCGTCCCTGAGTAGTGCCCAATGCAGTTTGACACCAATCACGTATGGAAGATCGAGGTGGAGACTGTCCAATCATCCGGCCAACCAAGGCATGTTGTGCCAAGTGTTGTATTTTGGAGTCAATGTGTGTCAACAGGTCGCCAGTACAGTCCACGCGACAGGCAAGTGGTGATGGAGCGCCGTGTGTAGCACTCGAGACCGGCAGAGCCGCCATGAAGAATGGGCGAGACTGGCAAATGGGAGAAGCAAGACCCGAATGAAGCTTGGACTCTTTCTCTCTCTCTTTCTCTCTTTCTTGTGCAGGCGATAGAAAGATGGGCACAGTGAGAGTTTGGGACAATTAGGGTTTTGGGCTGTTAGGGTTTCGTGAAATTAGGGTTTCACAGAATTAGGGTTTTGCATATGTGGGCTGTTAGGGTTTCGCGCGGCAGCAGCAGGTACACGCAGCAGCCAAGTACGCGCAGGGCAGCCAGCTTCGCGGAATTAGGGTTTCTCAAAAATAGGGTTTCGAGGAATTAGGGCAGCAGGCTGCAGGGGATTCGCGCGGCAGCAAGCTGCAAGGGGTTCACGCGGCAGTAGACTGCAAGGGATTCGCGCGACAGCAGGATGCAAGGGTTGCACGCAGCAGCAGGCTGCAGGAGGTTTCGCGCGACAACAGCTCTCTCTCTCTCTCTCTCTCTCTCTCTCTCTCTCTCTCTCTCTCTCTCTCTCTCTCTCTCTCTCTCTCTCTCTCTCTCTCTCTCTCTCTCTCTCTCTCTCTCTCTCTCTCTCTCTTTTGAAAAATCAGAGCTGTATATTACTGAGTACAATATGATCCCCAACAGATGCCAAAATAGCCTGTCACGTGGGGTGTACAAGCTGAATGTAAGGGTGAGAGCCACTATAGTGACAACTCGGCTAGTACAATTTCATGGTGGTCTGTGTGATGAGTGGAGTAGAAACCACTGAGGGGGGGCATAATGCCATATAATTTGACCACCTGTAAGTGTGAAAAAGAGTGGAGCTCGCTCCCAACACCGAAGAAAGGCAAATCGTCGAGCCTCAGCTGCTCTAAATGTACCTGAGGAAGAATCCCACTGCCAAATCAGGGTGTGAATGATGTCCAGCCAAATGGCAGTAAGGATATCCTGAAGGAGCTGTGGAGCCGCACTGAGAATGTAAACACAACGAGCTCTCCAAATATTCCATAGTGTAATGCTAGTGATGACTGAAAAAACTTCATCACGTGTCTGAGGATCCCCCTGCCATGCGATCTGTGGTAACATGGCCAAAGTTCCTCGCCGATAACCAGTTGAGGTAAGCATAAGAGCTGGATCTGTGTCTGAGCCCTCATAGAAAAGATGCGGTCCGGGCATCGGCATCAACCATAAGACAGAGCCCCAAGTGAGAAATCCATCCTGAACACCTGCTCTGCTAAGTAAAAAGCAAACTGGTAGCCACACTGTATGAGAAGACGAGCATGACCAAAGACAGTGGGCTGGTGACTCATGTAGTCGCGAAGGACATCGAGTGCATAACGGATCATGACCCATAGTAGCTAGCCAAGTCCCTACTGGAAGTCCTGCATGTGCAATCATCCACATGAAAAAAGAAATACGAAGAGCCGCATATAAATCCCAGATGGTTGACCAAAACTGCTGTAGATAGGCATGGGAGAGACCTGAATGTAACCAGAAACGCATACGAGTGGGCTGCTCTGGGTGCTGTCTCATCAATGCTAATCTTCCAATTCTGACAGTGTACTCAAAAAATGATACATGTGCACCGGTGGAGGTAGAGTGAGGCCAATGCCACTCTCCTGGGTCCCAATAAAGCTGAGATAAGGCACGACCCTCCCACACCGAAAGCCTCCAAAGGGCGGCATCAGCGGATGCGAAACGGGGGTCAACACAACGACGCTTTCCGCGAGAGCCAACTACTCGTATGGCCTCCCATCGAGCGCCGGTGTAGACAAGGTGCGGAGAGGTGGGAGCAAATGTCAATCTAGCGAATTCCCTGAGAGGACTCTGAATCAACTGTGAACAGCATGGTGTCTAAACGAACTAATAAGAGAGTGCTCTGAACAAAGAGACCTTCCCAGCCACTATGTGGAGGCATCTGAACCGTGCCTCGCATGACTGCGTCCCACTGGGAAGGAATGGCGGAGTCAATCTCAAGAAGTTTGTCTGTCACCCCGCGACCAATGTCATAATGTTCTGCTACAAAATCTGCATCCAGCATACGCGTCTCATGAAACAACCGCATAGAGGCAGCAGGGCCAGTGTCCCAAGCAGCCCAATCAATGCGAGTCCTCTCTCCAAGCTGACGTGGTGGGTTAACCGAAGAATCAAGAACTGCATCATTCCAAATGAGAGGCTGGCGCTCAATCTCCTCACGACATGAAGGAGGTGAGCGTATGAGAGCTCGTCGCATGGAAACCCAAATCTGAAGGAGTGATCGGATGAAGGGTGAGAGAGTGATGGTGGACAAGGGGGCATCCGTAAAGAGAAAACGATACCCTGTACGCCAAGTATGACCATCTCTAGTGCCGAGGCGTGGAGTTGCTATGCAAATAGCGGCCTGAAGAAGCATCTTCCAAGGTTCTTGGCCGGAAAAAAGACCCCGAACAATAAGCTTGGTAAGAAGGGCGCGACTCTGTAATTCTGGATCAATAATGCCAAGGCCGCCCTCTGACCGAGTTCGAATAATCGTGGACCGGCGAACCCGAGCACGAGTATCAGTAGTCCCATCTGTGCCACTACATAAAAAGTTCCGCACTAGTCTGCGGAGCTGAGCTATCACTCTTGAATGTAGCATCCAACAAGAGGCCGTATACCATACTGTAGCCAGAATGACCTGGTTGACGACCAATGCACGGGCAGCCAACGACAGATGACGTGGAGACCAATGACAGAGTTTCCTGCGAATAGACTGTAGAACGGGTGCAAACTGCTGTTGTGATCAAATCCAACCTGAAAGCCCAAGTATCTGCATGTCTGACCCGGCTGCAGCCATGTGAAACCATCAGCTACCCCCCAAGTAGGTATGTCATCACTGCCAACTAGTAACCCATAGGATTTATGCCAGTTAATACGTGCACCACTGGCAATGCAAAAAACCGTCAAGGCCTCCCGCATGGCATCAAGAGCTGGTAGCAAATAGTGCAACATCAGCATAGTGTCATCAGCGAACTCTTGGTCGATAAGGTCCGGAGCTGAAGGTACTGGCATGGTCAAGCCACAAAATGCATGACTCTGAGCACGAAGAAAATCTGACATAGTCTCTCCAACAAACAGATACAGATATGTTGCTAAAGGACATCCCAGTCGGACAGATCGAGAGAGCTCAAAACTGCGACTGACACGACCACCAATAGTAATAGCACTGCTGGCAGTTCTGAAAAGAGCGGAAATGCCTGCGATCCATCGCGAGGGGAAACCCATCCTGGCTAATGATCCTTCAAGAAAGTCCCACTCAACACGGTCATATGCTTTCTCAAAGTCAAGAATGAAAAAAGCGAGAGGTTCAGAAGATGATCTGGCCCACTCTACTGCCTCATAAAAAGTGAAGATATTATCCAGTATGCATCGATCCATGACAAAGCCTGTCGGAGAAGTATGAATAATATCTCGTAAGAACGGTCGCAAGCGATGACTGAGCAATAACGCTAATATCTTATAGACCGAATGGAGTAGGGTAATAGGTCTCCACTGGCGGAGCTGAGTTGTGTCACCCCCTTTCGGAATAAGAGATATGAGACCTGAGCAAAGATCTGGATGCATATATCCTGATGCAAAGATGTCCGGACAACCGCGAAGCAGTGGTATATGCAATACATCCCAATAAGTCAAAAAGAAAGCTCTAGTAAGGCCATCCTCTCTTGGGCAGGAGGATGGATCTAGACTCTCGATAGCAGCATGAAGCTTTGCAAGTGTGAAGGGTGCCAACAAGATCTCGGCCATAGTTTCTGTACAACGGCGTCGAGTGTGATGCCAGATCTGCTCACAAGCCAGTAAAACCTCAGTAGTGCATACATCAGCAGTGAACAATGCCTCAAAATAATCTGCAGACATATCGAGAATAACATCAGGATGCATATGAAGTGTCCCCAGAGCATCGCACAAAGTCCGAAGGTGGTGCCAAGAGGGCGCTCTTTATGCGCAGCGAAGAAGGCTTTATTCATTCAATCAGCTTTAGCTATCCAATGAGATACTGAAGCATGATGAGTGAACTCAGACCTAGCCTCCTGTACGCGACGAATTTCCTCTGTGAGCTATGTCTGTCTAGCAGCGAGATAAGAATCCTGAGGCCACTCCTCCAGCAAGCGTTGTGTGGAACCAAGAGAAATGTGAAGATCAGACTCACGTACTCTCAACTGTCGATGAATAATAGCAGTCTGATCGCGGCAGTAAATACTAGACTGAGTAATGCAATGAGCAAGGAACTCTCCTAAGGACCACAATAAGAAGCACTCGTGGACCATAAGTCACGAATCTGTTGCTGCAAAACTTCAGTGGTGAGAACACTGTCAGGGATGCCGCAGCCCCGTCTCTGTGTAGAGGATCTAGTGAAGGAGATAAACAATGAGATGGGTAAGTGATCTGAGAGGCTGGTCCCTCTCCAAATAGTAGTAAATCCACCTAGAGCTACTGCCCAAGGGCCAATGTAAAAACGATCAAGTCGCTCTAATAATCTCCCCTGCTGTCTCTGAAACCCCCACGAGTAATGAAGTGTAGCAGGGTGATGACCAAAAGTGGGTATGTGCCATGCATCAACACCTTGAATAGCTAGAAGAAATCGATCCCAATCTGACTGCTCATCGGGAGAGATGGATGATAGAACAGGAGGAGTGATGGATCGCCAATCAGAGTCGCTTTCGACATTGTTGAAGTCGCCTCCTACAACCCAAGAGTTTACAGCAGGTAGAACAGTAGCCAAAGAGGCCCAAAAAGTAGCCCTCTCACGAGGAGTAGTGGGTGCGTAGACTGACATAAAACCAATGACAGAGTCCTGAATCCGAAGAGACACATAGATTGCTCTGCCAGCGACAAGGGTGCCATGCTGCTGAACTGAGGCCAAGTAACGTGACCCCACTGAAATGCATACACCGCAACTCTGTCCATGAATGCCTAGAGCAGGCTCCCAAAAAGTGTGGGCGTCGGAGGGCATGAGATTGCCAAAGGGAGTGGCAATCTTATGCTCTTGTACTAGTAATATATCCAAAGAGCCTACTACATGAGCGTGCAAATCTCTGTGAAGTAAAAGCCTGCGGGAACCTCTTACTCGAGAAGTCTGTAAACCATTAGCATTCCAAGAAACTACATGTAAATCCATAGTCTGCATGAAAGAATTGGTAAAGCATCTGACTAACTGCGTATCTTCTTGGAGGCAGCTGGACCATCCAAGGGGTGTGCTTTGGGCGGTAGGAAAGCAACACGCAAGCCTTCTCTAAAATATGGCGTCTCATTGCACCAACTACGGACCTCAACTTGTTTACATTGCATTACTAATGCTGCAGCTTTGACACCCCAAATGCTCATAAGACCTAGGAAGCACCACATCTGAGGATACATGAATGACCATAGGCAATGAATAGCAAGCATAAACATCACTCCATTCCATAGCACCAATACAGGAAGGGAAGTGTGGAGACAATACATCCGAAGTGGAAGTAGACAACCATGAATGAAGCTGAGCCATAGATTGGGCATGCACAAAATGTAGAACCTGATCCTCAGACCATTCCTGAGCGGCATGGAATGGAAGGAAAAAGGAATGGGTGGGCTGAGAGCGGCTGCCTATTAAAGAGGGAACACAACCTGGCTTGTGATGCATAAGGTAGAGTTGTACCCGCAATGGTCCTTCTGAGTCACCACACATTTCAGCCCAATGAGAGCCCCAGGAAAGAGGACAGGAGCTGAGAAAACTGCGTGGGACGTAAGTATGAGCGGCTGAAGGAGGGGGAGGACCAGCAGGTGGAGGGGGGGGGAGCAAGGGCGAGAGGGGGAGGAAAAGGGAGAGGTAATAGCAGGGAATGATCCCTCTGCATGGGAATAGGGATCTCGGGAAGAGGAGAAGGAGCGGGCGGGAGAACGGCAAGAGAAGGAGGAGCTGGTAGTAGAGGTAAGTGATCCTGTGCTGAAGAGGAAGAATGGCGAGGAGAAGCAGGGGGTAATGGGGTGGTGGAAACTTGAGAGGGAGCAGGAGAGGTAACTGTGGGGGCTGCATGCGGTGAAGGTTGCTGACGAGGACGGAATGAATGGTTACGACCCACTGTCTGCCATGCATTCTCAGTAGGAACTGAAGCAGAGGGAGGGACATGGGGGGTCGAAGCTCGAGGAGCACCTGCAGGCTGTCGAGGTGCTCAAGTAGTAGCACGAGGAACCGGTTGTTGACGCTGACCACGTGACTGAGCATGAGTGCCAGGAGCTGGCTGTTGTTGTCGCCGATGGCGGGGTAGAGTGGGGCAATCTCGTGCCAAGTGTCCCATCTCGTGATCAGTGACTACCATTCGGCAAGAGTAGTCTCGATCGCGCACAGCCACAATAACTGTATCTGGTAATGAAGTATCCCCAAACACCAGGACCTGAATGCGAGGTGGACCAGAGGAAAAGATGCAGGATCCTGGAACAACTGTGCCAAAATGAGCAGCAATCATCTGAAGGAGATGCTCATCAATAAAATGGAGAGGCATATCCGGGAAGGAGAGCGTCAGAGGGAATCTGGGAATAAGGTGTCGACTGTCAAACTCCTCAGTAGTAAACTCGGGATACCACCTCGTCAAGTATATCATCCTGCGATCACAGAGTATCGGAGAGCGAGCCAGGAGAGCTGAGACAGTGGCGGGATCTGAAAGACGTACCATGAATATGCCTCTGTCAAGAAGCGTAAGCTCCAAGACCCGTCCCTGAGTAGTGCCCAATGCAGTCTGACACCAATCACGTATGGAAGAGCGAGGTGGAGACTGTCCAATCATCCGACCGACCAAGGCATGCTGTGCCAAGTGTTGTATTTTGGAGTCAATGCGTGTCAATAGGTCGCCAGTACAGTCCACGCGACAGGCAAGTGGTGATGGAGCGCCGTGCGTAGCACTCGAGACCGGCAAAGCCACCATGAAGAATGGGCTAGACTGACGAACGGGATAAAGGAAACCCGATAGAAATCTTGGACGTTTTCTCTCTCTCTCGCTTTCTTTCTCTCTCTCTTTCTCTTGCAGGTGGTAGTCAAGGTTTGATGCTGAGGCAGGTATGGTGTAGGGGAGTAGGGTTTCCTGGGAATTAGGTTATCGGGATTAGGGTTTGCAGCGGAATTAGGGTTAGCAGAGGTAATTAGGGTTTGCGGGAATTAGGGCACGCAGCAGGCATCAACAGGTTTCGCGCGCAGCAGGCAACAGGGCGCGTGACAGGGGGGCTGATGTTGCAGCGGCTTCGCACAGGCAGCAGGGTTAGGGTTCGCGCAGTAGCAGCACGTTTCACCACGCGCGTGCAGCAGAGTTAGGGTTCGTGGCGCAGGGAGCAGAGTTAGGGTTCGGCGCAGGCATAGGATTCGCGCGAGGGCAGGTCTCTCTCTCTCTCTCTCTCTCTCTCTCTCTCTCTCTCTCTCTCTCTCTCTCTCTCGCGCAAAAAGTGGTGGGCTTGTTCCCATTTCATTACCTGTAAAAAATACATCATCGGCTATAAAGCCTAGTACAAGATACATCTGGGATGAAAAAACCCCTAAATCCTACATGGTGAGGGGAAAAATCCCAATCAATATACAGGCTGATACAAACAAAAGGAACAGAAGTAGAATCTCAAATGAGTCCAAAACCTTGGAAGGTATAAAACCTCCTTCCTCTTCCACAGCAATCCTGAAGCTTTGCCTGGTGTTGAATCTTCACAAAACAACTCTACCTGGATAAATACCAAGGGACAGCATAACCTGGAGATCTGTCCTGTATAAACTCTGCCATCCAATCAATGAGTGGTCGCTCTTCAATTCCCAAGAAAGGAGATACATCTCTAGCAGCCATGAGGAAGAGCGAATCCGTGATGTGCTGGTCTCGATGTAGGATCAAAGGTAACAGGGAGAAGCCATGCTGTCAATGAATCCATCCACACCAATCTCCCTAAACCTGCTTCAAAAGTGCCGTAGTCGAAAAAATCATCGGCCAGCTGACCCACCCACTTGTGCAATTCATATTGGACCTCTTCATAGACAACATCACATATATCATCACTGTTGTCAGGGTCAAATCTCCTGAAGTCAGAACTGAATCTAAGATTCCAACAAAATGTGGCCCTCTCCTCCTGGAATCCTGTAATAGATAGATATCAATAAAGAGTGCTCCAGCTTTGGTCCTCGCCTCTGGGGATCTCCAAGGGCCAAGCAGAAAAAAGCTCTCGGGCAACCAGGTAGAAGGCTGCTCGGGCGGTGGAGGTAAAAATCTGTATCTGCTCCTCCACTGCCGCACGTGTCTCCTCCACCATAGAAAGAGAAAGGTCGCTAGAGACATCATCAGCTCCTGCTGCCTCTGGTGAGTTGCTCCGTGGCTCCTCACCAGCCTCTGGTAGGCTCATCTCTGGACTACCTTCCTCCTCCACTGTGGCAGGAGGCTGCTTCCTCCTATAAACCAAGATTTTACGCTGAATTGGTCTAAACTGATTGCTAGAACTCTGATCCTGAGCAATAGCCTTCCCATCCCTCTGCTGACTATGTGCCTCTGCCCTCTGTCTGGAATGGGAAGAGTGATTCTGCTGCTGTTCACTGCTTCTTCTGGGTTTGTTTTTGTGGCATCCTTCGCCAGGTTCCCTATCTCATGGCACTGTCCTGGCCTGCCAGACACCCATATTTTCTGCTTTCTTATTTCACCCTCCCACTCAAAAAGCCACTGTCCGGAAACTCCTGAGAGGGTGTAGCTGCAACTCTGAGAGAGGGAACTACTGACAATATGTCTATACTATATAGTACTCCGGAAAGGAATACCATAAACAGATCCTATCTCCTCCAAGAACATAGGCACTCTGAATTGTGGAGGGAGATCCGGGAAGAGGATCTTTACCGGGTATCTAGTGTGTGTCATCAAATGTAGCAACATCAAATCAGGGAACCATGGGATAGTGAATAAAAGGCTGCCCTGACTAGAGATGGAGATAGGCAAGCGGGATACAACTGAGTGAGCACTGGCAGCATCTGCAAAAATCAATAATAACAAGCCTCTGCCCAAACCAAATACACTTTCCAGGTACTCTGTGGTACTGAGGAACCACCGGATCCAATCTCTGACCGAGCCCTTCCTCTTCGGATGAGAGGGTCCTACTAGTCTGGCAATGAGACCTCTCTCCTCAAGTACTCTGTGATGATCATGGATGTCCCTGCACACCTCCCTATACGACCACAATGGGTCCATAGCTGCTTCCGTAGGTGATGCAAAGGTGAAGGGACATTGGCTAAGAAAGTGGCGAGCAAGCAACCGAAATAGCTGCTTCCGTAGAGATAAAATGAGGGGCAGGATAAGCTGAGGGAAAAGGCGAGGGGTGAACTAAGCTGTTGCCCGGGGGGGGGGGGGGGTGGTGTGGCAACCAGCGGGAGACTAAGGCCTGGGCGGGTAGGCTTAAGGGGGGGGTTACGGTTAGGCGAATGCAGGGGTCGCGACCTGCACGGGCGGAGAGCAGGGCGGGTTGGTGAGGGCAGCAGGGATCGCGAAAGAGCAAGCCAACGTGGAGCAGCGCAGAACATGGGCGGGCAGGCGAATAGCAGCAGCGCGCTGGACAGACACATAGTGGTCGCGCAAGAACTGAGCCGGACAGCACGCACAGGAGCAGGGACAGAGCGTGCGACTGTGCACACAGCGGTGTTCGGGTTCGTGTCACACCATACCTGCAATATTAGGGTTCGCGTCAGACCATACCTAGAGGGGTCTCTCTGCAATATTAGGGTTCTCTCTCTCTCTTCTCCGGTGTCCGGTGTCGAGGGTCAACAACAATGACTCTCTCTCTCTCTCTCTCTCTCTCTCTCTCTCTCTCTCTCTCTCTCTCTCTCTCTCTCTCTCTCTCTCTCTCTAAGGCCGATTCTACTACTACAGGTGCTAGAACAGGAGCAGACCCAGGGCTGTTTTGGTTGTGTGGGACAGCTTGGACAGGTTCGGATTTGTGGTGTATGCAGGACAGCGTTAGACAGGACATTGGGCGCAAGGCCCCTCCATTATTTTGGCTTTTGGCTTTAAGGGTGACGCCCGCAGTGGGCTATGGTTGTATCTTTACCCGCCGTGGAATGCTTGATGCGGAAGACAATGTATGCATAGTGTGGATGCATATGTGCGCTTAGTGGCTCTTTTTCGGACAGTGATTAAGCATGAGGAAGCTGAGCGATAAAGCCGACCCCCTAGAGGATGCCATTCAAAAGTGCAAAGAGGAATTGACGGAGACTATTACCAAGATGAACCGCAATCTATTGGGCACAATAAATATGCTCGAAGGACGAGTCCTGATCCAAGAAAGCAAGATAAGCGCACTGGAAGACCGAGTGACGGCTCAGGACGAAGAGATTGCGTCACTCAAAAACGATCTCACCGAAGCACGATCAAGCAACACACTAGAAGAGGGCGAATTGCAACCCTCAGTAATCAAAGAAATCAATACTATCAAGGAGCAAGTACGGGCCATCAAAGAGGGAGAAGAGCAACACAAAGAGATGACGACTTCTTGGGTGGATGTTCTTACAAAAACTCAGCAGAAGGCGGATGAAGACGAGAAATGGATCGAGGTGGCCAAGAAAGGAAAAGGCAAGGAGATAACGTCCACATCCACACCCACTAACATTAATCAAACACTAGAGGAGGAGCAAAGAAGACGTGTGCGCGCTTTACATGTGAGAATTTGCGGTCTTAAAGACAAAGGCAATGTGGACGAAGAGGTAAAAAAACTCATGGCCTTGATGGGGGTTCATGAGCCGACGCACACAAGAGCCTTGACAGTGGGCAACATAAATAAAAATGGAAGCAATGGGAAAACCTCAAAAGAAAGGGCAGAGGAAGGGGCTCGGGGGAAGTAGCAGTGTTATTTAGAGAGGATTTGCAGCCATTGATACATATAGCCCGCAAGGATGAGCAGGCTAGGTACATGTGGGCGAGATTGAAAGCAGAGACGGGCAGATATCTCTACATTGCTATTTGCTACTTCCCCCCGAGTATGTCGGTCTATGCATCACCCAGAGGACAGTCCCCCTTTTCTATTTTGGATGATGACATATGGGAGTTCTTTAGAGATGGTGACATTATCATTCTAGGGGACTTCAATGCTAGGACTGCCATCACCAGACAATGTTTTATGATACTTCAGAGGAGATGCTGAGAGAGCTAGATGTTGTAGAGACGGGCCTGTCCAGACTATCACACGATGCGGAATATATTGAATATGGACGACACCTGATAGATATGGGCACCGCACATGGACTGGCCATCTTGAATGGCATACAGAGGTTTCCTGCTTCGGGAGGCTTCACATGCTTCCCACACAGACATGTAGCCAGCACAGTGGACTATGTCATGGCACAACCGAGCCTCATCTCTAGTATCCAAGACCTCACGGTTGGACCCAGACCTGTTGGTGTGGCAGTGGATCATGCTCTTGTATCGCTGACTATTTCTATTCAGTTTAGTGTAGCACACAGGCTACGGGCAGCAGCACCTACTCGCTACACCTTCACGCGAGAGACGGACTCTGTATGCATAGATGGGATCTACAGACGTTTGTGCACAGGGGAGCCAGGGCGACCTCTGGAGGAGCTTACTACTATATTGACACAGACACTACATGATGCAGCACCAGAGGCATACCCACACACCCAGCCTGAGCAGAGACGCCGTTCAAGGAGCATGCCCCATAACTGATGAGGAATGCTAGGACACTACACCTAGACTTCAAAGGGAGGTGCTTTTGGGGAACATCACTCATAGGCAGTCACAGATTGACTTCCGATGCCTAGTGCGGCGGAAGAAGAGGGCATTTTTGGCTCGCCTAGAGCAGGATCTATACCAACTATTCTTGAGTCAGGACTCACGTAAGGCGTGGAGGCTCTTTCATGCGCACTCCCCCGCCCCCCCCCCCCCCCCCTGCCATCACTTCTACAAGGATGAAGACTGGGTATAAAAGAAGTTATGCACAAGATAATGACAGCTCGAGAGACGGGGAAAGTGGCCTTCTACAAGGATGGACCAATGGTTATTCTCGAGAAGCAACCCGCATGACGGTGCGAGACCTGTGGGACCACACTCAAAGTGGCTACATGGAATTGTAATGGATCTTTGCGCCTTGAGGTAGGGGCCTTTGAGGATAGCTTCACAAGGAGAGACATCATTTTTTACTCTGCGACACATCACGCCCCGCTCATGCTGTCACGAGGACGTGGCAGTTATTAACCATGTCACAGAGATGTGGCAACTGCTAACCTTGGTTGTTGGTTTCTTTCCAATGGGGTTTATTTTATTTATTTTGAGACCCTCTTTTTGAGGTAGCAAACGGTCGGACATTGTATGGCCAATGTGAACGGTAGATTCACCCGCAGACGGGAAGTGGTCGGCACTGGAATTCGTATGGTAAGAGGATGTCTAGGCTCAGAGCAAGATCATATAGGTCCCCCCCGTCGCACTTAGCAAGTTGGTGGATACTAGGAAGTGAACTCAATTAAGGCGTAAAGTCAAGGTGGGACTACCAACAAAAAGTATCCGACAGTTGGGCCACATTGCATTTTTGGATGCGGTCCCAATGAGGATAGATGGTCAGAAGACCAGTGGGAGCCCAACGGAAGCATCTCCTAAAATTTAGGGAACTGCTATTTTGGGCCACGAAATGTGTTCGCGTCATTACCTTCGGTATGACTAGGGGAACACTTTACAACTCTGCCGCGAAGTCAACTGACGCACCAGTTGAGATATTTTTAGCAGGGAAAGCCCAAACTCGGAAACTGGGCGACGTGTCAGCTTGTGAGCGATTCTGCCACTCTGGGAGGCAAAAACAAGCTGCATATCAACAAAGGGGGCGCCATTTTCAGCCACAGGCGGATTGCAACAGGTACAGAAGCTATGGAATGCTTACCTTGCCCTCTATGCACAGTATGGTGACGGGAGTGATGCCCCGCACACTACATACTGCTCTCTTTCTCCCCTACGTGCAGTTATGTGATGCCCCACAAGAGGGCTACTCATTTGACTGATGTACAGTTGTGTGGGTTCATGCTTTTGTGCTGAGGCAAGAGCCTCCTTGAGCAGGAACAAGGGTAGCTAACTGCTGCTCCAAAGCAGGCACTGGTGAGGGTCATAACCTCACCGTACGGGTGCAAAATCAGCGCTGTGTATGCGCTGTAATTTGACTGTTTTTCAGCCATACGGACGCCAGGATCATTGGGAATTGTGCCCCACTGGCAAAGGACAGTTAGGGGACTGTTTGGGGCTGAAAACAGAGCAAAAACCAGTAAATACAGCGTACTGAATTTACTGTTTTTGGACAGGAATCAGAGGGTATACGACAGTGCAAGCGAGTTCCAACAGGGGAATTGGTTTCGCGCAAGTTTTGGGGCTGTTATGCTGCCGAAATTTGGCCAAATCAAATGGTATCTAGGTGGATACACGTGAAGGATTCCCAGGACCTTACCTTGTAATTTACCCTCCTAAAGAATAAAGAAATACCGAAAGGGGCGCCAATTTTGGGGCCTACAAGTTGTCGGCGTCTGCTCGGAGCATTCTAGCTTCCGAGCCGTGTGTGTGATGAAGTGTTAATTCTCGTTACAGGTCTCCTTTGCAAAGTGCTCTGTGTGTGTGTTTAAGTAAAGATTTTCGGGTGAAAGCCAACGCCTACCGCCCTACGGGCCGGTTTCATGGTTCCATCGCCGGGATATCAATCACTTTTTCCTCAAAGAGTGAGCCTGGATTGTTCAGGGTAAAGACACACAGTCCAAGAACGCGGGGATTACACTATGACCGACAAGGGGAAGGGAATTATGGAAGAGGGTTCCTCTCCAAAGGACAGGCAGGAGATTCCTATGGTTTTTGAGATTGGCGAGAGCTCACGGCCACGTCAGTCTGTACCTCCTGTCAACGTGAATGTCCCTCCAGTAGTACACGGCTTTATGACAGGGCAACTTGAGGATGATGCGTTTAAGACTCAGTTAGTTGCCGCGGTGAATGTCTTTTCGCAGCTGGTGCAGAATCCGAGGTTTATGGAATTCTTGCAAGCGCCACCAGTGCAACAGCAAAATAGGCAACCTACGCCGCGTACGGGGCTTGTTGAAGCTCAAGCCCAGGTACTTCATGAGGCGCAGGAGGAAAGGGAACAATCGCATGTTGCGGAGTCAGGGGCTCCAAAGCAGATTCCTCCCGTGCTTGAACAGGTGGCTAGAACGCCTATTCCACAGGTTATGCCAGTTCAGCCCGCCACCTTTCAGAGCCAGCATGCTATCTTGAATGGACAGGGAGCTGGATACCAGGCTATGCCCTCAGTTTTTCCACCACCCACGGTACATCCTGGGTATTTCGGGGGTGGATCAGTGTTCCAAAGTATGGCTGGTTATGCGTCTGGAAGTCAGCCGTACATGCCAGGAACAGTGTTTGGGGGTATGCAAGGCATCATGCCAAACCCCATGTATGGTACTATCGGCATGCAGCAAGGTTTCCACGGCAACCAGGGCCAGTTTGGGGTGCCACAGGGTCATTTTGGCATGGCTGGTTTTTCTGGACAGCAGCCAGATATCGCACCTCTGACGCAAAATGTGAATGGCCAACACGTGCCGATCATGCCTAGTACAGTGCCCATGTTGCAGACCATTCCGTATGACAATTTGGGGGCACTAGAGAAGCCGAAGGCTTACAAAGAGGGTGGTGCAGCAGTAAAGTTCAGTACCTTCAGTGGTTTCGAGGACAAGACAAAGGCACTCACTTTCCTCCAGCAGTTTGATACAGCTTATGCGGGAGGGAATTTTACAGAGGCCTCGAAGGTCAGGAAAGCTGCCACTTTCTTAAAGGACAATGCGCTTACCTGGTGGACGACATTGTTAATGCAAGGACAGGCACCCGCCACTTGGGTTTACTTCAAGCAAATGTTTGCATCTGCTTGGCTATCAAATGAATTTGAAGCCGATGTCTTGACAGATTGACACCAGCTTACGGCAGCTTCGTGCAAGAGCTTGCTGGAGTACAATAGGAGGTTTTGTAAAGCATTACTCTCAGTGACCTCCTACAGATTTGTGCCACTGACAGAGCAGATAGAGAAGTATTGTTGTGGGTTGCCTAAAGGGCTTCGCGATTACTGTACAAAGAATAGAGTGGCTACCCTTACTCAGCTTATGGAAGTTGCGAACACTGGTCTTGCCCTGTTGAAAGGAGAGGACAGTGGATTTCCGAGCAGTGATAAAGGAGGGCAGCAAAAGAAAAATTCAGCGAAGAAGCCCTTTGTGAAGACGGCTCCTGATGCGTCACAGGGGTCAGAACAGGCCACCAAAGATAAGGATTCAGCTGGGACTTCTGGAGCGCAGGCAAAGAAACAGAAAAGGAAGCCTTTTGTGCGCAAGTCGCTCGAGGAAAAGAAGGTCCTAATGGCTGAAAACAAATGCTTTATATGCGAGCAGCCTGGTCATATTTCTATCCATTGTCCACAAAGGAAAAGGCCAGCTGACTCAGAGGATAAAGAAGACCAGAAAGGCAAGAAGCCTAAACCCACGGCAGGTTTAGTGCCAGACATGGTGGGTGACAGGCCCAGCACAGATGCCAGTGAGTTATGCAGGGCATGGGGTAAAGTTAGGGATCAGACGGCACTCATCTTCTTTGATCCAGGTGCCAAAGCCAACTTTATCTCACCAGAGTTAGCTATGAAGCTCGGCATCAAAGCTGAAGAGATGGGGTACACAGTAGAGGCAGGGTTGGCATGTCCTGGCCACTCAGAGTGTGTTACTCCCATCATTGGAAAACTGCGTCTGCATATTCAGTCGTATGTGGACACTGAAGAGTTTTACATCATGCCGCTGGAAGGTTGTGACGCCTTGTTGGGGATCCCGTGGATGTTCCGAGTGCATGGAGTCTTGGATGCCTACAACAAAAAGATCATTGTACAGCATAGGGGCAAAACTCACATCTTGGATGTAAAGCTTAAAGGAGAGTCAGTCCCTATTGTATCTGAATCTGCTATCACTTCTGTAATAAAGAATCATCTTTCTGTGTACTTGATTTTTGCACGTGATGTCTCATATAGGGATCAGTCAAATTTATCTGTGTTAGATAAAGAAAGGTCAGCATTTTTGCAAAAGTTTAGTGACTGTTTTTCTGATTCATTACCGTCGCAATTACCGCCAGAGAGACCTGAGGACCATCGGATAGATTTGGTGCCAGGGTGTAGCCCACCAAATAGACCTCCCTACAGGGTTAGTGCGGCACAGCAGAAAGAGATTATGGACCAGGTGGAGGAGTTATTAGAGAAGGGGCTGATTCAGCCTAGTTCTTCACCCTTTTGCTCCCCAGTGCTCCTAGTGCAGAAGAAGGATGGCTCATGGCGCATGTGTATTGATTACCGTGCGTTGAATAAGAATACCATCAAGAATAGGTTTCCTATTCCTCGCATTGATGATATTCTCGATCGTTTAGAGGGTGCTGCAATTTTCAGCAGGATAGACCTGAAGA
This sequence comes from Adiantum capillus-veneris, assembly GCF_014529385.1. Classification (NCBI taxonomy): domain Eukaryota; kingdom Viridiplantae; phylum Streptophyta; class Polypodiopsida; order Polypodiales; family Pteridaceae; genus Adiantum; species Adiantum capillus-veneris. Next base: position 9,133,945 of record NC_140933.1, on the reverse strand, counting down.
GTGGGTACCATCAGATTCGTATAAGCCCAGAGGATGTGCACAAGACTGCGTTTAGAACGACATTTGGTCTTTATGAGTTTCTAGTGATGCCGTTTGGGCTAACAAATGCTCCTGCCACGTTCAACAGAATGATGGACCGGATTTTCCGCTCGCATCAACAGTTTGTTGGAACATTCTTCGATGACATGATTGTGTATTCGAAGAATGAAGAGGAGCATAGGCGTCACTTGACCATTGTGTTCGAAGAGCTGCGCAGTCACAGGTTACTTGTCAATCGTAAGAAAAGTGAATTCTTCCTTGAAGAGATCCACTTTCTGGGCCACATAGTCTCAAAGGATGGTGTTAGAATGGATCCCGCAAAGGTCGAAGCTATCAAGACATGGCCAGACTTGAAGACTGTGCACGATGTCAGAAGCTTCTTGGGATTGTGTTCCTACTACAGAAGGTTTATCAGAAATTTTGCAGAGATAGCATCGCCTCTTCACGCATTGCAAAAGAAAGAGGTCACTTTCAGATGGACCCAAAAAGAGATTTCAGCTTTTAGTCTCTTAAAGGAAAAGTTGACTTCAGATCCAGTTATTGTTTTGCCAGATCTCAGGAAGTCATTTGTGGTCCAGTGTGACGCGTGTGGCAGTAGCATCGGAGCAGTGCTAATGCAAGATGGACGGGTAGTAGCATATGAAAGCCAAATTTTGCAAGGGCCAGAGAGGACTATGCAAGTCTATGAGAAAGAACTCTTGGCCGTTATTCATGCGCTTTCTAGCTGGAAGCACTACCTCTTAGGTGCTGATTTTGTTGTCCAAACAGATCATCAGACCTTGCGATACTTCTTGACACAGTCAAAGTTATCCGAAAAGCATATGCGATGGGCAAACATTCTTTCCATGTTCCACTTCCAGATTATGCATGTGGAAGGCAAGAAGAATGTTGTGGCTGATGCGTTATCAAGAAAGCCACAAATTTCAGCTGTGTCAATTCCTTATCATCATGAGTTAGATGACATGAAGGAACAGTATACTGTTGATGAAGATTTTGCAAGGATCTTTGAACAGTTACAAGAGGGGCAACATCACGAACACTACCTCCTCAGAGACGGTTTTATGATGATGCATGGCAGACTTTGTGTCACTAGGCCACTGCGACATAAGGTCATGGAAGAGAGTCATGTCCCACCGTATGTAGGGCATCGTGGCATTGATGCAACAGTTAAAGCGGTAGAGACGTTCTTCTATTGGCCTACCTTGAGGAGAGATGTGGATGCCTTTGTGCGAGTATGCATAGTTTGCCAAAAGGTCAAGTTTGACAGGCAAAAGACACCAGGGTTGTTACAACCACTGCCGATTCCGGATAAGCCATGGGAAAGCATTGCTATGGACTTTATCTTTGATCTTCCAAGGACGCCAACAGGGAATGATGGTATATGGACCATTATCTGCAGGTTCAGCAAGCAGGCCCATTTTATCCCTGTCAGGAAGAAGATAAAATCTGATCAGATGGCACGCTTGTTCATGTACAATGTGTTTTAAGTACCATGGTATGCCACAATCGATTATCAGTGATCGTGATCCTCGCATGACCAGTTTGTTCTGGAGAGGATTGTTTGAGAACATGGATACTACGCTCAAGTTCTCGTCTTCATTTCATCCACAAACTGATGGACAGTCAGAAGAGGCCAATTCTACTGTCTTAGATCTGCTGAAATGCTATGTGTCAGATAATAAGGGCAAGTGGGAACAGTATTTGCCTATGCTTGAGTATGCGTACAATAATACGGTGAATTCGTCCACTGGCAAAGCACCTTTTGAAATTGTTGAAGGCGGCAAAAAGGTTCCTCCCATTTTGCACACAAAGGACAAGATCTTTGAGGCAGATCGATATGTTGAGAACATGGATGAGATGTATAAGAAGATTAAAGTTGCCTTGGAGAAGACTCAGGCAAAACAGAAAAAGGCTGCTGATCGTCACCGTCGTGAATTGCTACTATCACCTGGTGATTGGGTTCTCTTAAGGTTCGAAAAGGCAAGGTTAAAGAAGATGAAGGGCAAGGAACGGCTGTTTCCTAAGCTCAGCATGCGTTACTATGGGCCTTTTCAAGTGCTTGACAAGATCAGCGATGTGGCTTACAGGCTGAAATTGCCTGATGTGTGGAAGATTCATAATGCCAGAAGATATGCCAGTTGAGGATCAGCCAGAAGTTGAGGAACTTGATGAGATCCTGGTACCTGAGCAAGTTTTGGCACATAAGGACAGAAAAGTTAAAGGACAAGTTGCAAGACGCTATTTGGTGAAGTTCAAGAACTATCCGCCTATGGATGCAAAGTGGATGGAAGAGCATGAACTGTCAGAGTCACCAAATGTATTGCAGCTTTACCTTGAAGCCTTTGGGTTACAGCCTACTTATGCCCCAACCCAACGTGTGCAAAGGAGGGGTAATGATAGAGCTAGTACATCGAATGTACATATGAATTCAGTGCCCTAGATAGAAATGGCAAAAGTATGAAGGCCTCATTAAGTCGTTTGTATCTATGTATGTTACGACCTTTCTTGCGGATACATGCGATGATAAAAGAGTGTTGATAGCACAAGATCATCAGTGGCATGTATTTATGGTATGCAATCGAGGACGTTTGCGATTTCAAGAGGGGGGTATGTCACGAGGACGTGGTAGTTATTAACCATGTCACAGAGATGTGGCAACTGCTAACCTTGGTTGTTGGTTTCTTTCCAATGGGGTTTATTTTATTTATTTTGAGACCCTCTTTTTGAAGTAGCAAACGGTCGGACATTGTATGGCCAATGTGAACGGTAGATTCACCCGCAGACGGGAAGTGGTCGGCACTGGAATTCGTATGGTAAGAGGATGTCTAGGCTCAGAGCAAGATCATATAGGTCCCCCCCGTCGCACTTAGCAAGTTGGTGGATACTAGGAAGTGAACTCAATTAAGGCGTAAAGTCAAGGTGGGACTACCAACAAAAAGTATCCGACAGTTGGGCCACATTGCATTTTTGGATGCGGTCCCAATGAGGATAGATGGTCAGAAGACCAGTGGGAGCCCAACGGAAGCATCTCCTAAAATTTAGGGAACTGCTATTTTGGGCCACGAAATGTGTTCGCGTCATTACCTTCGGTATGACTAGGGGAACACTTTACAACTCTGCCGCGAAGTCAACTGACGCACCAGTTGAGATATTTTTAGCAGGGAAAGCCCAAACTCGGAAACTGGGCGACGTGTCAGCTTGTGAGCGATTCTGCCACTCTGGGAGGCAAAAACGAGCTGCATATCAACAAAGGGGGCGCCATTTTCAGCCACAGGCGGATTGCAACAGGTACAGAAGCTATGGAATGCTTACCTTGCCCTCTATGCACAGTATGGTGACGGGAGTGATGCCCCGCACGCTACATACTGCTCTCTTTCTCCCCTACGTGCAGTTATGTGAAGCCCCACAAGAGGGCTACTCATTTGACTGATGTACAGTTGTGTGGGTTCATGCTTTTGTGCTGAGGCAAGAGCCTCCTTGAGCAGGAACAGGGGTAGCTAACTGCTGCTCCAAAGCAGGCACTGGTGAGGGTCATAACCTCACCGTACAGGTGCAAAATCAGCGCTGTGTATGCGCTGTAATTTGACTGTTTTTCAGCCATACGGACGCCAGGATCATTGGGAATCGTGCCCCACTGGCAAAGGACAGTTAGGGAACTGTTTGGGGCTGAAAACAGGGCAAAAACCAGTAAATACAGCGTGCTGAATTTACTGTTTTTGGACAGGAATCAAAGGGTATACGACAGTGCAAGCGAGTTCCAGCAGGGGAATTGGTTTCGCGTAGGTTTTGGGGCTGTTATGCTGCCGAAATTTGGCCAAATCAAATGGTATCTAGGTGGATACACGTGAAGGATTCCCAGGACCTTACCTTGTAATTTACCCTCCTAAAGAATAAAGAAATACCGAAAGGGGCGCCAATTTTGGGGCCTACAGGTTGTCGGCGTCTGCTCGGAGCATTCTAGCTTCCGAGCCGTGTGTGTGATGAAGTGTTAATTCTCGTTACAGGTCTCCTTTGCAAAGTGCTCTGTGTGTGTGTTTAAGTAAAGATTTTCGGGTGAAAGCCAACACCTACCACCCTACGGGCCGGTTTCACATGCCCCATGTGAGCGGATACAAGTGGGAGACAACTTGCAAACAGGAGACTCGATCAGAGCGCAAAGGACGAGGTTCACGAGGAGTGGTAGTCTTATTCAAGGAGAAGCTACAGTCTTTGATACACATAGCTCGGAGGGATGAGCATGCTAGGTACATGTGGGTGAGACTGAAGGCAGAGACAGGCAGATATCTCTACATCGCTATTTGCTATTTTCCTCCTAGAACGTCAATATTTGCATCACCTAGAGGACAGTCCCCCTTCTCTATTTCAAATGAAGATATATGGGAGTTTTTGAGAGATGGCGACATTATTATCTTGGGGGATTTCAATGCTAGGACTGCCCATCACCAAACAGGATTCTATGATACCTCAGAGGAGTTGATGCGACAGCTTGATATTACACAAATGGGCATGTCTAGATTATCACAAGATGCGGAGCACACTGAGTATGGTAGATACTTGATTGAAATGGGGACTGCACATGGATTGGCCATTTTGAATGGCCTACAGAGATTCCCTGCAGCTGGTGGTTTTACATGCTTTCCAGATTGGCATGGCGCTAGTACAGTGGATTATGTTATGGCTCCGCCAGGACTCATTCCTTCCTTTCAAGATTTCGTGGTGGGAACTAGGCCGGTTGGGGTAGCAGTCGATTATGCTATCTTGTCTGTCACTCTATCCTTTCAGTTTAACACACCTCCATTGGGAGAGGCCTCTACACATACTCGGTATACCTTCACGAAGGAGACGGATCACGTGTACACTGATGAGATATACAAGCAGCTATGCACTCAAGAGCCAGGACGACCACTAGATGAGCTCACCCAAATTTTGACAGAGACGCTACATGATGCAGCATAAGGGGCATATCCCCATAGCCAGCCTACACGCAGACCATCTGGGAGCATGCTTCAGAACAGTTGGTATGATGAGGACTGTAGAGAGACGAGGATCAGATTACTGAGAGAGGTGCTTATGGGTACTACTACACATAGACAGTCACGGATTATCTTCCGCAGCCTAGTGCGACGAAAGAAGAGGGCTTACCTATCTCAATTAGAGTGTGATCTGTATCTGATCTTTATGAGTCCGGACACTAGTGAGGCATGGAGGCTTTTCAATGAGCACTCTCCACCACCAGCCATCACTTCCACAGACACATGGGGGGAATATGCTACATCTCTCTATACAGCATCGGGGCAGCCACCTATGACTGACCCTCCATAGGCATGCCTAGAAACATGTACCTTCTTTACTGCTAAGAGGGTAAGGAAAGCCATTGCCAAGATGAAGACAGGATCATGATGGTCTGGTAGCAGAGCACTCTATCCATGCCAGAGATATGCTTGCAGTACCTGTTGCTATGATGTTTAATAAAGCCATGTATCAGGGTTTCCATGGGACTTGGAGTATGTCCACTATTGTGCCTATTTTCAAGTCGGGAGATCCTATGCTTCCTGGGAATTACTGAACCATCATGGTTGGTCACACTCTAGCTAGGCTATATGCATCAATTCTTGAGCATGAGTTGAGTGGATGGGCAGAGAGAAAGGGCATACACGCAGCAGGACAGGCAGGGTTCATGAGAGGTTTCTCCACTCTTGACCACGTTTTGACACTCAGAGCCATTATTGAGGAGGGTAGATACCATGGCAAGAGGATATATTGTGGCTTTGTGGATTTCCGCAAAGCCTTTGACACAGTGCCACGAGCCAGACTCATACGCAGATTGCAAGACATGGGGGTGCCCACAGAGCTGAACTGAGGGATCTTAGCTTTATACAGGACAGTGGTAGGACAGGTACGCACTACTCAGGGCATGTCCGACATGGTTCACTCCACCATCGGGGTGAAGCACGGTTGTCCCCTATCTCCGACTCTCTTTGAGATATATGTAGATAAGTTTTCAGATTATGTACATACAGAGGGTGATAGAGGTGCTCGGCTTGCAAGGACATGGATTCCGTTGCTATTATATGTTGATGATATTGTGCTGATCTCCGATTCTCCAAAGGAAATGCAACGTCATTTGATGCATTGCATGTATTTGTACGGGACAGTGGATTGTCTGTGAACCTTGGTAAGACCATGGTAATGGTGTTTAACACCACGACGCAGTGGGTAAGGAGGTCCGCCCCCACTTTTACAATATGGTCGAGAGACTATGGAGTATGCAGATACATACACTTATGTTGGGGCCGTTTTCAGTGGTCCAGTATTTTCCCTAAGGCATGCAGCAGATACGCGATTGGTCAGAGCCTATGCAGCATTGGGGAGACTTGAGAGGATATGTTCGTAGGTTCATTGGATCATCACGGGAGGACGGATCGCACAGATGGATGGGGAGGCATGGAGAAGCCTCTGGTCTCTATGATCTCGCCGCTCATTACAGCCAAGGCTTCAGTACGAGGTGCCATTATCCGAGCAGAGCTAGCTTCCCCCCCACTAGTGGTTGAGGTACTCACCAGATCTGTCTCCTTCATACACCGCATGTGGGAACTTCCCAGAGACAGATATGCCCGCCTTGCACTTGAGTCCTCTCAACAATTAGCCATGCAGGGAGATACAGCATTTTGGTATGGGGAGATGACATCATGGTTTCAAGTGCATGGGCTCAGCATAGACAGACCGCCCCCCCTTTCAGTACTCACTGGATGCACCCTCTCTGACTCTCACACAGTTAGAGATCACCAGGCTCATCCGCCAGGACCTGACTCAACTAGACGCCAGGAGGACATGGATACGGCATGGCCAGCCTAGAAGCTGGGCAGGAAGATGGCTTTCTACAAAGAGCATCCTCTCCAGCTTACGAAGGACGGTTTTGTGACGAGGCCCAGATACATCGACACCCACTTAACTCATGGGATACGATGTGCTATTGGCCAGATACGCACATCTTCACACCAGCTACGGATCGAGACTGGGAGATACAATGGAGTACCAACAGAGTCCAGGACATGCCCCCTGTGTGACATGGAGCCTGAGACAGAGTTGCACTACACATGCCACTGCCCCGTCTACTACGGGATACGAGGCCACTTCCATTGCTTGTTCAGAGATGGATTTAGAACACTCTCCAGAGTCATGCGATACGAGGATCAAAGATGCCTAGGTTTGTTTTTTCTCGAGCTGCGTAGACAAAGAGAGAGCCTGACGAGAGGACAGGCTAGGCAATCTCAGAGACAGATCACAGACTTCTTTAGAGCAGACATTGGACACCCGTAGGAGCTACCACCACAGCAGAGCTCGTCGCCTTACACCAGAGGCACACTGATCGATCGAGTGACCGAGATGGGGAGATCCAGACGCCCACGACTGCGGAGGACTACACACCATCGACGAAGGCTGCATTAGAGGATCCGGATCACTTTGGCCCGACATGCACGACGCCTGCTGCGACTACTACCATGGAGGAGATTGATGAGATCTGCCAACGACCGATGTTGGATCCTTGTGATATAGCTATCCCAGCTAGCTGCTTAGTTCACACCTAGCAGTTTAGGATTCCATAGCATAGTATTTTTATTTTGTAAATTTTGTTACTTTTGTTACTCTGACTTTGTATCAGATCCACCACATTGTAACTTTCTAGTCTCATAGGTCACTTTGGCCTTTTGAAGACGTTAATATAACATTTCATTTCATTTCTCTCTCTCTCTCTCTCTCTATGTCTTTTTTTTTCAGGAAAAGGGGTGAGCTGGTTCCCACTTCATTAAACAGTAACAGAAGTTACAAAGCCCAGCATAAAGCTGTTATCCAGCCTATGGCCCATATACAAGACACCAGGGTCAAAAAACCCCTGTGAATATCCAATAACCTCAAACCTAAGGGGAAAAACCATGGTTGACACAGATTACATCAAATAGGGAACAAAGGTGAAGCTCAAAGCGGTTAGGGGATAATTTGTTGTCGAGGAAGAAACTGCACAGATCTGCCAAGGAAATCTTCTTTGGACTCCATGGCGAATAAATTGTAGCTTTGTGGATTTCCGCAACGCATTCGACATGGTACCTAGAGCTCGATTGATGCATAGACAGCAGGAGATGGGGGTGCCCATAGTGTTGATTTGGAGGTGCCCAGCTCGTAGAGACGTGAATCCCATTGTTATTGTATGCTGATGATATTGTGTTGATCTCTAACTCACCAGAGGGTATGCAGCGACAGTTGGATGCATTACACAGTTTTGCAGAGGATAGCGCATTAACACCACACCACAGTGGATGAGGAGATCAGCACCGACTTTCAGATATGATCACGAGATTGTAGAGTATACAGATGTATACACTTACCTTGGAGTTGCCTTCACTGGGCCGAGGTTTTCTTTGGGGAGGGCAGCACAGACTAGACTGACTAGAGCTTATGCGGCCTTGGAAGGCTTAGAGAGGATGTGTTCGCAGGTTCAGTTACAGGAACCTCGGACAAAGTTATGGCTCTTTGATACTTTAGTAGCCTCAACTATGTTGTATGCGGTGCAAATATGGGGACCTTCTGTAGGCCAAGATGGTTGGAAACGTATGGAGAGGCCCTTGGTATCTATGATCTCTCAACCGATCAATGCCAAGGCCTCCGTACCCACGCTATCATTCGAGCAAAGCTAGCTGCCCCTCCTATGGAGATTGAGGCGCTTACCAGATCAGTCTCCTTTGTGCACAACTTGTGGGATACTACTAGAGACAGATATGCTAGACTGGCCCTTGAGTCTTCCAGACAGTTACCTCTTCAGGGGGACACTTCATGCTGGTATGCGCAGATGGCATCATGGTTTCAGATGCATGGCTTCACCATGGATAGGCTGCCCCCTTTCCAGTACTCTGTTCAGACACCCTCGATGTCTCTTACACGGGTGGAGATTACTAGACTCATTCATCAGGACCTGATCAAGCTGGATACCAAGAGGACATGGATAGAGCCGCCACAAGAGTTGGGCACGAAGATGGCTTTCTATACAGAGCATCTTCTCCACCTCACAGGAGATGGGTTTGTGATTCGACACAATTACATAGATACACATACGTCTCATGGTTTGCGGTGTGCCACTGGACAGACACGCACATCCTCACATAAGCTGGAGATTGACACTGGTAGATTCAGAGGGATACAAGCAGACAACAGGATATACCGCTTATCACAGCTAGAGCCAGAGACAGAGCTACATTACATACGTCATTGCACAGTGTACACTGAGATTCGGGGCCGTTTCCACTGCTTATTCAGAGAGGGTTTTAGTCCTTTCTCTAGGGTCATGAGTTATGAGGATCAGAGATGTCTTAGGCTATATCTACTTGAGTTCCACAGATATAGAGACACTATATTGGGGAGAGCTAGAGAGAGACAGTCCCAGAGATGGATTACAGATTTCTTTTCACTAGATATGGGACAGCCAAAGGAGCAGCCATCACTGTAAAGCTCGGCCCACACTCATTCGACCACTACCGGCACTCTCATCGACCGAGCATTGGAGCCAGACGGCCACGATTGAGGAGAGGGGCTACACAGCATCGATGGAGACTACAGCAGAGGATTCGAGCCATACTCTCTCGACATCCAGAGTGCAGATGAGGATGGATTCTAGTAGTAGTAGTATTTTTGTTCGTCTTTTTGTACCCAGACATGGTATCAGATTCACAATTTTGTAACAGTTTGGTCTCATAGGTCATTTTGGCCTTTTGAAGACGTTAATATAACATTTCATTTCATCTCTCTCTCTCTCTCTCTCTCTCTCTCTCTCTCTCTCTCTCTCTCTCTCTCTCTCTCTCTCTCTCTCTCTCTCTCTCTCTCACACACACACACACACATGTACACACACACAGAGAGCTCCATTGTATCAGCTCACCCTTTGCATTCCCCTTGTATCAGCTTTCACCCCACCCCTACCCACTATTTTCTTTTCAGTTCTTTACCCAGACCTGGTATTACAATCACCACATGTAACCTTTTGGTCTCATAGGTCATTTTGGCCTTTTGAAGACGTTAATATAACATTTCATTTCATTTCATCTCTCTCTCTCTCTCTCTCTCTCTCTCTCTCTCTCTCTCTCTCTCTCTCTCTCTCTCTCTCTCTCTCTCTCTCTCTCTCTCTCTCTCTCTCTCTCTCTCTCTCGTGGAAAAGTCAGGGCTGTATATTACTAAGTACAATATAATCCCAAGCGGATGCCAAAACAGCCTCTCACATGGGGTGTACAAGCTGAATGTAAGGATGAGAGCCACTATAGTGACAACTCGACTAGAACAATCTCATGGTGGTCGGTGTGATGAGTGGAGGAGAAACCACCGAGGAGGGGCATAATGCCATGTAATCTGGCCACCTGTAAGTGTGAAGAAGAGTGGGGATCGGGCCCAACGCCGAAGGAAGGCAAATCGACGAGCCTCGGCTGCTCGAGATGTACCTGAGGAAGAATCCCACTGCCAAATCAGGGTATGAATGATGTCCAGCCAAATGGCAGTGAGGGTATCATGAAGGAGCTGTGGAGCCGCACTTAGAATGTGAAGACAACGAGCTCTCCAAACATTCCATAGTGTAATGCTAGTGATGACTGAAAAAACTTCATCACGTGTCTGAGGATCCCCCTGCCAAGCAATCAGTGGTAGAATAGCCAAAGTCCCTCGCCGATAACCAGTCGAGGTAAGCATAAAGGCTCGATCTGTGTCTGAGCCCTCGTAGAAAAGATGCGGGCCGGGCATCGGCATCAACCATGAGACAGATCCCCAAGTGAGAAATCCATGTTGAACACCCGCTCTGCTAAGTAAAAAGCAAACTGCAAGCCACACTACATGAGAAGTTGAGCATGACCAAAGACAATGTGCAGGTGACTCACGTAGTCGCAAAGGACAGCGAGTACATAACAGATCATGACCCATAGTAGCTAGCCAAGTCTCTCTCTCTCTCTCTCTCTCTCTCTCTCTCTCTCTCTCTCTCTCTCTCTCTCTCTCTCTCTCTCTCTCTCTCTCTCTCTCTCTCTCTCTCTCTCTCTCTCTCTATATATATATATATATATATATATATATATATATATATATATATATATATATATATATGATTGGTCACAAGCCGCCATAGCAGAGGAGGATGAATACGTGACAGATACAACGATATGGAAATTGAATTGGCAAAAAACAATCCCCTTTGTCGACCTCGGAGACCCGATTTACATCGAAATAAAAGGTAAACAAGCAATTGCAACATATGATAACATGGAGGAGAAAATCAAAGTCATGAAACAGACTAAGTCTCTCCAAGGGACTAAGGTATGGATATCAGATGAGCTCACCACTTTGCAGCTTAAAGAACGAGCCAATGAACTAGCCAAAGCACGTGAAGCAAGGAAAGAAGGCAAATGGGCAGTCTACAGAGGAAGAAAAGCACTCATTAGAGAGTTCAAAAATCCCTTCCCCCCAAAGTAGTTATCTACTTATCTCCCCCTTTTTGAGATGAACTCATGGATCACCACCTTTGTAAATTTGAGCTTTTAGTCGTAGTAAAGGCCACAATTTAAAACAGTAATCTCATGACCATGGAGCTCTGAGATACTGTGAACTTTACTTTTTATTTTGCTTTGGCTGATACCTGAGGAGGTACCTATTGTACGTTGATTGGTCCCATGGGTCGATTTTGGCCTTCCGATGGACGTTAATAGACTGACCCTCTCTCTTGCTGTTGCTCCTGCGCGCGCCACTGCTGCTGCTCCCTGTGCGCGCCACTGCTGCTGCTGTTTCACCCCCTGCGCGCGCCACTGCTGCTGCTGCTGAACCCGTTGTAGCTGACCTGTTGCGACTGCACGCTGCCAAGGCTGTAGCACTTGCCGCTGCCTCACTGTGGCAGCATTACCAAGTGCACCAGGCCCGCTGCCCCCAATCTCTCACACACGGATACATACCCACACACACACTACACACATACACGCATACACACAAGTACTCCCTCTCTTCCCCTTCTCCCCTCTTCATATTGTCTCTTCTTCACAATATGAAGAGAGGGTAGTTACGAAGACAGCCATGTCTTCCCCCATCATCAAGACGCCGGCATCGACAATGAAGACAACGTTCATGCTCACGAACAAGAGGCTTGCACAATTGGAGAAGGACATGAAAGAATGGCAGATGGAGAGAGAGATATGGGAGGAGGAGAAAGCCACCCTCATCAAGCTATGGAACGAAGAGAAGGAGGACATGAGAGCGGAAATCCAAAATCTCAAAGAGGAGAAGGAGAGAAGGGAACGGGAGAACGGGAAGGAGAGGGAGAGATGGAGGAAAGAGCAAGAAGAGATGAAGGCACAAATCGATCTCCTTCATGCTTCCATCACATCCCTCACCCCCGAAGAAGGAGAGATTAAAGAGGAGGCTAAGGAAGCCCTCAAGGAGGAGATCACCAAAGCCCTCACCGCAAGCATTGAGGACAAATTAGAGGCCACCAAAGAAGGATGGGTCGAAGTGGTCAAAAAGAACATCAAGAAGGTTGCAAGAGAGGAAGCCCAAAAAGATGAGGTACTCATCGTACACACAACCATCGAGGAGGAGAAGATGCGACAAGCTCGCCGTCTCAATGTGCGAGTGACCGGCATCAAAGAAGAAGAAGGGTCTACACCCGAGAGCGATGGGAAAGCTTTATGCAAGAAAGTGGGATACAAGGAAGAAGAGATCCCTTTCTCCAAAGTTTGGAGAGCCGGCAAAGATCCAAAGAAGAGAGCTCTCATCCTCCAATTCGCCTCCGAGGAGTCTCGAACTTCTTTCCTCCGAAAAGAGGGTCATCTTGAGAGGGCTAGAAGGCCCCCCGATTTATCTTGATGATGACCTCACAAAGATGCAACAAGATCACCGTCGCGCGTGCATGCCTAGAGTCCACCAAGCCCGCAAAGAAGGGAAGAAGGCAGTATATCGAGATGGTAGGGTTATCATTGATGGCAAGACCATCGCATAGGGACTCGCGGCCTGTGGGACACACGAGGAGATTCATGTCACGGTTTGGAATTGCAATGGAGACCTATGGACACACCCAGAGAGACTTGAGGAGGTGATGAGAGGTCGAGACATCATTCTACTTACAGAGACACACGAGAGCCCAGAGAGAGGGCTACCACGGATACATGGATTCCAGTGGGAGTCTCTACATCGGGGGTGTATGCGCCAGCACACCACTCGTGGCTCAGGAGGAGTGGCCATACTCTTTAGACAGGGGCTTCACAGTAGACTACAGATTGTTGCCCGGGACCCACAGGCCCGCTACATGTGGATTCGCCTCGAGCTCTCACGAGACAGGATCGTCTACATTGCCCTTTGCTACTTTGCTCCCACAGGCTCCAGATTCGCCCCTATTGAGCAGGAGTCACCGTACGCATGCCTCACGGAGGAGATTATGGAGTACTCCACACTGGGTGAAGTCTTCCTTATGGGAGACTTCAATGCTCGTACGCGCAGTGAGCAGTGTGAGGCATATGACCACGAGGACCCAGAGGCACTACACACTCTAGATGAGGAGGCTACTATGAGAGATACAGCAGACAGAGCTCCAGTCACAGCCTACGGACGACATCTACTTCGACTTGGCTCCCAGCACCGTCTCGTTATTTATAACGGGATGGTCCAGTGGCCCACCTCAGGGGGCCTGACTTGTATGCCACATGGAGTTGCAGAGGGAGGGGGGAGTACAGTCGACTATATTCTGGGACCCAGGGAGGCTACACACCTTATCACATCCTTCACCATTCCACCCATACCCATCGGAGCCGACCACACATACCTCTCTTTCTCCATCACCGGAGATACCATCCCACACAGCTCCACAGCACACACTCCACACACCACCATCCATTTCACACATGAGCTAGCCTCTCTTTACTCGGCCGAGGTCGAGCATGGCCTATGCCTCCTCCACCCAGCCACACCACTCTCAGTTCTCACATCACATATCTCTTCCGTTCTCCACACTTCAGCTATTAGCTCCTTTCCACACACCACTCACACAGGACGCACTCCCCCCCCCGGGACTATGCCTCAGAACCGCTGGTATGATGATGAGTGCAGAGAGCTATACCGACGCCTCCGCGCACAGCGAGCCTTAGGAGAGATCACAGAGAGAGAGGCCAGACGGCATATGAAGACGCTGACACGCCAAAAGCGGCGAGCATTCGAAGAGGCACAGGAGCTTGAGCTATACCGCCTATTCATGAGCATGGATAGCGCGACAGCATGGCGCACCCTGCGCGAGCCACGCCCGACTACAGCTATTGAGGATCCACAGATATGGCATGATTATGCAGAGCGACTTTACGAGGTGCCAGGACAGCCTCCTATCCCACAGCCACACGAGCCACGCCCCACGTGCTCCTCCTTCTTTACAGCACAGATGGTAGAGAGGGCCATACGCCGCATGCAGCACAGACGATCAGCTGACCATACTGGATTACAGAGTGAGCACATCATTTATGCGGCCTCCACTATAGCCCCGTTGATTGCACATGTCTTCAACCGGGCTATAGGGGAGGGCTTCCCAGAGGAGTGGACACAGCACACCATAGTGCCTATCCACAAATCTGGCGACACCCTAGATCCAGGGAACTACAGGACTATCATGATTGGCCACACGATGGCCAAGCTATATGGAGCAGTACTTGAGGCACAGCTCAGCTGCTACGCAGAGATCGAGGGTTTACGAGCTCCAGGCCAGGCAGGTTTCAGACGAGCTTTCTCCACCACTGATCACATCTTCGTTCTGCGCTGCCTCATTGATGGGGCAAAGGCGCGGAAGAAGAGGCTTTACTGCTGCTTTGTGGATTTCTGCAAGGCCTTTGACACAGTCCCACGCGAGAGACTCTTCCAGCGCCTTCACAGCATTGGGGTACCAACAGAGATGATTTGGGCCATATATGCTCTCTACGAGAAGGTGACGGGTCGAGTTCGTTGCCCAGGCGGTTTTTCAGAGACCATTGCTAGCACCATTGGTGTTAAGCAAGGATGCCCACTCTCCCCGACACTCTTTGGGCTCTACATCGACGAGATCTCCGACTACATACTGCGAGCAGGGGGAGAGGGGAGCGACTTGGCAGGTACTCCGGTCCACATCATGTTATATGCTTATGATATTGTGTTGATTTCAGAGTCACCCGAGGGCTTGCAACGCCATCTTGAGGCCTTGGACGAATTCAGCACACACAGGGGGTTGACTGTGAACCTTGGCAAAACCAAGGTTATGATCTTTCACACATCCAGTGCAGTGAGGAGCGCTGCCACCTTCACAGCAGCAGGAGGAAAGGTTGATGTAGTCACCTCCTATGTCTACCTTGGCATCACATTCACCAGCCTACCAGGACCCTTCACTATGAGGCAGGCTGCTGCTGACAGGCTCACCCGAGGATATGCAGCTCTGGCCATGCTAGAGCGGAGATGCCACCAGGCACACTTTCAGGAACCCCGCACGAAGGGGTGGCTTTTCGACACCTTAGTCACCCCGGCCTTGATGTACTCGGCGGCAGTATGGGCACCAGGATTGACAGCTGACCAGTGGACACAGCTTGAGAGGCCACAGGTATGTATGATCTCACGCTTGCTCCGCAGCAAGAAGACAGTGCCACATGACATTATTAGAGCCGAGCTCGCCACACCACCCATGGTGGTAGAGGCACTATTCCAGACAGCCTGCTTCATCCAGAGGATGAGAGAGCTACCTCCTGACAGACTTACTCGTAGAGCATTTGAGGCAGCTATACAGCTATCAGAGAGTGGGCATGAGAGAGCATGGTACTCACAGGTCAAAGCATGGTTTGAGGGACACGGTCTTGACATGGAGAGCCTACCACCATTCCAGTACGACCCCCACTCACCATATGTTCACCTCTCTCGCAGTGAGAGGAACTTGGTACTGAGACAGGATCTGTGGCAGCTATACACTAGGAGAGTCTGGAGTCACCTGGCTTGGGGACGAGGATGTCAGATTACAGAGACCAGTTTCTCACCATATTGTCCGGGGGGTTCATACAGAGACCACGCTACATGGACACATATATGCCACATAGCTCACGGGTGGCGATTGGTCAGCTGAGAGTGGCTTCACACAGGTTAGAGATTGAGATCGGGAGACATACTGGTGTTCCCAGGGAGGAGCGCGTCTGCAGAGCCTGCACAGAGGAGGTGGAGAGTGAGGAGCACTTTGTATGTAGATGCAGAGCATACACTGAGATCAGAGGCAGGTATGAGGCCCTATTCAGAGGACAGCCCACTCTCCGAGAGATCATGGACTCTCGAGATCAGAGACAGCTCGGACGGTTCTTACTAGAGATACAGAGCCATCGGGACACACTACTACAGCCACACACAGCTACACAGACAGAGGGGGACAGTCGCAGCTCACAGACTTCTTTCAGAGGATTACCGCCCCTCCCCCACCAGACACTCAGAGGGGAGTGACACTCCCACAGGCGGAGGTGAGCCGAGCTAGACGACGACCACGAGTCACAGGCTACAGGGGCGCGAGCTCCCACCACCGACAGATCGAGGAGATCCGAGCCCGGGAGCGCCGTGCCATTGAGGAGCGAGTGGCCCGGATGAGGGCCGACCCGACAGCTTTCATCCGGGCAGCCTTGGCACCAGACCCGCCCATGTACCACATCTTACATCCCCCCATTAGTACAGGATGGAGCTAGATAGCTTGATGCATTCTCATGATTGTACTACCTTGAGCATATAGACATGCATATACCCCTAGAGATAGAGCTCCATCCCTCCTCAGATACCCCACTACCTACACTCAGTTCAGTTTTGTATCAGTTTTTGTTTCATTTGTCTTTCCGATAGACGGATGACATACACACCATGTACATTTGATTTGTCTCATAGGCCGATTTCGGCCTGACATAGACGTTAAAAATCTTTCTTTCTTTCTCTCTCTCTCTCTCTCTCTCTCTCTCTCTCTCTCTCTCTCTCTCTCTCTCTCTCTCTCTCTCTCTCTCTCTCTCTCTCTCTCTCTCTCTCTCTCTCTCTCTCTCTCTCTCTCTCTCTCTCTTCCATGACTGTATAACTGAGTATAAAACCCCCAAGAGTGCCAATGTGGCCTACTCTTAGGATATACTAACTGTGCATGTACAAAGCATGGAACTATATCTCTGCTAGTCTAGATGGACGTCATGGTGGTGCATGTGATGCATGTAGGATGAACCATAGTGGAGGGGAATACTCCCATCTAATGTGCCCTGCAACAATACAAAAGAACAATGGGGTCCTACCCCACTGTCTAAGATGTCTATCCCTGGCTGATCTGGACGAAGCCCTGCCTCCTCAAAATGTGATCTGAGAGTGCGAATGATGTCCAACCAAACCAAGGAAAGGGTATCATGTGGCTCTGAAGGGGTGTGACTCAGAACATGTAGGCACCGTGCCCACCAAATCTTCCAAATTGCAACAGATACCACCACTGAAAACACCTCATCTCTGCCTCAATTCTCAGCCTGAGCAACAACTACAAGAATCATATCCAAAGTACCACGAAGGTATCTTGTGCCTGTAAGCATGAAGCTTGGATTTGAATCCCCACCCTCAAAGAAAAGATGTGGCCCAACATACGGAAGCAACCAAACCACAGCACACCATGTGAAGAAGCCAACCTGTTGCCTTGCTCTGTTGAGAAGTAATGCAACCGCTCTCCATATCTGATAAGCACGCTGACAACACCACAGACAGTGCTCTCTCTCTCTCTCTCTCTCTCTCTCTCTCTCTCTCTCTCTCTCTCTCTCTCTCTCTCTCTCTCTCTCATTTTTTCTTTAAAATATATCATTTGATTTGGTTGCTTCTTTTGCAGACACAAACATAAAACTTCTAATTATTATTTTTGTTTTGCTCCAGGCAGAAGATACACGAGTTGAGCAATGGACCTGGCAACCCTTGATTCGCCAAAGGTACAACTTCTTGATACTGGAAAACGTGGAAACGGTTAAAAGTTAAGTTTTGTGGAGTTTCAGATAAAAATATACACACATACGTCCATAACTTATCCGTATTCATATGTATGTATATCTTAGAATGTACATATACATGTATCTATAAATAAGTACACACACTCTGCAAGGAAGACTAATAGCAGACGTGTGTGTGTGTGTGTGTGTGAGAGAGAGAGAGAGAGAGACACACACACACACACACACACACACAGAAATGAAATGAAATGTTATATTAACGTCTCCAAAAGGCCAAAATGACCTAGGAGACCAAAAAGTTACAACTGCTGAATCTGATACCATGTCTGAGTACGGAAATTACGAAGTTACAAAGAACTAACACTAGAACACTAAGATGAGAGGATTTTGGGGGGGGGGGGGGGGGGGGGGGGGGGGGGGTGTTCAGATGAAATCTCTCATCGGTCGCTGTCGGATCTCATCCACCTCCTCCATGGTCAGTACTCTGGTTGGGAATCTTGCATGTCGAGCTAGAGTAATCTGTATCTTCTGTTGCAGCCTTCGTCGGTAGTGGGAGACCCCCCGAGGTCGTGGGCGTCTGGATCTGCCAAGCTCAGTGGCTCAGTCAAGCAGCGTACCTCTAGTATGAGTAGGCTTTGAGATCTGCTGTAATGACTGCTCCATTGGCTCTCCACTAGTTGGTATAAAGAAATCTGTGATTCGTCTCTAAGACTGTCTTTCCCCTGATGTCCTCAGCAAACTCTCCCTACATCTACGCAACTCTTGCAGAAACAATCCGAGACATCTCTGATCCTTGTATCTCATGACTCTAGAAAAAGGTCTGAAACCTTCTCTTGAAAGGCAGTGGAAGAGCTCGCGTATCTCATAGTATGCCGGGCATTGACATGTGTAGTACAGCTCTATCTCTGGCTATAAGTTACATAGGTGACATATTCTGGCCCCTGCTGGCACCCCTCGAAATCGGCCAGTCTCGATCTGGAGCTGATGTGAGAATGTGCGTACCTGCCCAATAGCGCATCTTATCCCATGACATAAGTGCGTATCCAGGTAAGGAGGCCTAGTCACAAAGCCATCCTCCGTGAGTTGGAGAAGATGCTCTCTGTAGAAGGCCATCTTCGTTTCCAGCTCTTGTGTCGACTGTATCCATGTGCTCCTGGTATCTAGCTGAATCAGATCTGGCGTGTGAGTCTGGTGATCTCTATCTGTGTGAGAGACAGGGAGGGTGCATCCAGGGAGTATTGAAACGGACGTAATCTATCTATGTTGAGACCATGCGACTGAAACCATGTTGTCATCTGTCCATACCAACATGTTGGATCGCCTTGTAGAGCTAGTTGTCGAGATGACTCCAGGGCCAACCGAGCATATATGTCCCTAGGGAGATCCCGTAGACCGTGCATAACGAACACTGATCTAGTCAATGCCTCCAAGGGCGGGGGGGGGGGGGGGGGGGGGGGGGGGGGGGGGGGGGGGGGGGGGGGCGCGGCTCGGATAATCTCATGTGGCACTGAGGCCTTAGCCCGAATCATCCGAGCGATCATAGAGACCAGAGGCCTCTCCATACATCTCCATCCATCAGTGTTGCCAAATCTCCCATGGTGGTCTACTGAGGGTCCCCATACCTGAACTCCATAGAGCATAGCTGGAGTCACTAGAGTGTCAAAAAGCCAAAGCTTTGTTCGCGGTTCATGAAACTGAACCTGCGAACACATCCTCTCCAATCCTCGCAAAGCTGCATATGCTCTCGTCAATCTAGTCTCTGATGCTCTCCTTACTAAAAACACCGGTCCACCGAAGACTACCCCTAGATAATCATATGCATCTGTGTACTCCACAGTCTCCTGGCCATATGTAAATGTGAATGCCGACCTCCTTACCCACTGTCACGATATGCATAGCATCCAAATGACGTTGCATCCCCTCTGGAGGGTCAGAAATCAGCACAATATCATGGACATATAGTAACAGGGAATCCATGTCCCTGCTAGCTGAGCTTCTCAGTCTCCATGATGCTCTACATAGTCCGAAAACTCATCCACAGACATCCCAAAAAGAGTCGAGGATAGGGGGCATCCCTGCTTTACTCCAATAGTGAAGTGGACCATGTCAAGACATTCCCTCAGTGGTGCGTACCCGCCCCATCAATGTCCTGTATAGAGCCAGAATACCCCATATCAGCTCTGTAGGCACACCCATGTCTTATAGTCTGCGCATAAGTCTGGCTCTCGGCACAGTGTCAAAAGCTTTGTGGAAATCCACAAAGCTACAATAGATCCTCTTGCCATGGTGTCTACCCTCCTCAATAATAGCTCTGATTGTCAGAATCTGGCCAAGAGTGGAGAAACCTCTCTTGAAACCTACTTGCCCTGGTGCTCTTATGGCCTCTCGCTCTACCCATCTACTCAACTCCTGCTCAAGAACGGATGCATACAACCTAGCTAATGTGTGACCCACCATGATGGTGCGATAGTTCCCGGGAATCATGGGATCTCTTGACTTGAAAATAGGCACAATCGTAGACATACTCCAAGTCTCCGGGAAGCCTTCACACATGGCTCGATTAAACATCATAGCCAGGAGCTCTGCAAGCATATCTCTGCCATGGATGAAGTGCTCTGCTACCAGAACATCATGATCATGTGCTCTCCTTATGTTCATCCTGTCAATGGCTTTCCTTACTCTCTCGGCAGTAAAGAAAGAGCATGTCTCTAGTGGGTCCGGCAGAGGTGATTGACCTGATGCTGCGTAGAGAGATGTGGTATATTCCCCCCATATCTTAGTGGAGGTGACCGTTGGTAGTGGTGAATGTTCGAGGAATAGTCTTGTCACAAAGTGATGACGTGTGTGCTCGGGAGCCTAGCTGCTGAAAACCCTAATTCTGCAAACCCTAACCCTAAAACCTGCAAACCCTAAAATCCCTAAACCCTAACCCTAACCCAAGTAGCAGGCTGAAAATCCGAAAATTGCGTTGGCGTTGCTTTTGCGTCAATTTCTTTTCCTACATAATTTGAGAAGAGAGAGAGAGAGAGTTTGCTTTATTTTAAAAACTCAAGTGAGTTTGATAGAGAGAAAAAGGAGTCTTTGCTTTTAGGCTTTTTGATCTGAAGCTCTTGGGGCTCTGCTTTTGGCAACCCTTGTAAACTTAAATAAGCGGTTTGGGCAACTCTGCAGAGCATCTGGACACAGAGTCTCAGAGTGAAACCCTTACCGCACTTTGAACTGATTAATACATAAAGAAATACCGAAAGGGGCGCCAGTCTCTGGGGCCAATATCTCTAGGCACGGAACTCTGCCGAGCCATTGCAAATCTATTGTGAACTGTGAACTGTTTTGAAGTGGTTATTTGGTGCTGTTGTGATTGATTCTTGACTTGGAGTATCCAAGTCTGTTACAGTGGTATCAGAGCACGGCCGATTTCTCTTCTATGGGAAATCCGATCCCCAATTTTTTTCCGCGGCAACTATGGCTTGACGCAAGGATCAATCGACTCCCTCTGCATCTGGAGATGCGTGCAGGGATCACAACGAAGATTTCGACAGAGAGTATGGCTCGCCTCGGCCTACTCAACCGGAGCAACGAGAGATGAAGCGTCATCAATTGATCGGCGATGCAACAAAGATGATGCTCAGTTTTGCGAAGGACCCGAAATTGGCAAAATACATGAGCGAGACTTCTTTTCAAGAAGTGCACGCGCAGTGGCAAGAAACCACAACACCACCCCTGAAACCCCTCTCAAGAAACCTTCTGATCACAAGCAATATTCAAAGAAGGAATTAGAAGAGGTGGTTGATGCACGGATTGCTCAGCTTTTTGACGCGCAGAAGAAAGCCAAAAAGCACGGCATAAAGCAAAAGAAAGGAACTGACTTCCCGGGTTACTTGGGTCGTCAGTGGACATTTGACAAAACAAAGAAACAGAAGAAGCATGTTCGATTTGAAGAAGTACCCAGTTCTTCTTCTTCTTCTTCTGACAGTTCTTCTAGCTCTACAAAGTCGATCGAAGAAGACAGAAAAGGTAAAAAGCGAAGCAAGAAACAACGCTACGGAAAGGGCAAGAAAAAGGCAAAGAAGTCTAAATCTCGCCCAATGAGTGACAGTTCTACAGAGGACTCGTCTACGGATAGTTCAGACTCAGACGACGGCAAATTTTATACAAGAAGAAGAATTTGTATAAAGCCAACCACTATGACTTTCTAGAAATAAAAGCAAGAAAGTCCGAGAGTTTAAGGAAGGTGGACAGTCGATCAAATTTGACAATTTTTCAGGATACAAAGATGCTTCGAAGGCTTTGTCTTTTATACAACAGTTTGACATCGCTTTCGCAGGAGGACGCTACTCAGAGCAATCCAAGATTCGGAGAGCTGCCTCTTATTTTAAGGGGAATGCTCAAACTTGGTGATCCACGCTTCTTTTAAACAAGACTGCGCCAATTAAATGACTAAAATTTAAGCAGCTTTTTATTTCTTCTTGGTTGACGCAAGAGTATGAACGCGATATACGAGCCGCTTGGAACCATCTTCGGATGACCAAGAGAGATGCAGTGGATGCTTACTATGAGAGATTCTGGAGCTCTTTTCTACCCGCCTCTTCATTCAAGAAGATCTCGTTCAGAGAACAAATCGAGCATAATGCCTTTGGATGGTTGTGATGTTCTCTTAGGGATTCCTTGGTACCACAAGAACAACGCCGTGGTCGATTATCGGGCGAGAAAAGCGACATTGACTACAGAGAAGGACAGAACCATTGTACTTGATATTAAACTGAAGGGCGAGTCTGGCCCTATTGTTTCGGCTTCGGCCATTTCTAAATTAATGAAATCCAATCTGTTTGTTTACTCAATCTTTATGAAAGAATTGAGCGATAAGGATAGGACAAATATGTCTACACTTGATAGAGAACGCCAAGATTTTCTCCACTCTCACGCCGATTGCTTCTCAGAGGGCCTACCAAGCGAGTTACCACATGCTCGTCCTGAAGATCATACCATTGATCTGATACCTGGGAGCACACCACCGAACCGGCCACCTTACCGTGTGAGCCGAGCACACAATGAAGAGATTACGAACCAAGTGAAAGACCTCTTGGAAAAGGTTCTTGTCCAGCCTAGTACTTCACCATATTGCTCTCCAACGTTGTTGGTTTTGAAGAAAGACAGATCTTGGAGAATGTGCATCGATTATAGAGCTCTCAACAAAATCACCATCAAGAACAGATTTTCGATCCCTATGATCAATGATATACTCGACGGATTACACGGATCCTCGTGCTTTAGCGGGATTGATCTAAAGAGTGGATATCATCAGATCAAGATCGCGCCGGGAGCATCTACAAGACAGCATTTCGAACGTCTTTTGGGTTATTTGAGTTTTTGGTGATGCCTTTTGGCTTAACCAATGCTCCTGCAACATTTAACCGGATGTTGGACAGGATTTTTCGAGAGTACAGGCTATTTGTTGGCACTTTCTTTGACGACGTCATTGTTTTCTCCAAGAATGAGGCAAAACACAGAGATCATCTGCTTCGGGTCTTTCAGGCATTATGAGATCACAAGTTGGTGATTAATGCAAAGAAAGGTGAATTTTTCCTACCAAAGATACACTTTTTGGGACACATTGTCTCAGCAGCAGGAGTGCAAATGGATCCGGCCAAGATAGAGAATATACGTGATTGGCCCGATTTCAAGAATGTCCATGAAGTTAGAAGCTTCTTGGGACTGTGTCGTACTACAAGCGGTTCATTCGAAAGTTTGGAGAGGTTGCTTCCCCTTTGCATATCTTGACACAGAAAGAAGTCCCTTTCTCGTGGGGATCCACAGAGGTGACAACCTTTCAGACATTGAAAGAGAAATTGACTACAGGACCAGTTTTGAGTTTGCCGAACTTGCAGAGTCACTTGAAGTATATTGTGATGCTTGTGATCGTAGTCTCGGTGCGGTCTTAATGCAAGAAGGCCATGTCATTGCTTACAAGAGCCGATTGTTCTCAAGGCCGGAGATGACAGCACAGATTTATGAGAAAGAGCTTTTGGCGGTTATCCATGCTCTTACTCAGTGGCGGCATTACCTACTCGGAGCGGATTTTACTATCTTTACAGACCATCAGAGTTTGCGCTGCTACTTGTCACAGAAGCAGCTATCGGAAAAGCAGATGCGGTGGGCGAACATCTTGTCACAGTTTCACTTCCCGACTGTCCATGTGCAGGGACAAAAGAATTTGGTGGCAGATGCTTTGTCTTGGAAGCCGTTGGTTCTGGCTATTTCCGCGATACATCATAGGAGCTTTGAGGTTATGGTCGACCAGTATGCCACAGATACAGATTTTGCAGACGTTTTCACACGAACACGGGATGGAAAGACAGTAGCTCCATTCGGGATGGCTACTTGATGAGAAAAACCATGTTGTGCGTTACACATCCGTTGAGGGAAAAGGTTATGACTCAATGCCGTTGTCCACCTATTACGGGTCACCGCGGCATTGCTACCACCATGAAAGGGGTAGAGAGATACCTCTTTTGGCCGAGACTCAAAAAGGATGTGGAAGAGTTTGTGCGCAATTGCTTAGTATGCTAGAAGGTCAAGTTTGACAAGCATAAAGCACAGGGATTGTTACAGCCTTTGCCCATACCCACCCGACCCTGGGAAAGTATTCCAATGGATTTCATTTTTGATATTCCGAGAACACAGAGTGGTCACGATGGTATTTGGACTGTTATTGACTAATTTAGCAAACACGCTCATCTCATTCAAGTGAAGAAAACAGTCAAGCCGGATCACTTAGCGAGACTGTTTGTGGCCCAGATTTTCAGATAACATGGCATGCCTGAGACAATTGTCTCCGACAGGGACTCCAAATTTACGAGTTTGTTTTGGAAGGCAATTTGGGAGAACATGGCACGCGGTTGCAATTCTCGTCATCGTTTCACCCGCAGACTGATGGGCAATCTGAGATTGCAAATTCAGTGGTTCTAGATTTATTAAAGTCTTATATCTCGGATCAAAAGACTCAATGGGAAAAGTGCCTACCTTTGTGGAATTTGCCTACAATAACACGATACACTCTTCGATGGGGAACGCGCCATTTGAGAGTGTTGAAGGTGCTGCGAAGGTTCCACCCTTCCTAAGCACGAAAAGATAAGATTTTTGAAGCGGATGAATATACGCGAGACTTAGATACGGCTTTTGCCCAGGTTCGCGAGACTTTGCAGAAATCTCAAGAACGACAGAAAAAGGCAACGGATCGCCATCGTCGCCACTTGAAATTGAAGGAGGATAATTGGATGCTCTTACGTTTTGAGAAGGCACGCCTAAGAAGGAAAAAGGGAAAGAAGAGGCTTTTTCCAAAGCTGAGTATGCGATACTACGGACCTTTCCAGATCACTAAAAAGATCAATGATGTCTCCTTCTGATTGAAATTGCGTGATACTTGGATGATTCACAATGCATTTCATGTGAGTCTCTTGAAACCTTTGAAAGGTGATGTACCTGATGATGGGGAGCCTGATGAGCAACCCGAAGTGGAAGAAAACGAGGAGATCCTTGTTCTTGAACAGATATTGGTACATAAGGATACAAAGAATAAAGGTAAAGTCTGAAGGCGGTTCTTGGTTAAGTTCAAGAATTATCCTGCATTGGATGCGAAGCGGATGGAGGAGGAGGACCTAGCAGATACTCCTCAGATTGCAAAACTTTACTTCGAGGCTTTTGGTTTAGCATAGTCTACTCCAAATGAACCCAGAATTCAGCTTGGCCTGAGATCTGGTGCAGTGGGATGCACAAGAGGGGAGTCACTCCGCTCCTTTGTCAACAGATGCCTTGATTTAGATACTAGAGTCACTGTTGTCTCTTCGAGCTTCAGGGATACTGAAAGCTGACAGTATTCTGTTGGAATTCCTGATTATGATACCGATTTGTTCTTCACTTCTTTTAAGTGCAGGAACTGATAGACGAAATGACTACAGCATTTTGGTCTGATTGATCTCGAATAGACATGGCTGCAATAGGGGTTAGTCAATAGGACATCGATGCGGTCCCGATTGGATCTAGATGCGATTGCTAGCTACATTGCCGATAAATCATGGTCTAAGATCCGAATGAATGTTGAATGTCATTGATGTCCTGTGATGTCTAGTGATTGCCTGTGATGTCGTGTGATGTGACTATCGATTGGTACATGTGCTAGATGTGTGTTCCTAGTACGTAGGTACTAACAGTCAGTGTCTGCTAAGACGGTTTATGGCCTCTATCTATTTTGCAGCCATAATTGAGGGCGATTACAATGCTTTCAAGAGGGAGGTATGTCACAAAGTGATGACGTGTCTGCTTGGGAGCCGAGCTGCTGAAAACCATAATTCTGCAAACCCTAACCCTAAAACTAGCAAGCCCTAAAATCAGCCAGAAACCCTAATAACCCTAAAAATTGTCCTAAACCCTAACCCGCAGTGGCCTAATGACACAAAGTCTGCCATGCATCATCATAAAACCATCTCTGAGGAGGTAGTGCTCGTAAAGTTGCCCCTCTTGTAACTGTTCAAAGATCCTTGCAAAATCTTCATCAGCAGTATACTGTTCCTTCATGTCATCTAGCTCATGATGATAAGGAATTGACACACCTGAAATTTGTCGCTTTCTTGATAACGCATCAGCCACAACATTCTTCTTGCGTTCCACATGCATAATCTAAAAGTGGAACATGGAAAGAATGTTTGCCCATCGCATATGCTTTTCGGAGAACTTTGACTGTGTCAAGAAGTATCACAAGGTCTGATGATCTGTTTGGACAACAAAATCAGCACCTAAGAGGTAGTGCTTCTAGCTAGAAAGCGCATGAATCACGGCCAAGAGCTCTTTTTCATAGACTTGCATAGTCCTCTCTGGCCCTTGCAAAATTCGGCTTTCATAAGCTACTACCCGTCCGTCTTGCATTAGCACTGCTCCGATGCTACTGCCACATGCATCACACTGGACCACAAATGACTTCGTGAGATCTGGCAAAACAATTACTGGATCTGAACTTTTCCTTTAAGAGACTAAAAGCTGAAATCTCTTTTTGGCCCATTTAAAGCGACCTCTTTCTTTTGCAATGCGTGAAGAGGCGATGCTATCTCTGCAAAATTTCTGATAAACCTTCTATAGTAGGAACACGATCCCAAGAAGCTTCTGACATTGTGCACAGTCTTCAAGTCTGGCCATGTCTCGATAGCTTCGACCTTTGCGGGATCCATTCTAACACCATCCTTTGAGACTATGTGGCCAAGAAAGTGCAAGGAAGAATTCAGTTTTGTTAGGATTGACAAGTAACCTGTGACTACGCAACTCTTCAAACACAATGGTCAAGTGACGCCTATGCTCCTCTTCATTCTTCAAATACACTATCATGTCATCGAAGAACGTCCCAACAAACTGCTGATGCGAGCGGAAAATCCGGTCCATCATTCTGTTGAACATGGCAGGAACATTTGTTAGCCCAAACGGCATCACTAGAAACTCATAAAGACCAAATGTCGTTCTAAACGCAGTCTTGTGCACATCCTCTGGCCTTAT
Source organism: Adiantum capillus-veneris (assembly GCF_014529385.1). NCBI lineage: Eukaryota > Viridiplantae > Streptophyta > Polypodiopsida > Polypodiales > Pteridaceae > Adiantum > Adiantum capillus-veneris. The sequence goes on along the minus strand of NC_140933.1, from coordinate 9,106,376 downwards.
ACAAATCTGATGGTACCCACTCTTAAGGTCTATCCTGCTGAAAATTGCAGCACCCTCTAAACGATCGAGAATATCATCAATTCTAGGAATAAGAAACCTATTTTTGATGGTATTCTTATTCAACACACGGCAATCAATACACATGCGCCATGAGCCATCCTTCTTCTGCACTAGGAGCACTGGGGAGCAAAAGGGTGAAGAACTAGGCTGAATCAACCCCTTCTGTAATAACTCCTCAACCTGGCCCATAATCTCTTTCTGTTGCGCCGCACTAACCCTGTAGGGAGGTCTATTTGGTGGGCTACACCCTGGTACCAAATCTATCCGATGGTCCTCAGGTCTCTCTGGCGGCAATTGCGACGGTAATGAATCAAAAAAATAGTCACTAAACTTTTGCAAAAATGCTGACCTTTCTTTATCTAACACAGATAAATTTGACTGATCACTATCGGAGACATCACGTGCAAAAATCAAGTACACAGAAAGATGATTCTTTATTACAAAAGTGATAGCAAAAGTAGATACAATAGGGACTGACTCTCCTTTAAGCTTTACATCCAAGATGTGAGTTTTGCCCCTATGTTGTACAGTGATCTTTTTGTCGTAGGCATACAAGACTCCATGCACTCGGAACATCCACGAGATCCCCAACAAGGCGTCACATCCTTCCAACGGCATGATGTAGAACTCTTCTATGTCCACATACGACTGAATATGCAAACGCAGCTTTCCAATGATGGGAGTAACACACTCTGAGTAGCCAGGACATGCCAACCCTGCCTCTGCTGTGTACCCCATCTCTTCAACTATGATGCCCAACTTCATAGCTAACTCTGGTGAGATAAAGTTGGCTTTGGCACCTGGATCAAAGAAGATGAGTGTCGTCTGATCCCTAACTTTACCTCATGTCCTACATAGCTCACTGGCGTCTGTACTGGGCCTACCACCCACCATGTCTGGCACAAAACCTGTCGTGGGTTTAGGCTTCTTGCCTTTGTGGTCCTCTTTATCATCAGAGTCATCTGGTCTTTTCCTTTGTGGACAATTGGTAGCAAAGTGACCAAACTGCTCGCATATAAAGCATTTGTTTTCATCCATTAGGACCTTCTTTTCCTCGAGCGACTTGCGCACAAAAGGCTTCCTTTTCTGTTTCTTTGTCTACACTCCAGAAGTCCCAGCAGAATCCTTGTCTTTGGTGGCCTTTTCTGACCCCTGTGACGCATCAGGAGCCGTTTTCACAAAGGGCTTCTCCTCTGAATTTTTCTTTTACTGCCATCCTTTGTCGTTACTCGGAAACCCACTGTCCTCTCCTTTCAACAAGGCAACAAGACCAGTGTTCGCAACTTCCATAAGCTGAGTGAGGGTAGCCACTCTGTTCTTTGTACAGTAATCGCGAAGCCCTTTAGGCAGCCCACAACAGTACTACTCTATCTGCTCTGTCAATGGCACAAATCTGTAGGAGGTCACTGAGAGTAACGCTTTACAAAACCTCCTATTGTACTCCAGCAAGCTCTTGCACGAAGCTGAAGTAAGTTGGTGCCAATCTGTCATGACGTCGGCTTCAAATTCATTTGACAGCCAAGCAGATGCAAATGTTTGCTTGAAGTAAACCCAAGTGGCGGGTGCCTGCCCTTGCATTAACAATGTCGTCCACCATGTAAGCGCATTGTCGTTAAGAAAGTGGCAGCTTTCCTTGCCTTTGAGGCTTCTGTGAAATTCCCTCTTGCATAAGCTGTATCAAACTACTGGAGGAAAGTAAGAGCCTTTGCTTTATCTTCAAAGCCACTGAAAGTACTGAACTTTACAGCTGCACCACCTTCTTTGTAAGCTTGTGGCTTCTCCAATGCCCCCAAATTGTCATATGGAATGGTCTGCAACATGGGCACTGTAGTAGGCATGATCGGCACATCTTGGCCATTCACATTTTGCATCAGAGGTGCGATATCTGGCTGCTGTCCAGGAAAACCAGCCATGCCAAAATGACCCTGTGGCACCCCAAACTGGCCGTGGTTGCTCTGAAAACCCTACTGCATGCCGATACTAACATACATGGGGTTTGGCATGATGCCTTGCATACCCCCTGAACATTGTTCCTGGCATGTACGACTGACTTCCAGGCGCATAACCAGCCATACTTTGGAACATTGATCCACCCCCGAAATACCCAGGATGTACCGTGGGTGGTGGAAAAGCTGGGTGCATTGCCTGGTATCCAGTTCCCTGTCCGTTCAAGACAGCATGTTGGCTCTGAAAGGTGGCGGGCTGAACTGGCATAACCTGTGGAATAGGCGTTCTAGCCACCTGTTCAAGTACGGGAGGAACATGTTTTGGAGCCCCTGACTCCGCAACATGCGAGTGTTCCCTATCCTCCTGAGCCGCATGAAGTACCTGGGCTTGAGCCTCCCCAAGCTCCGTACGCGGTGTAGGATGCCTATTTTGTTGTTGCACTGGTGGCGCTGGCAAGAACTCCATAAACCTTGGATTCTGCACCAGCTGCGAAAAGACATTCACCGCGGCAACTAGCCGAGTCCTGAACGCATCATCCTCAAGTTGCCCACTCATAAAGCCCTGTACTACTAGAGGGACATTCACATTAACAGGAGGTACAGACTGATGTGGCCGTGAGCTCTCGCCAATCTCGAAAACCATAGGGATTTCCTGTCTGTCCTTTGAAGAGGAACCCTCTTCCATAATGCCCTTCCCTTTGTCGGCCATAGTGTAATCCCACATTCCTGCACTCTGTGTCTTTGCCCAAAGCCACCGAGGCTCACCCTTTGAGGAAAAAGTGATTGATGTCCCGGCAACGGAACCATGAAACCGGCCCGTGGGGTGGTAGGCGTTGGCTTTCACCCGAAATTCATTACTTTAGACACACAGAGCACTTTGCAAAAAGAACCTACGACGGGAATTAACACTTGAATAGACACACGGCTCGGAAGCTAGAATGCCCCGAGCAGACACCGAAAACCTGTAGGCCCCAAAATTGGCGCCCCTTTCGGTATTTCTTTATTCTTTAACAGAGGGAATAAAACCTGTGATCTCCTACGAGCTGCCCCGCATAATCCAGGCTGAGAAACACCTGTTCTGGCCCGATTTTGGTAGCATAACTGTACTAGTAGGACGCCTCACAATCAGTATCCCCATGCAATAGATGAATTTCCCGACGCATACGGACACTTTGCAAAACCTGGCGAGAAACTGCAGCACGCTGAATTCTCTATTTTCTACCCCGAAAATACACCAGATCACCTCTATAGCGGTCCCCTCGCGTCCACGAACCTCCTTGGGGTATTAGGGACCGTTTAGGGCCGAAACCCTAAACCTGCAAAAATACACAGCAGGCTGTAATTGCCTGTTTTGGGCTCCGTTCTGCATGCCAGTCGCATCTGTAGCAAGTCCTCGAGCTCCCGCACCTGTAGGGCTACTTGCCCTTTGAATCGGACGAGATTTCTCACGTGAAACCTCTCCAAATTCACCTGTACCTGCGGGGGATTAGCCACTAGCTAACCAAGTACCTGTGCAAGAGGCTCTTGCCTCGGCAATCGCGCATGAACCCACACAAGTGTACATCAGTCAAATGAAAAGCCCTCTTGTGGGGCATCACATAACTGCACGTAAGGGAGAGAGAGAGAGAGAGTAGTGTGTAGCGTGCAGGGCATCACTCCTGGCACCACACTGTACATAGAGGGAAAGGAAGCACTCCATAGCTCTTAACCTGTGGCACGAAAACTTAAAATGAGCCTCCCAGCTATAAATTCAGCGCTACCTCTTCTTTGCATTAGGCAAGTGCACAAAAATGTGCCACTTGGCGCATTTACAAGCATTTTCCCGTTTCGGGTTTGCCGCCTGAAAATCTCCCGACTGGTTGCTCAATTGACTTTGAGGCAGCGTTGTAAAATGTTCCCCTAGTCATACCGGAGGTAATGACGCGAACACATTTCACAGCCCAAAATAGCACTTCCCTAAATTTTAGGAAATGATTCCGTCGGGCTCCCAATGGTCTTCTGACCATCTATCCTCATTGGGACCGCATCCAAAAATGCAATGTGGCCCAACTGTCGGATATTTTCTACTGGTTCAAAGAGTGGTCGGTGTTACAACTTTTCCCTGGTTCAAAAAGTGGATTGGGTTTTAATTTCGCATTTATGCATTGAAAGTAATATAGGCATTTTTGCATAATCATTTGCATCAACCTCTTATTTTAAATTATTCCTTTCAATTTCTTTTCAAACTTGTCTCAAATTTCAGTACTACAATCGAGGACGATTGCTTTGATTTTAGACATTGCTATGTAAGTTTGAACTTGAGGATTGCAAACCTATTGCCGCTTCCATGAAACAGGTTTGAAATTGAGTCTTCAATGATGTGGGTGATGTTGCCGATGTTACCCTTTACCAAACTATTGTTGGATGCCAATTTATGTATGCAACACAAGGTCGGATATTCAGTTTGTAGTCTCACAAGTCAGCAGATTTATGCATAGCCCAGGGTCTAAGCATTGGCAGGCTCTCAATAGCATTTTACACTACTTGAGTGGCACTTTAGATCTTGGCTTTTTTAATCCCAAGGGGGGATCATTGCCGCCAGACTTACATGCTTTTTCGGACTCAAATTAGGCTCGTTGTTTTGACACACAAATGTCCACAAGTGGTTTTTGTTTCATGCTTGGCAACTCATGCATATCATGGTTGATCAAGAAGCAACCTAACTGTGGCCACTTCCAGTTGTCAAGCTAAGTACACGACAGTCTTCACAGCTACAATTGAGTGTGTATGGCTCAGTAGCCTAATGGCTGATTTGGGTGTTGGACAAGACACAGGGCAATATGTGACGAGTTTAGGGTTAGGGTTTCTAAGTCTGATTGAAAGTACACATCTGATCAATGTGATAGACAATCAGATAAAGTCTCTACTCTAAAAGGTGGTCCATACTCAACTTTAGGTCAAATGCAAAAACCCTAAATGATTGTTCTCATCTTCTCTATCTTCATTGTCTCTCTTCTTTCTAGAATCAACTTGTTATTCTCTCTCTATGGCTGAATTTTCACTTTTCTATGACTTTCTCTCTCTAGACTATTTTCTCTCTAGAATGGATTTTCTCTCTCTAAATGCCTTTAGCTTTCTAAAGCTTTTTTCAGATTTGAAATCAGATGAAAATCAAGGCTGTAAACTGAAATCGTAAGTTTTAGGTCAGAAAGCTGCTTTTCAGATGAATTTCAGCGTGGGAGCTATGTGGGGCCTCCTTTTATCAATTTTTGGCCCAGAATTTCAGCGCTAGGGCTTTTTGGACTCTACAGATGCTTTCATGACAAAATCGATGTGCCTGCCGTATCTAAAAAGAGAAATCGCTCGCTTTTTATGGTGAAAGCTGCTTGCTTTTGTTTTATTGTGGAAAAGCAACCTAGAACCTATTTAAGGAGTGCTGTGTGAGCCCTTTTATCATGAGTTGTACAAGAATCTCTGAGTGATCACTCTGGCAGTTAACTCAGCCAAGAGTAGACACGGTTGTATTTGAAGTTGGATAAATATAAACAAATACCTACGGGGGCGCTACCAGTTCAGGGCCAACGATTGTCTTGTGCAAGGAGCATTCCACTCCGACATCTTCTTCATCTACTTCCTTGTCCAATTGTTCAGTTGTTTGAAGTATTAATCTGGTGGTACACTGTTTTTCCAATCACTCTTATTGGCGAGTGATTACAGCAAGAGGTGGGTTTCTTGTGCTCCAAAATGAGCGTAAGTCACCAATGGCTGGCTGTTTGCTTCAAGTGCATGCCCACATGTCTAAGCTTTGACTTCTCTGTGAAATCTCCATCTGAGAAGGCTATGTCAAACTGTTTGATAAAGATCAAAGCTTTAGTGGGCTCTCTCTTGCCATTGTGAGTTTCAAACTTGATATCCTTGTCTCCGGACTTGAAAGTGTGAAACTTGCCTTTCTTGTCTTTCTTCTTTGATCGTTTCCCAATTGTTCTGGATCTGGGAGAAAGAGATAGTGAAGAAGAAGAAGAAGATGAATCTGTTAGGTGCAGCGGAATGATTGTTTGCGCTTTGTCAAGATGAGTGCTCCGAACTGTGCTCAAGGTTCCTTTTAGTTCTTATGGAAGGGAGAGCCTTCCGTTCTTAATGGAAAATGCTATGATCACAAACAAAGTGAATGGACACTATGCGTGCAAGTGAATGAGACTGAGAGATAGAGAGAGAAAAGAGATATGACACCAGAGACGTTGTAAAACCCTCCTCCGAAGGCCCCACTCTCGTCGGCGAGAGTGGTCTACTTTTGATTGCACAAAATGGTACAATGACGATGCAATGGATTGCATCTCTAGGACTATGCCGATGACGACGAATGTGATGACGACGACGACTTTAGGGCTGAAATCTGTGGTCTTCTAACTGCTGAATTTCGGGACTGTTTTGGTGGCTGAAAATGACTGTTTTGGCTGCGTTTTTATGGCTGAAAATGGAGGTTCTTCTGCAACCAATGGGGCTGAATCTGCTGCTCTACTATAGGCTGAATATGCGGTGGTTTTGATGTCGTTGAGGCTAAAATACCAAAAACGCTGATGCTTGCTGATGCTAGCAAAAACGCTAGTGTCACCAACGTGTGACTACTATCTATCCTTTTTGTTGATTTCTTTCTTATTATCTATTTACTTTCACTTTTTGGAAACACCCCTCGGGAAATCTAACTGCCCTGCATTGCATAGCTAGTGTGGAACTGTCCAGAGGGAGTCCAAGCCTGAGGGCAAGAGAGCACTAAGGTTGGACAAGGACTATGGTTAGCCAAGTGGGGTCATTGACTAGCCAAAGTGGAATCCTTTGCTACAGAGGCTACATTTCAGTTCTGGATGTGGCCACAGTGTACAAAGAGGGTCGGATGACCTAGAAAGATACAATAGCAGCATCTCCTAAAATTTAGGGAACTGCTATTTTGGGACCTGAAAATGTCTTCGCGTCATTACATGCAGTTTGACATGGGGATCATTTTGTTACTCTGTGGCCAAGTCAACAGAGGCTGCAGGTGAGATATTTTTCGACCCGAGGGTCTAAAGCGGGAAAATGCACAAATGAGTGACACTTGGCACTCTGAGGCCAGTTTACTACTTATAGAGAAGGCAAAAACGTGATTTATAGCTGGGAGGCTCATTCTGCAAGTTTCTGTCACAGGTTAAGAGCTATGGAGTGCTTGCTTTCCCTCCCATGTACAGTGCGGTGCCAGGAGTGATGCCCTGCACGCTACGCACTGCCCTCTCTCTCCCCTTTGGCAGTATGTTATGCCCCTCTAGTGGGCTCTTCATTTGACCAATGTACAGTTGTGTGGGTTCATGCGCGATTGCCGAGGCAAGAGCCTCTTGCACAGGTACTAGATTAGCTAGCGGCTAATCCCCCCGCAGGTACATGTGAATTCGGAGAGGTTTCACGCCAGAAATTTCGTCCGATTCAAAGGGCAAGTAGCCCTACAGGTGTGGGAGCTCGAGGACTTGCTACGGATGCGACCGGCACGCGAAACGGAGCCCGAAACAGTAAATTACAGCATGCTGTGTATTTTTACAGGTTTAGGGTTTTGGCCCTAAACGGACCCTAATACCCCCAAGAGGTTCGGGGACGCAAGGGGACCGCTGTACAGGTGATCTGGCGCATTTTCAGGGCTGAAAACAGAGAATTCAGCGTGCTGCAGATTCTCGCCAGGTTTTGCAAAGTGCCCGTATGCGTCGGGAAAGTCAGTCAATGCGTGGGAATACTGACTGTGAAGGGTTCTAGTACAGTTATGCTGCCGAAATCGGGCTGGAACAGTGGAAATTCAGCCGAGTTTGTGCGGGGCAGCTTGTAGGGAACCACAACGTTTATTCCCTCTTTTGAACAATAAAGAAATACCGAAAGGGGCGCCTAAGTTAGGGGCCAATCTGGTGTCGGTCTACTCATACAGGTGCAATCTAGCAGCCTGTATCCCTCTCCCCTTTGTTGTGTCTTGAAAGTACAGGTAAAATAGACGACTAATAATGGGTGAAAGCTAAATCAAGGTTTAAAGTAAAGTCTACCGCCCTTTTTGGATTGAACAGGCCGGTTTCATGGTTCCATCGACGGGACTAAATCACTTTTTCCCATAGAAGTGAGCCTTGGTCAGTTTTGGGCTTGAAGACACAGGGGATTATAGACCAGACGCAGGGAATTGCAATTATGGCTGACAGACCAGATGATGTGACTGAAGAGGTCTCCTCTTCACAGGGTCAACAGACACATGAAGTGGGTGAGTCCTCAAGACCACCACAGACAGATGACGATATATTCAGGACCCAGTTGGCTACTGCTGTGGCTATGTTCACACAAGTAATGCAGAACCCGAGGTTTTTAGCCTTTCTGCAACCTCCTATTCCGTCTCAGCAAGTTGGGTCACTGGATCATATTCAAAAGCCTGTTAAGGCTCGAGCACAGGTGATTCATACCGCACAGTCAATGGAAACACCTGTACACTTGACGGCGAACATGCAGTCTCCACAACCTATGCCTAAGGTGCAAGAACAGGTGGCTGAGATGCCAGTCTTTCAAGCTGTACCAGTTCAGCCCGCCACCTTTCAGCAGCCTATAGCTGGTTCTAATGGGCAGGGAAGCAACCTACAGGCTATGCAACAGGTCTTCCCACCACCTTCAGTACACCCTGGCTATTTTGGAGGTGGATCCGTATTCAAGAGCATGGCTGGTCATGCACCTGGAAATCAGTTTTATACTCCAGGAACAGTGTTTGGGGGTGCTCAAACGATGATGCCTAACCCCATGTATGGTGTCACGGGCATGCTACCAGGGTTTCAGAGCACTCAGGGCCAATTTGGGATGCCACAAGCAAATTTTGGTATGGCTGGAATTACAAATCAGCAGCCAAATATGGCGTTTCCAGGTCAAGTTAATAGCGGCCAAGGAACACAGATGAACCCTAATAGTGTTCCCATGTTTCAGTCACTTCCATATGACAATTTAACGCCGCTGGAGAGGCCAACTCCGTACAAAGAAGGTGGCAAAGGTGTGACATTCACGACCTTTACAGGGTTTGATGACAAGAAGAAGGCTCTCTCATTCCTCCAGCAGTTTGACAAGGCCTATGCAGGGGGAAACTTTACAGAGGCTTCAAAGGTCCGCAAGGCAGCCACTTTCTTGACAGGGAATGCGGGACAATGGTGGACAACTTTATTGCTTCAAGGGCAAGCTCCATCCACATGGATTTACGTCAAGCAGATTTTTGCAGCAGCATGGTTATCTGATGATTTCGAAGCAGATGTCATGACAGAATGGCACCAGCTTAATGCTGCCACTTGCAGAAATCTGGATGATTACAATCGGAAGTTTTGGAAAGCTCTACTTCCAGTAACTTCCTATAGGTTTGTACCATTGACAGAACAGATTGAAAAATACTGTTGTGGCCTACCCAAAGGATTGAGAAAATACTGTATGAAGACAAAAGTCACTACTTTGACGCAGCTCATCGAGGTAGCAAACACTGGCAATGGTTTGCTCAAGGGAGAAGATTGTGAATTTAACACTAGCGTCAAGGCAGGATCAGGCAAGAAAAATTCAGCCAAGAAGCACGTTCCCAATGAGGCTCCTAAAGGGACTCAGGAGTCAGCCAACGCAGGGAAAGACAAAGCTACAGCTGAATCAGAAAAAGGACCAGCAAAGAAATGGAAAAGACGTTTTCCTCGCAAGTCAGAAGAGCAAAAGAAAGTCCTGAGGACAGAAAACAAATGCTTTATATGTGAGCAGCCTGGCCACATTGCTTATAACTGTCCTACAAAGAAAAGGCCAGCTGATTCTGATGACAAGGAAGACAAGAAAGGAAAGAAGCCCATGGCTGGTCTAGTGCCAGATATGGTGGGCGACAAGCCAAATTCAGATGCAAGTGAGTTTTGCAGAGCATGGGGAAAGGTCAGGGATCAAATAGTGCTTATTTTCTTTGATCCAGGTGCCAAAGCCAACTTTATTTCCCCAGAATTGGCTTCAAAGTTGGGAATCAGACCTGAAGAGATGGGGTATACAGCAGAGGCAGGTTTGGCATGTCCTGGCCATACAGAGGCTGTGACACCCATCATTGGAAAGTTGCGTCTACATATCGAGTCCTATGTAGATGCTGAAGAATTTTACATCATGCCACTGGACGGATGTGATGTGTTGTTAGGTATTCCTTGGTTGTTTCGTGTACAGGGAATCATGGATGCCTACAACAAAAAGATCACTGTACAGAGCAGGGGAAAGACTCACATTCTGGATGTAAAGCTTAAAGGGGAGTCTATTCCTACTGTATCAGCTTCTGCTATTACTTCTGTAATGAAAAAGCATCTTTCTGCGTACTTGGTTTTTGCACGTGAAGTGTCAGATTGTGATGAATCAAATTTATCTGTGCTAGATAAAGAAAGGTCAATGTTTTTACAACAGTATAGTGACTGTTTCTCCGATTCATTACCATCTCAATTACCGCCAGAGAGACCCGAGGACCATGCGATAGATTTGGTGCCAGGCAGTAGCCCACCAAATAAGCCTCCGTACAGGGTTAGTGCGGCTCAGCAGAAAGAGATAATGGGCCAAGTACAGGAGCTGTTAGAAAAGGGGCTGATTCAGCCGAGTTCATCTCCATTCTGTTCTCCAGTGTTGTTGGTGCAAAAAAAGGATGGCTCATGGCGTATGTGCATCGACTATCGTGCACTGAACAAGAATACCATCAAGAATAGGTTCCCTATACCTAGAATTGATGATATTATGGACAAATTAGAAGGAGCAGCTATGTTTAGCAGGATAGATCTAAAGAGTGGGTATCATCAGATCCGCATTAGATCAGAGGATGTGCACAAGACTGCTTTTAGAACGACGTTTGGCCTTTACGAATTTTTAGTGATGCCCTTTGGTCTCACAAATGCTCCTGCTACGTTCAATAGGATGATGGACAGAATTTTCCGTCCACACCAGCAGTTTGTTGGTACATTCTTTGATGACATGATAGTCTACTCAAAGAATGAAGAGGAGCATAAGCATCACTTGGCCATTGTGTTCAAAGAGCTACGCAGTCATAGGTTGCTCATCAATGCAAAGAAAAGTGAGTTTTTTCTGGAAGAGATTCACTTTCTGGGACACATTGTCTCAAAAGATGGTGTCAGAATGGATCCTGCAAAAGTTGAAGCGATCAAGTCATGGCCAAATTTGAAGACGGTGCATGATGTCCGAAGCTTTTGGGACTATGCTCCTATTACAGACGGTTTATCCGAAATTTCGCTGAGATTGCTTCACCTTTACATGCTCTTCAAAAGAAGGCAGTCACCTTTAGATGGACATAAAAAGAGATTTCAGCTTTTAATCTCTTAAAGGAAAAGATGACTTCAGATCCAGTCATTGTGTTGCCAGATCTTAGGAAGTCATTTGTTGTCCAGTGTGACGCCTGTGGTAGTAGCATTGGTACAGTGCTAATGCAAGATGGCAGGGTAGTAGCCTATGAGAGCAGAATTTTGCAAGGGCCAGAGATGACCATGCAGGTCTATAAGAAAGAGTTACTGGCTGTGATTCATGCGCTCTTAAGTTGGAAACACTACCTGCTAGGTGCAGACTTTGTTGTCCAAACGGACCATCAGACCTTGCGATACTTCTTGACACAAACAAAGTTATCTGAGAAGCATATGCGATGGGCAAATATCTTGTCCATGTTCCATTTTCAGATTGTGCATGTGGAAGGCAAGAAGAACGTTGTGGCTGATGCCTTGTCAAGGAAGCCACAAATTTCAGTTGTGTCGATTCCTTATCATCATGAACTTGATGATATGAGAGAACAGTATGCAAATGATGAAGATTTTGCAAGGGTCTTCGAGCAACTAATGGATGGACAACGTCATGAACACTATCTTCTTAAAGACAGGTTCATGATGATGCATGGCAGATTGTGTGTCACAAAGTCATTGCGACGCAAAGTTATGGAAGAGAGTCATGTCCCACCGTATGCAGGGCATCGTGGTATCGATGCTAGAGTTAAAGCGGTTGAGACATTCTTCTATTGGCCTACATTGAGAAGGGATGGGGATGCCTTTGTGCGAGAATGCCTAATATGCCAAAAGGTCAAGTTTGACAGGCAAAAGGCACCAGGGTTATTGCAACCACTACCTATTCCAGATAAACCATGGGAAAGTATTGCTATGGATTTTATCTTTGATCTTCCGAGAACGCCGACAGGAAACGATGGTATTTGGACCATTATTTGCAGATTCAACAAACAGGCTCATTTTATTCCTGTCAGGAAGAAGATAAAGCCAGATCAGATGGCACGCTTGTTTATGAGCAATATTTTCAAGTATCATGGCATGCCACAGTCGATTGTTAGTGACCGTGATCCACGCATGACAAGTTTGTTCTGGAGAGGCTTGTTTGAGAATATGGGCACCACGCTCAAATTCTCTTCGTCATTTCATCCTCAAACAGATGGGCAGTCAGAAGAGGCAAATTCTATTGTCCTAGATCTGTTGAAGTGCTATGTGTCAGAGCATAAAGGAAAGTGGGAGCAGTATTTGCCATTGGTGGAGTATGCATACAATAATACAGTGCATTCATCAACTGGCAAACCACCTTTTGAGATAGTTGAAGGTGGCAAGAAAGTTCCTCCCATACTGCATACAAAGGACAAGATATTTGAAGCAGATAAATATGTTCAGGACATGGATGAAATGTACAAGAAGGTCAAAGTGGCCTTAGAAAGGACTCAGGCAAAGCAAAAGAAAGCAGCTGATCGTCACCGTCGTGAAGTGGTATATTCACTTGGTGATTGGGTGCTTTTACGCTTTGAAAAGGCAAGGTTAAAGAAGATGAAGGGCAAGGAAAGATTGTTTCCAAAGCTCAGCATGCGTTACTATGGGCCTTTTCAAGTATGCGACATAATCAGTGATGTTGGATATAGGCTGAAATTGCCTGACAGTTGGAAGATCCACAATGCGTTTCATGTGAGTCTTCTCAGACCCTATGTGGGTGATGTGCCAGAAGATATGACAGCTGAAGATCAGCCGGAAGTCGAGGAACTTGACGAGATCTTGGTCCCTGAACAGATTTTGGCACACAAAGAAAGGAAAGTGAAAGGCAAGGTTGCTAGGCGTTACTTGGTAAAGTTCAGAAACTATCCACCAATGGATGCTAAGTGGATGGAAGAAGGTGAACTTGCAGAGTCACCAACTGTGTTATCACTTTATCTGGAAGCCTTCGATTTAAAACCTACCTTGACCCCTTGAGTTTCAAAGCTAAATGGATTGTCAGTGTGACAATGGCTTCTGAAACAAATGATGTACATGGTATTTAAAGTGAGCTCAAATCAAATACCTGTTACATGAATGTTAGAGCTGTACAGATTGTCAGTTTGGCAATTGCTCTTATGGAATGTCCAAAAGTCTGGTTAGTGCTATAGAAGTGAGTATTTCTTGTCAGTTTGTCAAGGATACAGTGATTACTTCTATTGAAGAGTACATGTGTAACTGCATTCTTAAACTGTCGGTTTGGGTATGCTCGAAAGTGTTACGGGATCCAACGTGTACTATAAGACATTGGCAAAATGTGCAGCTACCATTTTGTCATTGGAAAGTTAGTGACTCAAAGCAATGGCAGAGTGCGCAGCTACCACTATGTCATTGGGACAGGGTTCACATGCAGGCAATACATGAGTCGACGAGGTGTTGAATACACCAGGGTTGACAATGAGCATGTATGTGTCGTATATGTGTCGACAGGTGTTGAATACATCAGTGTTGACAGTAAGCATGTACGACATAGATGCAAACGAGGACGTTTGAGATTTCAAGAGGGGGGTATGTCACCAGCGTGTGACTACTATCTATCTTTTTTGTTGATTTCTTTCTTATTATCTATTTACTTTCACTTTTTGGAAACACCCCTCGGGAAATCTAACTGCCCTGCATTGCATAGCTAGTGTGGAACTGTCCAGAGGGAGTCCAAGCCTGAGGGCAAGAGAGCACTAAGGTTGGACAAGGACTATGGTTAGCCAAGTGGGGTCATTGACTAGCCAAAGTGGAATCCTTTGCTACAGAGGCTACATTTCAGTTCTGGATGTGGCCACAGTGTACAAAGAGGGTCGGATGACCTAGAAAGATACAATAGCAGCATCTCCTAAAATTTAGGGAACTGCTATTTTGGGACCTGAAAATGTCTTCGCGTCATTACATGCAGTTTGACATGGGGATCATTTTGTTACTCTGTGGCCAAGTCAACAGAGGCTGCAAGTGAGATATTTTTCGACCCGAGGGTCTAAAGCGGGAAAATGCACAAATGAGTGACACTTGGCACTCTGAGGCCAGTTTACTACTTATAGAGAAGGCAAAAACGTGATTTATAGCTGGGAGGCTCATTCTACAAGTTTCTGTCACAGGTTAAGAGCTATGGAGTGCTTGCTTTCCCTCCCATGTACAGTGCGGTGCCAGGAGTGATGCCCTGCACGCTACGCACTGCCCTCTCTCTCCCCTTTGGCAGTATGTTATGCCCCTCTAGTGGGCTCTTCATTTGACCAATGTACAGTTGTGTGGGTTCATGCGCGATTGCCGAGGCAAGAGCCTCTTGCACAAGTACTGGATTAGCTAGCGGCTAATCCCCCCGCAGGTACAGGTGAATTCGGAGAGGTTTCACGCCAGAAATCTCGTCCGATTCAAAGGGCAAGTAGCCCTACAGGTGTGGGAGCTCGAGGACTTGCTACGGATGCGACCGGCACGCGAAACGGAGCCCGAAACAGTAAATTACAGCGTGCTGTGTATTTTTACAGGTTTAGGGTTTTGGCCCTAAACGGACCCTAATACCCCCAGGAGGTTCAGGGATGCAAGGGGACCGCTGTACAGGTGATCTGGCGCATTTTCAGGGCTGAAAACAGAGAATTCAGCGTGCTGCAGATTCTCGCCAGGTTTTGCAAAGTGCCCGTATGCGTCGGGAAAGTCAGTCAATGCGTGGGAATACTGACTGTGAAGGGTTCTAGTACAGTTATGCTGCCGAAATCGGGCTGGAACAGTGGAAATTCAGCCGAGTTTGTGCGGGGCAGCTTGTAGGGAACCACAACGTTTATTCCCTCTTTTGAACAATAAAGAAATACCGAAAGGGGCGCCTAAGTTAGGGGCCAATCTGGTGTCGGTCTACTCATACAGGTGCAATCTAGCAACCTGTATCCCTCTCCCCTTTGTTGTGTCTTGAAAGTACAGGTAAAATAGACGACTAATAATGGGTGAAAGCTAAATCAAGGTTTAAAGTAAAGTCTACCGCCCTTTTTGGATTGAACAGGCCGGTTTCAGCTAGTGCTGATCTGGGCCGGAAATCCAAAAACGCTGATGATGGCTGCAATTGGAAAACGCTAGGGCTGCCTGATGATGGGGGCGATCATGCAATGGGTGAAATCGTTGGGGATCTGCTATGGCCGGCGGTGACTGCAAGGGAAACGCTGGCTGATGTGTGTATCCAAAAACGCTAGGGGGTTCTGAGGGTATGGCGAGGTTGGGAGCTCCAAAAACGCCAAGTGCTGGGGATACTGCTGAGAAGTTGCCTGTTGAGCGGGAAGCTCCTGCTGCCTCTTCTACCAGAAAGTGCTAACTTGGGTTTGCTTATATATTAACTTAGCAAAATTGCCCTACCTACTTTTGTTGGAAAGTCGCTTAAAAATAATAAGTGAAAAATACCATAAATAGGGAAAATAGGCTAAATGCACTGGAGAATTCCCCTGACTGAATCTGATGGATTCTGAATAGAATACTTATGATCATGTTGTGTGCAACCAGAGGATATGCATCTATGCTAAGTGACTGGGCATGCACAGTCTACGAATAGACTCACAAAAGTGCCAGACCATTGCTAAATCTAGACCGACTGGACTGACTGAACCCTAATCATGTTGTAGCTTGTCCACGGACACATAGGGTTGAATGTGTCACGTGACATCCCCTCTTTTCAACGTGAGGTATTGGTACCGAACTGTATGGAGTCGAGGGAGATCGCCAAAAGCATCCGGAATCCTGGAAGGGACTCTTCGCCGGCCCACGCTGATGTGTGGGTCGTGCGGTACTTGAACTTCATAAAGGTCTGCAACGCTTGCTTCTTTGGGCCGTGGCGAAAGCGACAAAGCCTTCTGTGGCTCCTTCGATGCTTGAACTTCGTCTAGAGTCCTGCTTCCTTCTTCTTCAAGAATCTCCATCGCTGAAAATTCTTGAAACCATCTCCAACACAACACCATGAACATACCCATTCCATGTAAAGTGAAGGAAAAAAACCTTGTCTTCTCTAAAGACTGTGTATGCAATGTAGATGAACATAAAGACGGAGTGACAACCCGTTCATCAAACACATGCAAACAATGAGGTCGAATCTTTTCTGTTTTATCGAAATCAATCAACTGTGGCAAATCACAATGGAAATGCCCATGCTTGGTGCTCATACTTTCATGTGCTCTGTCTACAATTGTGTCATGCCAAGGAAGAGACAAGGAATGTGACTTCCTTGAATGCATACCTTCATGAAAAATCCGCATACATTCGTGCTGATCCATGAGAGAAACGTGCTCAACATACAATATGCCATGCCTAGGAAAAGGGATCACATAACGATGCTGACTAAAATACAGGAAACAATCACGAATGAAACAATCGAACAATGCGTGCGTATCAATCATGCGAACACATAATACTTCCTGTAAGGGTTCTTTGGACCTAGGTTGGAAAGCCAAGAACGATTCTTCTTGAATGATCGAATCGTTCTGTGGGGGTTCTTTAGACCTAGACTCGAAAGCCAAGATCGGTTCTTCGTGATTGATCGAATCTACAACGAGGTTAGTTTCACTAGAAAAAGCATCCACTAACACATCATCCTTGTGAACAATCACATCATCTTCATGCAACTCATCATGCTTGTGAGAAATCACATCTTGATCATGCAAATCATCATGCTTGTCATTGGCATCCAAATCATCATGCTTAGCAATATCATTCAAATCATCATGCTTATCTTTGTCATCTAAATCATCATGCTTGTCATTCAAATCATCATGCAAATCATTGTCATTCAATTCATCATGCTTCTCATAATCATGCAAATCCTGTGGGTCATGCTTTGGAGAAGAAGAGACTGAGACGGTCTCCTTTCCCCAAATCTCTTGCATCTGTGCTTGAACTTGAGAATAGAGTCGCCATAACTCTTTGTTTTGTCGGTCGCTCTGTTCTTGTATTGCTTTGTTCTCACAATCAAATTCTACATGTCTTGCTTTGGCTTCCAAACATGCTTGCTCACTCTCACGCGCTATGGCTGCCAT
Organism: Adiantum capillus-veneris; assembly: GCF_014529385.1. NCBI lineage: Eukaryota > Viridiplantae > Streptophyta > Polypodiopsida > Polypodiales > Pteridaceae > Adiantum > Adiantum capillus-veneris. The sequence continues at coordinate 9,089,081 of NC_140933.1, read as the reverse complement.
TCTTTCTTGGTACCGGCGCTCTATGGCTGCCATGTCTTCTTCGTAGGCTTTTCTTTCTGCTTCTCTTTCTTGGTCCAACTCCTCCATAGGAGTTAGTGCAATCTTTGTCGTAGATGGAAAAGGGCGAGGGTCGAAAAACCTCCTGGTGAGGAAAATTCTTCTTCGCCTCTCTCATGCTCGTCACCTCCAAGCGAAGTATCCATTCCGCTTCGAGTGATGACCATTCTGCAATCATGGGTTCTTGTGGGTTCTTGGGTTCTTAAGTTCACGAGGAACTTGGGTTCTTGGGGGTCTTGGTTCTTGGGTTCTTGGGTTCTTGAGGTTCTCTTTCGCTTGCAAATCACGTTGAAGAAGGATCTTCTCTTCACCCAAGTTTTACTCTTTTCTGCGGGCGCACCCCTTGGCGGCCTTGCGCTCACACCAAGGTTGCCTTTTCCCACCTCACGTCGATTGGCTGGCCGCTAAGTGCACGGTCCGCTCTCAATGAGTGAAAAGAGACACAAGGGGAGGCTGGACAAGCCCTTCTTTCTTGGGATTCCTGTCACTCTTCAACAAAACAGGATTAGGAATCGACACGCCCAAGCGAACTTGGGTTCGTGCGACCTCAACAAGCAAAAAAAAATTATGTGGTTCTTGTGGTTCTTTCCTTGAGTGATACAGAACACTGCCAAAGCTCTGATACCAATGTTAGGTACAGCGGAATGATTGTTTGCGCTTTGCTCAAGATGAGTGCTCCGAACTGTGCTCAAGGTTCCTTTTAGTTCTTATGGAAGGGAGAGCCTTCCGTTCTCAATGGAAAATGCTATGATCACAAACAAAGTGAATGGACACTGTGCGTGCAAGTGAATGAGACTGAGAGATAGAGAGAGAAGAGAGATATGACACCAGAGACGACGTAAAACCCTCCTCCGAAGGCCCCACTCTCGTCGGCGAGAGTGGTCTACTTTTGATTGCACAAAGTGGTACAATGACGATGCAATGGACTGATGCAATCTGGGACTATGCCGATGACGACGAATGTGATGACGACGACGACTTTAGGGCTGAAATCTGTGGTCTTCTAACTGCTGAATTTCGGGACTGTTTCGGTGGCTAAAAATGACTGTTTTGTCTGCGTTTTTATGGCTGAAAATGGAGGTTCTTCTGCAACCAATGGGGCTGAATCTGTTGCTCTGCTATAGGCTGAAAATGCGGTGGTTCTGATGTTGCTGAGGCTAAAATATCAAAAACGCTGATGCTTGCTGATGCTAGCAAAACCGCTAGTGCTGATCTGGGCCGGAAATCCAAAAACACTGATGATGGCTGCAATTGGAAAACGCTAGGGCTGCCTGATGATGGGGGCGATCATGCAATGGGTGAAATCCTTGGGGATCTGCTGTGGCCGGCGGTGACTGCAAGGGAAACGCTGGCTGAAGTGTGTATCCAAAAACGCTAGGGGGTTCTGAGGGTATGGCGAGGTTGGGAGCTCCAAAACGCCAAGTGTTGGGGGTACTGCTGAGAAGTTGCCTGTTAAGCAGGAAGCTCCTGCTGCCTCTTCTGCCAGAAAGTGCTAACTTGGGTTTGTTTATATATTAACTTAGAAAAATTGCCCTACCTACTTTTGTTGGAAAGTCACTTAAAAATAATAAGTGAAAATTACCAAAAATAGGGAAAATAGGCTAAACACACTGGAAAATTCCCCTCATTGAATCTGATGGTTTCTGAATGGAATACTTATGATCATGCTGTGTGCAACCAGAGGATATGCATCTATGGTAAGTGACTAGGCATGCACGGTCTACAAATAGACTCACAAAAGTGCCAGACCACTGCTAAATCTAGACTGACTGGACTGACTGAACCCTGATCATGTTGTAGCTTGTCCACGGACACATAGGGTTGGATGTGTCACGTGACAGAATCGTTGTCATCCGAAGGAACCCTCTTCTTCCTTTTCTTCTCTTCATAAGTTGTAACTTTCTTCTTTCTGTCAACAATCTCCCTTCGCTTTGGTTCTTCCGAGGTTCCTGGATCTAGTAGCTTGGGTCCTTCCATAACCATTGCTTGTCCATTGAGTAGATGTATTGGATTTGTTGATGTGCATGCCACATCTTCTTCTGATCTCTTAAGAGTCCTCAATGTCTGTTGAAGCTCTGGTAAAGCTATCAAATTGCTCAGTCCAACCAGTTCTGCTACCAATTGCTCCATCGTGGTTTCTGATGAAGATGACATCCTTTACTGCTCTGTACAAGAAAGTCTTTACTTGAAGGAAAGTAAAGAGGTCCTGCTCTGATACCACTGTCACAGAATCGAAAGCGTACTGACTTAAAAACACCACAACTCACACACAAACTGAACACAACAAAAGAGAAAGTCGACACTGCACTGGGACTGGAAGATGGGCAAGTCTCCCCTGTTGAAGTATCTTTATTACTTTGTTTTTACAAGCACAATGAGTACTCACAAGTCGCCTCTACACAAGAGAGGACACAACCTGTCAACTTGTCCTTCTCTAAGTCTTCTCAAAGACCTAGCACTTGCTCACGATCAACTCTACACTTTTTCTCTGTGTCCCAAGAGTCCTGCGTTGGCGTCTTTCTACACCTGTGCACCAACTTGGGTTCTCTCTGGACCTGTGTGTGTTCATATGGAGTCCCTGGGCCTTCTTTTATAGAGGCCAAGGCATAAAGCAAAACACAGAAGCTTTGGCTAGCTTTTCTTCATGTTCCAAAAGTCAAAAACTGCTTTCACAGGTATTTTTTACGATTTCTTGAAGAAGCCAGTTTGTACGATTTCACTTTCTGGAGCTAGTTTTTCATCTTGCGGAGCCTTCTTCTCTAAGTCTTCTCAAAGACCTAGCACTTGCTCACGATCAACTCTGCACTCTGTCTCTGTGTCCCAGGAGTCTTGCGCTGGCCTCTTTCTCCACCTGTGCACCAGCGTGGGTTCTCTCTGGACCTGTGTGCGTGTTCGTATCGAGTCCCTGGGCCTTCTTTTATAGAGGCCAAGGCATAAAGCAAAACACAAAAGCTTTGGCTAGCTTTTCTTCATGTTCCAAAAGTCAAAAACTGTTGTCACAAGTAGTTTTTACGATTTCTTTTCCTGTAGCTTCTTGAAGAAGCCAGTTTTTACGATTTCACTTTCTAGGCCTTTTACTTTAGCTTTTCAAGATCTGCTTTCACAAAAATTGTTGCTTTTCATCTTCCGGAGCCAGAAAAGCAAAAATCGCCTGCTTTTCTAGAGAGAGTATTTTCAGCTTTTTAGAGAGAGAGAGTGTGTGTGTGTGTGTGTGAGAGAGAGAGAGAGAGAGAGAGAGAGAGAGAGAGAGAGAGAACACCCCCAATATGGGTATCAGATGAAAGCCCTCTACAAATCGATTCCAAATATCTTCTTTGTTTAGGATTCCGATAAACTGTCTCTGAGATATTAGGTCTTCTTTGATTAGGTCAGAAATTAGGTCAAAAACCCTAATTTCAGAAACCCTAATTTTGCAACAATAGCCCGCATGATAGACTGGATCTTGTCGGTCCAAGAACCTGTGAAGACCAAATCGTCCACAGACAATAACAATGGCTACTAAAGAGCCTTCACATACAATATAACAATTCGCATCCAAGGAGGTACGCCTCAGCACTAGCTTCACAAGAAATTGGTCAAGAGTAAGGTACCTTTGGCGGCCAGCCTGCTTTAAATCCATATAAAGCCTTCCACAGTAAATAGACCCAATCCTCCTTTCCTGTAATGAAAAAGCTAGGAGGGTTGCTCCACATAAACTTCATACTCCATATCTCCATTGAGAAATGCACTCTTCACATCCATTTGGTACACAACCCAACCGAAATGGGCAGCCAAACAAAAGATAGTGCTATCAGAGTGTGCAACGGAAGCAAAGAGGGAAGACAAACCACGCGAGATAACACGAGAGAGAGAAGGAGATGAGAGACAGATGGGGAAAGCTGGCAAGCTCAATAACTCCAGATGGCAAGAATCTACAAAAGAATGAATGAACATTGTGTGGAGGACCTCTCATATATATATGAATGAGGCCAGGCCAATGAACGTGGACGTAACCCAAGAACCCACGAGTCAAAAATAGGGAAAATAGGCTAAATGCACTGGAAAATTCCCTTGATGGAATCTGATGGATTCTGATGATCATGCTATGTGCAACCAGAGGATATGCATCTACACTAAGTGACTGGGCATGCACGGTCTGCGAACACTCACAAAAGTGCCAGATCACTTCCTATTCTAGACTGACTTGATTGAACTAAACCCTTGTCGTGCTGTAGCTTGTCCACGGACACATAGGGTTGGATGTGTCACGTGACATGAGATAACTGATGCTGTGGTGAATGATAATTCTTCAAACTTGAAGATACCAATTCTTACCTTCAATGATACAAAGGATAAAACGGATATAGAATTTTGTAGCAGGACTTCAGTCGCTGCAAAATTTGGAATCAACTTGTTTCACAGATAATCCTTATGGATGTACCTCCAGACACTACTCTGTCTCAGTCTAAGACATCCCTTCAAGAGGATTTTACTGTTTCAGACAAATCAATGGAATACCTTATAGATTTCCAACCAGTGATCATCAATCACTCAACAGAAAACTCAAGTCAGTTTACCAATAATTTCACTCGAAGCAGATACAGATTCAATCTTTTCTTGGACAAAGCTCGAAGTTACAAAAGACTTTGACAAAAGCACTTATCAAGTTGCAGATATGATCAGTTTTCAGTTTGGCAAAATAGTCATGGTCAATAATAGCGCCATGACGTGGGACTTAACAAAAAGAGCTTTGGATGCAGAAGCACAACAACAATACATTTCCTTCTCCCATAGTTTCTACAACTACCCTAGGTTTTATTTAAAGAGGGAGGCAATGTCACGATTGTAACTATGTTGCAATATTACATCTACTCCTTTTTGCAGATACGTGAAGTGCCATGCCAAGGAGAACCTCTGCCCTTGGATGGTCACACCCCTTCGCCCAAGAGACGTGCCTCTTTGCCAAAAGCCAGACTCCTTCGACGACTGGTCACACCCCTTCGCTCTACGGGTGCGACTCTTCGCCCAATGGTTGCAGCTCTTCGCCGAAAGGATGTGTCTTTATGTCTAAAGTCATGTCTCTTCACCAAGAGACGTGTCTTTTCATTTATGTCTCTTCGTCTCCTATTTAAGGAGCCTATTGTACTCAATTTCAAGAAAAGGTTCAATCAATCAACACAGAGTCTTCTGAGTCTTGTTTCTGAGTTTACTTCAAGTTTGTTAAGTTTTTTTTTCGAGTTTAAGTACTTAATTAACCTCACAAAGAGGATTCCTTGAATCCTATCCTTCCAAAAATCAAACCTGCTCCCTCAAACGGCTTGATCTTGAAGAGATTCTTAACGTCAGAGGAAGTCGATGCCATAGTTGCACAAACAAGAGGGCTTAAATGCTGAAATTTTTGGGCAAAATGCACCAAATAACAGAACATAACCTCACCGCAATGTGCACAACAGCTCCAAAATGTCACAGAAGCAATTTGAGCCAAAAATATGCAAGTTTAGGCAAGAATAGCAATTTCTGAAATTTTTTGTGCAGAAAATTCAGCAAGCAAATTTTTGCCCAAAAACAACAAATGTTGTTTTTAACCTCAAAGAGTGTACATAATGCAAAAACATAGCCTTTGGGAACATGTATGGACAAAAGCCCCAATGTATAGCATAAAAGTGCAGAAAATTGACTCAAAAAGGGCATTTTGCATCCAAAACTTGCTTAATGCTCAGGAATTACAGCATTTAATACTTTCCCCAATCCAAATACATCAAATGAACATTCGCATAAACCTGCGTAAATCTGTAATTTGCTGTAAGAACCTGTTTTTCAGCAAATTTGGTTGATTTAGGATAGTAGGGACCAAGTACAAGTGTTCCCACAACATCATGAGAGAACCTGTACTTTGCTGTAATAACCTGTTTTGACCTAAAAACAACCTGTTTTTGGGCTGCTTTGGCACCCTAGGTATTCCCCGCTAACCCCGGAAGCAAGGGGGTTCGCGATAGAAGTGAAGATCGTCGCAAGAAAAAACCTTTTGCTTGCTGTCCAGCCACCTGCACAAGTCCTTGTAAAACCCTAGGGCTCTGATACCGGTTGAAAACGCTAAGTAGAGGGTACCGGTAGGTGCACGTCGCGATGTAGTCCAAGGTTGGGGAAGAAGCAAGAGACGGAATGCAGCAGAGAGGAAGCGCTAGGGATCGAAGCAAGGAGAGAGAGAGAGAGAGAGAGAGAGCTCACGTTTTTGGGAAAAACTCAATAATTGAGTTTTAGGTTTTCCCACTTTTATTATAAGTGACTTTAAAAAAATGTGTCCAGGTTCAATGTGAACCTAGACAAAGTATAAAAATGTACAAAACGGAGTTATTTAGGCCTTTAACCCAACATATCCTCTGGTTGCACACAGCATGATCATCAACATTACTATCAGGAGTATTTTCCAGTGCATAAAACCTATTTTCCCTACTTTTGACATTTTTCACTTAATTATTAAGTGAATTTTGTTGGGAAACTGAGTAGGGCAATTTGCCTAAGGTAATATATAAGAAAAACAAGCGCTAGGCTTATCTGGCAGGAGGAGGAAGGAGAGCAACAGGCACCCAGTGCAGCAGGCCCTCTGGAGCACCCTCTCAAGCAAGAGCCACCCCCATAGACCTGGCGTTTTTCAGCACCATAGCCCAACGTTTTCAGCCTTGAAGACTTGGCAATTTCAGCATGAACCATTAGCGTTTTCCCCTAGACGACAGTCAGTGATTTCAGCCCCTCAGATTCAATGTTTTTGCAGACGTTGAACCAACGTTTTACATCCCTGCAATTCAACGTTTTTGTACCCAGCATAACAGCGTTTTTCAACCAGCCCTACAGCGTTTTAGGACAGTAACATCTCAGCGTTTTTACAGCAGTAAATTCGGCAAGAGATATAGCAAATTAAGCAGACAAAGATCAACCCAGAACATAGCATTTTCAGCCGTCATCGTCGCCGTTCTCGTCGTAACCGTCCTCTACAGACTTAGATCCCCCTTGCATCATAGCCTCGCAACTTGCATCAGCATCTTGTACCAGATTGTGCAATCAATAGAATAGACTTCTCTCGCCATCGAGAGAAGGGCCTTCAGAGCCGGGCTTGACAACTTCCTGGTGTCATATTCTCTTCTCTCCATCTCTCAGTCTCAGCACCTCCATTCACAGTGTCTATCCACTTTGTTTGTGATCACTTGCACTCTCTCACTAAAGAAACGAAAGGCTCTCCCTTCCCTAAGTAAAAGGAACCTTGAGCACAGTTCGGAGCACTCATCTTGCGCAAAGTTCAACATTCACTTCCGCTGCACCTTACAAAATATGAGGCCAAGGGCTCATTCTCAAGCATGCTTCATGGAGAAGGTACAGAGTTTGGAGTACCGGCTTGTACTATGTTGATGCAATATAGAGAAATATCGAAAGGGGCGCCAAGGTTTGGGGCCAATACTCTCTGGGATGGAATTCCGCCACTCCGTGTCACGTGCCGTCTCTCTTTCAATTCAGTTGTTATTGAAGTGCTAAAAGTCTGTTCAGTCTGTTCTTTTCCATTGGCACGTGGTGCCTGTCTTGTGACAAAAAATGCCGACAAAAAATGCGCATGTCTGGACAAATCAGGATAAGAAGAAAGGAAGAAGCGCCAACTCAAGAAACGACGAACCGCCCAGCTCTAAGTGATGAGGATCAAAGTGAGGGTCACACAGATCAAGTCGCACAAGGAAGCTGTACAAAATGGCCGAGAAGCGGTACAAGTTGCGGAATAGGATATGCAAAGGAATGTGTAGAAGAGAGAAGGGCGACGAGTGAGATGGAATGCCCCCCCCCCCTGAAACAAACAATCCGACCAGAAAGAGAAGAATGCCAATGCCGATGTCGAGGATAGACACGCAACACTCCATGTCATAAGAGTGATCAAGGGTGGTAGACGGAAAGGCTAGAGAGAGACACCATCCGCAACCGTAGGAGTAGCAACTGCAGAAGAAGAGCCTATCTCCGCAGGAGCATTCAAGTCTTCGTCTCTACGACGATCACGCCGTCTCCGATGACACCAGGCCTTTGTATGGCCTCGTCGTCCACAATATGTACATCTGTCATTAGGTCGAAGATAAGGCTGTAAGCCATCACCAAGTGGTCCAATCAAAAAGGGTCCTCCTCCACCACGAATAGGAGACTGGCCAAGATCAGCAGCGTCACGATCCATCGTCTGCAGAAGCCTAGAAATATGTGGCACAGCAAGGAGAGGATGGCCCCAAGTGGATGTAAAGGAAGAGGGAACACCAGAAGTGGTAACCATGGGAGGTGTCAAAACCGATGATCCTGTAGGAAATCCGCCAAGTGTAGAAAGAGTAGGAGCAAAAGCCGCCAATGTACCAGAGAAAGTGTCAAGTCTAAGGTAGGAAGGTGGGACTCCGGAAGTGGTCGTAGATGATGAGAGAACAGTGGGAGGAATGGCAAGCCGCAAGTCTGAAAGCCACATCCACAAATCGTGCTGCAAGTCGACACTGTATGCATCCAGACAGTGAAGGGATAGCCGCCATGCTTCATAGGGGAAGGGAAGGGAGGATATCCAGAACCAAAATCCGCCAAGACGAGAAAAGTTGAAAACACAAGATAGGTATACGATCCATCAGAAGTCATAGTGTGATTCGTAGAAATAGGATTTTCCTCTCCACTTGCAATAGGTTGTACATGTAGAGGAGGTTTCAAGTGATTGCTTTGTGTGGAGAGTGGAGTAGTAGTGCTTTTCAATTGAGAGTTGTAGGGGCATATGAGAGTGGTAGCCCGAGGTTGAGAGGACCAATATTTATGGATTAGTCTACAGCTCTCCAAAGCCAAGAGAATATACATTACGCTTTGCTACTTTCCACCTTCTCGTTCATCATATGCAATGATTATTTATGCGAGACTTCAATGCCTACAAACAGAGCAAACAGTGTCCCATCCACAACTACCACGACACACAAATACTACACACAAATGAGGCTGAGGAGACGAGGAGCACGCATTTAAGAATACGCAGGCCCCGATATAGGCCACTATGGGGATCACCTGCTTGCCAGGTGTATCATAAGACAAAAAAGTGAAACCAAGGCAGAAGCCATAACTATGAACCATGACACGGAGGTCAACCATAAGTATCTTTGCGGTGTCCCTCTTAGCATGCCATGACACCTCTGTTCAAACTTGCTTGACGGGAAAAGAAACCCTCTCTTCTTGAGTGGGGAATTGAAGACCCCCCTTGCATCTTGCTTTTTAACAAATCACAAGACCAAAAACTTCCTAAAAGAATTGTGACTTGTTTGAAATTAGCTTTATAAATCTATATGAAATTCAAGAGAACCCTAACAATATAAGCAAAAAACATGTCGACAACTGCAATTTGCAAAAGCATTGCTCAGTCTACACAGATTTGGGTACCTGTCCGTGAGAAGGGGTGCAATGATCTCCACGTGCATGCATCTTCACAGCCCCATATGAATACTTGCCGAAATTTAGACCAGTGCCGACCGTAAGTCCCAAGACTCGCAAGAAAGCAACAGTCCCCACTTAGGAGCAGCTGCAACCCACATAACTAATCAGATCCAGAGGTTAATATGGAAAGTTTTGTCACTTTGTGGAAGGGTCCCTGCACAAAACAAAGGGGGCAAAAACCAAAGGGGTGTTTCGGGGAAGGGGACTCCGCTGCACGAGCTCTGAAAGGGACTCTGCGAAATGGATCTCAGACAGGCTGATCTGAGAAGGGATCGATAATAATTAATTAATTTTGAGAGAGAGAGAGAGAGAGAGAGAGAGAGAGAGCAACGTGACTGCATACCTGCTGTCGTTTCTCCTGCCAACTGCGGTGCCGCTGCTGTGGGTGCCGGCCCCTCAGAGCCTGCTGGCTTTCACAGGCCCCGTGAAGAGGGGGGGGGGGGAAGAGAGAGAGAGAGAGAGAGAGAGAGAGAGAGCGAGCAAGGGAATGAGAAAGAGAGAGAGAGAGAGAGAGCGTAGAAGAAAGGGGAAAAAAAAAAGACATGAAAGAGACGGGCAAAGATAATTGGTAAGTTAGTAACTTAGTATCTTACACTCAACATTAGTGTAATAATCTCTACTATCTACTATTTATTAAGCAGGCAAGGATTTCGGCATGCCAGGTGGTGGAAGGGGAGGCCAACAGCCCATCACACAGAAATTGCGGAGAGTGGCCGTGAGGCGAACAGAGATACAGATGAAAGCCGAACAATCGAGGCCGAGAGAGAGAGAGAGAGAGAGAGAGAGAGAGAGAGAGAGATTCTGGTAACCAATGACCACGAGCCATCTCGAGCCACCTTTCAAGTTTTTGCAGCTTTTGCCAGCTCCGTATAATGGTTGTGAATTAATGCGTAAGAGAGGAGGCCCATCTCATCTCCCTCTCTCTCTCTCTCTCTCTCTCCTCAGATTGCATAGTTAGCGAAGCAGTTTAACTCTCTCTCTCTCTCTCTCTACCCTCAGATTGCATAGTTAGCGAAGCAGTTTAACTCTCTCTCTCTCTCTCTCTTTGCCATGCACTCAGAGTCATGGCACTGCTAAGCATCTACCTCTCATTTGCACCCATTGGCTGCACTTCGCTCATTGAGTTTGTGTCGTAGCAGGAATTTTTGCAGGAAAGAACATGTTGCATTTATGACACACTTGCAATGGTGAGGGCACGGTCTGTAGCACGGAGAGAGAGAGAGAGAGGGGGGGGGGGGGGGGGGGGGGGGGGGGGGGGGGCCATTGTTGTTGACCCTCGACACTGGAGAAGAGAGAGAGAGAGAGATGCTAGCTACATCACCTACTGACAGAGTTATTGGAAGGTAGAGTTGCGGCATGCATTGTCCACCAACAAGAGCTAAGAGAGGTTTAAGGCTGGGAGTTTATCATTTGGTTTTTTGGAGGTTCAACACTCACCTCTCTGTGTGTGTGTGTGTGTGTGTGTGTGTGTGTGTGTGTGTGTGAGAGAGAGAGAGAGAGAGAGAGAGAGAGAGAGAGAGAGAGCCTAATATTTAGTAGTAGTGGTGAGAATGGAGACCATACATCAAGGCCTTATTGCACTTTATCATATGTGTCTTAAAGAGATTACTATGATCCATATCCTTGATTCCTTATATACTTGAATTTGTGCCTTTTAATATAGCCACCTCACCCTTTTGTGTCTGCAGGTCAAGCTCGCCTCATTGTAGGTTGACGAGCATCTTTTTGCACCAAATGGAGGATTACAAACTCTAGGCCAAATATAATGCCAACAAAAAGGTTTGATAATTCTGAATGGACTCCAATGCTTGAGAGATTGGTGATTACATTGTATCATGTTGCAAATGCATTTGCTGGACACTTAATCATCATAATTTTCTAGACACTAATCAACTTGCCAAGTAATAAATCTTTACTCTTCATCTCTATTTGTTATGCTTTTTTGTTGACCCCAAGCGCAGGTGTACTTTGTGTGTGTGTGTGTGTATGTGTGCGCATGCATGTGCATGTGCACGTGCGCACATGCGTGTCCACGTTCAATGTGTCCTCTCTCTCTCCCTCTCTCTCTCACACACAGGGGTAGCCAACGACCTATGATTAGTCAATTGTTACATTTTGTAAACTTTCTTTTATTCGTTAAGATGTTGACGTTTGTACAAAAGGATGCATGGTTAATAGCTAAAGTCTTGCTCTTCAGATTTTAAAGTTATTACCTATTCAAAGTTAATTTGTCTTTAAGTATCTTTTGTGTGTGTGTGTGTGTGTGTGTGTGTGTAAGAGAGAGAGAGAGAGAGAGAGAGAGAGAGAGAGATGTACTACTCTAAACTATGATAACATGTTGTGGCTCTACCACACTATCTTGCTCAAGGTCTAATTGTTAATGGGCACTAGCAGGTGAGAGGTAATGTCACCTTCAAGCGCACAAGGCAAGTCCAATGTATGTTACAAAACACACACACACACACACACACACACACCCCTCCCCCTGACCTTTAACATTGTGTTTGAGGTAAGATAAAATCAAGCCTTTCGTACATTTGGTTGTCCAAATATCACCTAGAAAATTCTCTCTCTCTCTCTCTCACACACACACACACACACGCACACACGCACCCCCCCCTTGCACATGCACATTCAATTACCAATATGTAGCAAGTCTTTCAAATGATTCGAGCCCGCTAAAAGGGCATTAAGAATTCCATTTCATTGTGTACATAGGTAGAAAGCATTAAACATATGCGGATCGTTTATGCGTTTTTCAATTAACAGCTTCCTGTGTACAAGCTATCATATGGTGTGATTTTCAACTAATAGCTTATTGTTTACAAACCATTACTCTAGCCATGGAGTAGTGCATGTGAAATTTGTCCATCTCCCTTCATATCCACCCTGAAACTGCAACAACAAGCTACCTGGCACTCCTCACGGCTTGAACCGCCTCATCCTTGATTTGAGGACAACACTCCATGAGCCCCCCTCTATTATATTAATGAGTGACTCATCCTCCTCGCCCGCTACCCGTGCATGCTGAGTCGTGAGGTAGCCATTACAACTAATGCGACATGGAGCTGATCATGCCAGCAATCGAACCTAACAAAAGAGAAGCAAAAGATCTTCAGTCAATTCGTGTGTCGCATGACACGGCTAATGTAGTAATAACGATTGTAATTGGCTCATGCTTTTTGATAGCCATTTGCATCTGAAAGCTTTACCATGTGTGAAGGTAGAAGAGAGGAACCCTTGGAAACCATGACAAGCATCACAAAAGGCAAAGAGAAAGGCACTACAGGAGGAACCCTTGGAATCCTTGAGAGATTTTTGATAGCCATCTACATCTAAAATCTTTACCAGGTATGAAGGTAGCGGAGAGGAACCCTCGAAAACCATGATGAGCAGCAAAGAAGGCAAAGCGAAATACAATGATGGTTCAAGCATGCTGCTAAGGCTAATGCCACGCAGTTGTAGAGTGCACAGGTGATGGAGAAGGTCGGAAAGAAGACTATGTACACACACTAACACACATCAAGACACACACACACACACACAATCGTTACCCTACAGCAGCCATTCAACGTGCTGCTGTCACTCTTCTTCTTTTTGAACTATTATCCAAAGTATATTTACAACATAGTATAGTCACTGTCCGGCCGCCCATAGCACAACGGCCATATTCTTTAACATCATATTCTTTAACAGCAGTCTGAGGCGCCCGACTGTTGAATGTGTGTGTGTGTGTGTGTGTGTGTGTGTGTGTGTGTGTGTGTGTGTGTGAGAGAGAGAGAGAGAGAGAGAGATGGCATGCTAGGGGATTATATAAGGGAGACCCAGATTCAACTCCTCTCTCTCTCTCTCTCTCTCTCTCTCTCTCTCAACATGTAGGGCTTGCTTAAATTGAACTATCAGGTTGAAGAGTGTTGCCGAAGCACCCCCCTTCTCTCTCTCTCTCTCTCTCTCTCTCTCTCTCTCTCTCTCTCTCTCTCTCTCTCTCTCTCTCTCTCTCACACACACACACACACACACACACACACAAGGGGGAGATCAATGATATTGTCCATCATGTATGTGTCATTGGGAGATGTATAAAGATAGTCACATATATGCAACGGTGGTAAGAGCAAGCGAGACACGCCGATAGGCAGGTCGCGCGAGCTCGTAATTGTTTATTTGCCTACCTAATTTGACTATGGGGAATTTTCCCTTCCCCTGTGCCTAATTATTTCCGCTCCATCCCTCCCTATTATTTCTTTTCTTTCCCTCTCTCGTATACTCTCTCTCAGTGTTGGGAAAAATCATTTTTTGAAACATCTAAAAATTCCGCAAATTAAATTGGAAATTTGCAAATTTACACTAATCTTTGTTATACTTTAAGCGGATTTTTCTCCTTTTTCCCCTCGTCTCAATCGGTGACTTCAATTTTTGAAATGGCCCAAGGATGCATTGAGACACACTTTTCCCGAACACTTCTCTCTCTCCCTCTCCCTCTCTAATTCTCTCTCTCGTTCTAATTAAGTTTCTTATCTTGGTATTCTCTCTTTTTCTCTCCTCCCTCTTTTATAATCTCTCTCTCTCTCTCTCTCTCTCTCTCTCTCTCTCTCTCTCTCTCATAAGAGGTGCAAGTACATGCGTGTGAATGTATGAGTTCTAATTTTGGTTACAAATGTGTGTGTTTTGTAAGTTTTTATTGGCATATTGACGTACGCGTGTATAGTGTGAGCTTATGAATGTGTTCTTCTTATTTGTCTATGCACATATGCATGCATACTCACACGCACATGCACATGTACACACAATCATGCACATACACATATGAATGCAGACACACGCACACACATGCATTTCTATTTTCTAATGGAGTACTAGCTTGTCTATTGAATATTACATCAAGTTTTGCTTAAACAATGGAGATAAATATTGAGAGAGAGAGAGAGAGAGAGGGAGGAAGCTGGGAAGATATATAGTTACACAGAGAGATAGGGATGGAGAAAGATGAGTAAAGAGTGAGATTAGCAAAGAGATAAATTGACTTAAAATTATGCTACATTAGTATATCGAAGAGAGTAATTTGGAAGGAGAAGATACCTTGCTCTTGCACGCAGTGCAACTAAGAAATGTTATGTACTTTCACGCATCTTGAGTCATTGATTCTTCACTTCATTTCACACTTGTATTGGTTTGTTGCAAGGTCATTTGGTGGTTTATGGTGTGGCCATCTATCTATTTGTCATCTTATTATTATGTAGTAGCGGCTATCACATCACACGGTGACTATTCCTTTACTGTCGAGTATTGACATGGTGTGGCCTTGCGGTTGTTACATGTTCTCTTGGCAGCCATAGGTGATTGGGTATGCTTACCATATTATCAGGGACTACATTGTGTTAGGTTTTGGGGTCCATGAATGTTACCAGGTTGTGGTCCCACGTGTGTTATGTTGTCACATGATTGTTATAGGTCTATGGTGTGGCCATCTATCTATTTGTCATCCTATTATTATGTAGTAGCAGCTATCACGTCGCACAGTGTCTGTTACTTTGCTCCTGAGTGTTGCCATGGTGTGGCCTTGCGGTTGTTACACGTGCGGCCATAGGTGATGGATAAGCTCATGGACCATAGTGTGTCAGATTTTTGGGTCCATGGATGTTGCCAAGGTTGTGGCCCTACGTGTGTTATGTTGTCACACGCTTGTTACACGTTTATGGTTTAGCCACCTATCTATTTGTCATCTTGTTATTCTGTCACACGGTGATTGTTACTTTACTGCCGAGTTTTTTTGGCATGGTGTGGCCTTGCGGTTGTTCAACGTTCTCTTTGCAACCATATTCTCGGGGACTACAGTGTGTCAAGCTCCTCTTAGGTCCATGGATGTTGTTGGGGTTATGGCCCTACATGTGTTATGTTGTCACACGATTGTTACAGGTCTATGGTGTGGCCATCTATCTATATGTGATCTTGTTATTATGTAGTAGCAGCTATCTCGTCACACAGTGGTTGTTGCTTGTTGCCCAATTCTGTTGGCATGGTGTGTGCTTGCAGTTGTTACATGTTCTTTTTGCAACCATAGGTGATTGCCGTATACTTACTATATTGTTAGGGATTGCACTGCATCAGGCTCCTTTTGGGTCCTTGGATGTTGCCTTACATGTGTTATGTTGTCACATGATTGTTACATATTTTTTGCGGCCATGAGTGTTCATCGTCTACTTACCATATTGTAGGAGATTGGAGTATCACTTGAGATATATGGCTTTGGATTTTTGTGGATGGTTTTGGAAGTGGCTTCATGCTATGGGAAAGGTTATTGTTTGTTTACCACCTCATTCATGCTATGGCAAAGCGTGTGTTGATTATGGTTCATGGTAAAGGTTATGCTTTGTGTTGTTTATGGCAAAGGCGATTGTTTATTGTATGAAAAAGGTGATTGTTTGTTTATCACCTCATACATAGTATGGCAAAGCATCTATTGATTGTTTGTTTATGGTTTCATGGTTTGGCAAAACGTATGTTGATGAAAGGTATGACTGTGTCATGTAAAAGTTAACCTTCATTTGATGAAGCCTTGGTTGTGGCAAAAGCTTATGGCATCTAGCTACTGTGACCTCAACTCTCTCTCTCTCTCTCTCTCTCTCTCTCTTCCTCTTCTCTCGTCACTAATTACATTATCTATTGCTCTATGTCTTTGTAATGGAATTGAACTAATAACTTTGAGTGCAACGGAAATTGGTTGACGATAGTGAGCTTTCCATTAAGCAAATTCCTAGTGTAGATAGAGAGAGTGTTTGGTTGGAGATAGCATAATTAGATACACACCTAACTAGCATGGCATTAACAATACTTGTAAAAGAGAGAAAGAAAGAGAGAGTGACAACAGTTGAGGACCGGATTTACTTGGAGCCACCGGTTCCCCCTTCAAAAGGCTTTTGTATTTTAAGTTCTCCCATGAAGAGAGACTTGATTACGATACAAGCTTTGTGTTCATTATGAAAACTTGGGTGACAACATGCTTCTTTCAACAAAATAACTTATCCCAAGCCTCAGTCCCAATACCTCAAACACCTCCAAAGGTGGAGAGAACTAGCAGGGACTGAGGAAAGATGGAGGGAAGAAGATGTATCATACGAGAAAGAAGTATTCTCCTCACTTAAGATTACTCTTAGAGCTTAGCATAGCATAGTAATGATGATGGAGAGAAGATAAACATGTTTTAGCTTGTCTATTGCTTGGATTTGCATTCCATGATTAACAGTTGTTGGTGTAGACTCTCAACTTCTCATGCCTTGGAGAAGGAAATGGCTTCCTTGCATTTTGTCTATCTCACCATGAGAGTGTGAGAGAGAGAAAGTATGAGCACTCCTTGCTCTTGCCTTGTAGAATGAGGAGAATACACTAGGGAAATCGGTTTTGTATGAGGAGCTTGCTCTAGTCTTGTGCCTTGTGAGTGAGGCCTCAAAGCAAAACTTTCCCTACACACACACACACACACACACACCCTACTCGGATTTTTATGCCCTCCCCTTTGCATGACTTGAGCCTCACTTCTTTCCTACTTGGTATTCTTGCCCTCAAGGCCTTTGCCTTGCCCTTTTGCATGCTTGTTTCCTATTGGATAGCCTAATGAAGCCTTTTGGCATATGAGTGAGGCTTTGTACACTTAGTCAAGACTTCCTCTCTGGGCTAAATGACTCTCCTTACCTTCTAGAAGTCTCCTTGAGCCCATGTGTGCCCTGTGCCTGCCCATGTGCTAATCCCATGTGGCATGTTGACATGGCATGCCCATGAGGCATTAACCTTATACCTTAGAATGACCATGGTCTTTTAATTGAACCATAGACATATAGCACATAAATTAAAACATTAGGACCATCTTTTAGCTATACCATAGGGAAGACTATGCGATCGCCTCGAGGTAGCAACTACTTGCTAATTTGGGTCTGACCAAATTAAATAGTCTTAGGTAGACTCCTTGTATCCTAGATCACATACTTAGACTTCATCGAGCATATTGACTAAGTCAATTGTACCTCCTAAATTTTAGGAGTTGCTAGATTATAGCTCTCGATTTCGCCTGACTTCCTAAGGACTTGTAACACCTACCTTGGTCGTTGGGGCATCAAACAAGGTCCAATCATCATGAAACTTGAAAGGGAGGGTCTCTAGACTATAGGGAATACCCCTATACAAGCCAGTCCAAAAGTGCCAAAATCATGGTAGGAGGCAAACCGGATTTGGTGACACCCCCTACCTACACGCAAACGGATGATTGTGGGCTCTACTGGCTTAGCCTCGGACCTACTATCTAAAATCTATAATTAATTCCTGCAAGACCCCCTTACAACATAATGAACAGAACCAGACACGAGGTGACCTAGAGCTGAAACCGCTCATTGTGTCGCGTACACACATGTAAACTTGACATTCTATGGATCAACATGTAGCCAAACATAAATAGAAGCAACACTTTGAATCTTGTAGCAAACATATACATGTACCGGTTGTAGTGAACCCACGAAGAAACTGCTACTTCTCAACCAAACTCCAATGTATTCCAATTTCAGAAAATGATTACAGAAAATGAACTTTTGGCTTATATATTAGATTTTGGAAAGTGTCAAAATTGAACAAAATTCTAGGCTGGCTAGGGTATGTATCTCTAATGCCGTCTATATAATTTCCATCTCAAAATGAAGCATAGATTACAAATGCGGTGAACTAGAAAATTCCGCTAGCTTAATTGATTTGATGTACAATGCCGGCTTTAGAGGTGAAAAAAGTTATGTACACAAAAAGTGGATGTTTTTAGGGTAGGGCGGGCTTCTGCAACTGCATTCCGTCAACATTCCCCCCCTCCCGGCTTCTCGTCGTCCCCGACAAGACTTCTTTATTGAAGTAGTGGCTGCGACTTCTTCTTCTCTTGGATGTATTGGTCAAAGAAGACCATCATCTGTTCGAGGGCATCTGTTTCGTGCTGCGGCCTGTACAATCTGGAGAATGGTGTTTTCCGTTCGTGCAGCATGTATCCCACAAACTGAGCTTTGAGGTCCTTGCAGAGAAGCGTGAAGATCATAGTGTCGTATTCAAAAATCCTGTCAAAAAGGCCTCTTCGAAGGTCTGCATGAAGTGGGTTGGCAAGAGCATGACTCTTGCGAAGAGGCCGAAGATGACCTTCATCCTTGGTGTGTCATTGAAGTTGCATACAAGACCCTTGGGTCCCTCTAGGAGGTCGTCCATTTGGCATCGGTTGCTTCTGTATGCCTGAAAGTGTTTATGCAAGCCGATAGATAGCACGTGGCAGATCTTCAGGGTCCTCTGGCAGGTGAGGTCGGGCTTGTTGCGGACGAGGCTAATCATGAACTTGGTGGCCTTGTTCATGTATGCAATTGCAGGTGCTTCTCGAGGCTCAGGGAAGACAAGGTAATTTAGCCACTGAGTGTGCACTGTCTTGAGCTGCTCAAAATCTTCCCACTTCCTCCTTCGCAGGATTGGACAGTATGTTGGATCTATTTGTAAGTAAATTGGTGCGAAGGAGAAGGAGTTGACCGTTCCCGCTTGCTTATTTGTTCGCATGAACTTCTCTTTCCACGGAGGTCTCACCACTTTCACCTTCTGGGCATCCCACTCTGAGAAATCTATGTGCTCATAACTGCCATGGACGTCGACCAGTTCTGGTGGCATAAGCTTTATTTTCTGAGCTTTGGCCAGCTTCTTGAGCAGTGGGGTAGGGCATTTCCTCCATGCCAAAAGTGTCTTTTACTTCGTCTGGAGAGATTTGTTGCATGGGCTCTGAATCAAAAATTTTGTGCTCATAGAGGAGTTTTCTTGTGACGGCCCTTCGTGTTGCGGTCCAATGGCTTTCTGGTAGATGCAAGTACTCTACTGGAGGAGGTTGGAGTACTCGTATCTACCAGCTCCTTTGTGTCGTCATGGCCCTGCTCGGGCTTAGTCCCCATCGTCTGTGTCTCTAATGGGCCTTGTTCTCTCGGAGGTAGCCCCTGAAGTTGTTCAACCCTCGGCTACCTCCTTGAGAAGGGCTTCCATTCTGTTGTCTTTGTCCTTGGTTTCATCAGCTTGCAGTTTTTGTGTCTTGTAGAGAGCGTCCTCAACAGTGGCTTGGCCAACTATGCTATGCTTAGTTTTTCTTGCAGATCCTTGACTTGTTGTTTATAGAGGGCTAACTGTTCGGACTCCGTCAATGGAATGAGCATAGGATTTCCAATGAGCTCATCCATTTGTCTGTTTTGGTCTGCAATCCTCTTTCTCAGCACTTCTAGAGAGACATTCTGTTTATGTGCTAAAGTGGCTGACTCCCTGGCGCTTTTGTGTGCTTGCTGGTACAGTTTGTCTTTTGTTTCCAGCGCCAGCTGAGTACTTTTGGCCATAGCTGCGTGTACTTGGCTCTGAGCCTCTGCATCGTCAGCCTTCCATAAAGAGCCCTCTTTTGGAAGTCTCACCAAGAGACTTCTCACGCACCCTCTCTTCTTAGGGAGATTGGAGAATACCAGGAGTTGTTGATAAACTTCGCCTTGCAAAGCGAGGTTGCCCGTAGCTTGGTGTAGCCTAGTGACAAGAAAAATCACATGCATATGGGCATCATGAGTAGCACTTTTATTTGTAAAATCAAAATCCTCACTCTCTTTATTATTTTTAGCCATGTTGCTAGACTTGTGTGTATGCTAATTTGTTCCTTTAGACTCAAGAACCTTGGTTGCTACTCCTCTCCACTCTTATAGAGTATCACTCAAGCATCCATACATGTGGTTTAGCACTTTGTTAATTACAAAAAGTAGTGGAAAGGGTTTAACATTGCTAAGGCGGCGTCGGTCCTTGTCGCGCTCACTAATAGCTCAATAATGGTTAAGCCATAGGCAAGCCCCGGAGGACTCCAATATTAAGACTATAGATCACAGCGGTGCACCCCATACCCTACTTTCCATAGGCATGCCAACCAAAGATAATAAATCCCTATTCCACCTACTCTATTTGCAATGAACAATTCCAACCTTTATGATCTGCTTAAGGACCTCTCTTCTTAAGCAAGAAAAGACAAAACCTAATGCTCTGATACCAATGTAATGAAATTGGGGAAAATAACTTTGAATATAGCGGAAATATATTCACATTAGCGAGCTTTCCATTAAGCATTTCCATTAAGCATGTTCCTAGTGAAGATAGAGAGAGTGCTTGGTTGGAGATAACATCATTTGACTACACTTCTAACTAGCATGACATGAATAATAACTTGTAAAAGAGAGAGAGAGAGAGAGATAGAGAGAGAGAGAAAATTAGAGAATGACAACAATTGAGGACTGGATTCACTTGGAGCCGGTCCCCCCTCCAAAAGCCGTTTGTATTATACATTCTCCCATGAAGAGAGACTTGTTTACAATACAATTTTTGTGTTCCTTATTCTAATTTAGAGACATGAAGATGGAAAGCTTCATATATCTCCATTTGCATACTTCAATGAACTTGACATTGACTCAACCCTCCATCCCAAGACCTCAAACACCATGAAAGGTGGAGAGAGCTAGTGGGGAGAAAGGTAGATTGAGGCAAGAAGATGTATCATACAAGAAAGAAGTATTCTTCTCACTTGACATACCTCTAAGCATACCTTAGCATAGTAATGGAGATGGCAAAGAAGATGAGCATGCTCTTGCTTGGATTTGCATTCCATTATCAAGAGTTGTTGGTGTAGGCACTCTACTTCTCATACTTGGAGAAGGAGCTCAAGCTTTCCATTGAAGCTTCACATACAAGAGTGTGTGTGACTTGTGTGTTCTTTTTCCTTTCCAAGAGAGAGAAGGAAAACTGATTTTCAGCCCTTACTCATGCTCTCCTTTCATTGGATCAAATCGGGCTAGCCAATAAGAGTGTTTCTTACCATGTAAGGCAATGTGTATGTTGTGTGTGTTGTGTGACTTGTGAGTGAAGCCTTTTACTTAGACTTTCCCTACAAACACACACACTACTAGGGGATTTGACTTTCCATGCACCCCTTTGTATATCTTGAGCCTCTTCTCTCTCTACTCTCTATACTTGCCCTCAATGTCTATGCTTGCCCTTTGCATGCCTACTTCCTATTGGATAGCCTTAATCGAGCATTTTGGCATAAAGGTGAGGCTTTGTATTCTTGGGCAAGACTTCCCTTATGGGCCATATGACTCCCTTATCTTTTGGAAGTCATGGTGTGCCCCATGCCTGCCCATGTGTTATCCCATGTGGCATGCTGACATGGCATGCCCATGTGGCATTGACCTTACACCTTAGAATGACTATGGTCTTTTAATTAACCATAGACATAAGGAACATTGTTTAAAACATTAGGACCGTCTTCTAGCTATATCTTAGGGAAGACTATGTGGTCACCTTGGGGTAGCAGCTACCTGCTAATTTGGGACTTCATTGATCATTTTTACTAAGTCAATGGCACCTCCTAAATTTTAGGATAATTACCTAAATTTTAGGAATTGCTAGATTATAGCTCTCAATGTCCCTTGACTTCTTATCTAATGATCCTAGGCCTAAGGACTTGTAACACTATCTTTTGGAGGCTTTAATGAGGCTTACCCTAAGGTCTTTTAAGCTTCATTACTTATGCATTGCTTTTTGGTAGAGTACCTCTCATTTTTGGACTCATTTAGAGATATTACTATCTCTCATCTTTGTCCCATGCTGAGATAGATCTAGAAGCACTTCTCCTCATTGCTCTTTGGTAGTCTATCTCTCCTTGTGGACCCATTTAGAGATATACCTATCTCTCCTCTTGGTCCCGTGTGGAGAAAGATCTAAAAGCACCTTTTAATATTCAAACTCTTGTTCCTTTTATCTTCCCATATTAGATGATCAGTCTAATATAATAAAATCATTATGAAAAGTTAGATATTTTATGACATTCTACCTATGGGAATTTCATGTATGTGGTTGAGGATGATTGAGACAAGGAGAAGGAATGAGTTTTTTGGGCATTCTATTCTTCTCATTCGGCCATGTAGTTGCTTAAATCAAGCTTGAACTATTTCTTGATGCTTGTAACTCAGTAATTGAATGCGTATGGAATCATCATGTGTATCTCTCTATATTTCTCTTTCGCGAGCTTCTTCCCTATCATTGTGTGTAAACATGTAGAGCATGAGCCTCTACATTGATAAGGCCCAATATAATGCAGCTTCGACTTCCCAGGGTGTGGAGGTGTGGGCCCAATTTAGAGCTATACACCATTACCCACTCCCCTTCCTTAAGCACTTCAACTTGACCTACCTTTTCACCATGCGAGCCTCTTCTTCTGCATAGTATCCATGGTGTACGTGCTTGCAAGCCCATATTCATCTAATTGTAGAAGCCGATTCCTTCTTGCTTACAATGATTCCTCTGGGCTCAGTTTATGTTTTGCCAAAATCCTTGAACTCAAGACTGATAATGCCATATGTACAACAACTTCTACCCCATATATTAGTTTGAATGATGTCATCCTTGTAGCTACTTTATATGTTGTTCTAAAGGACGATAAGGCCAAATCCAATTTATCATCCCAATATTTCTTATTAGTTGACACAATTTTCTTTAAATTTCTCAATAGAACATTGTTACAACTTTTCGCCTGTGCATTTGCCTACGGATGATATGGTGTAGATTTCTTGTGTATCGTCATGTGTGTTGCTGTTAATTCCTCTCTTAGAGAGTTCAAAAAATGAGTCCCTTGATTTAAAACAAATTCTATGGAACATCCAAATCTTATCATAATATTTCTTTAAAGAAATCTAGCCACACTTGCTACCTTGTTGTTTCTGTGCCCCACTACTTCCACCCATTTAGTAGCATAATCCATCGCAACCAAGATGTACCAATTGACTATCCTTGCTACTTTTGGCTTTATTGGCCCAACAAAATCAAGGCCCCACTTTTGAAATGGTTCTAATGGTAACATCAAATGATCCGACATATGATCCAATGGTCCTGGTTGTCCTGCCTTCTGGCACTGATACACCCTTTTACATAAGCATGCGAATCTCTGAGTATTGATGGTCACCACAACCTAGCTTGCAATATCTTTTTCCCTCTAATCTCCCTGGAAAAATGACCCCCAGAATCACCATAATGAGCTTCCTAAGCACCACATTCTGTTCTTCCTCTGGGATGCATCTTTCCTTTTTTTATCCACTTGTAGTTGTTTTGGTACACCCCATCCATTAGATAAGCCAACAATGGCTCATACCATTCATCCGCAATATTTTGCACATGTTTGGAGAACATTTAAGCATTTAGCAACTCATCAAATATTCCTTCAACTAGCTCTCCACTTTCCTATTTGCTTAAAAAATCCACTACAACATGCAACCATCCGAGAGTGTTGACAATAATAAATTCAAACTCTTGGAGTAAGAACATCCACCTTGCCAATCTTCCCACCAACTATGGTTTACTCACTAAATAGAGTAGGGCCTGTTGATCCACAGGAGAATCGCTCGATTACTTAACAAGTAATGCAAGAATGTCCAAATGAAGTAAACCATCACTAACGCTTCCCTCTTTGTAATTGTGTACTTTCTCTCTGTGGATGTTAACAACTTACTTACATAGCAGGTAGGACTAAACCACCCTTGTTGTTTCTCTTGCATAAGCACTACTCCAACTACAATATCATACACATCTACAAAAGCATGAAATGACAATTCCTTGTCTGTTGGTTATAATATAGGAGCAACTACCAACATCTTCTTTAACACTTCAAAAACCTTCTATTGGCTATGACCCTAAACATACTTCACATCCTTCTTGGTTAATTGAGATAAAGCTGCCAAATTATGTATTTGTGAGGTCCTTGCCCAAGTGGGTAGGGAACCTTTGATAGGTCTCCAAACCTATCCAAAGTGGACAAAATCCAATGTTCATGGCCTTAGCTACTATGTAGCCACAAACATGTGCCATTAGAAAAGGATTGGTCCTATCTTGCAATGGAAGCTAAGGTATCCACACCTCTAAAAAAGAAAGACACTAACAAACCTAGGTATTGACCTAGAGTGAGGACACATTCCAATGCTTTTTTTGTCACATTTGAGAGGCATAGCCATTGAGATTTGACTCAACTCTAAGGAAACACCACTTAACATTCTAACTACTAGAAAGCTACTCGACTTATGGGTTCCACCCATCCATGGAAAGATAACATCAGTGCATCAATCCCCCACTTTTCACACCACACTCACCCATCTTTGATTAACTAATTACTACCACACTATTGAGATTTTAATACTTTTCTTACTTATTTAGACACATTGTTCCTTTAAAAAGAAACCCTTCAAAAAGTATCGAAGACAATCTTTAAAAAACAAAGATTAAGTCCAAGACTGTTGGCGGCCATAGCATATTGCACAACCCACCGGCATATTGTCAATCTCGTGGATTGGAACTAGCTAGTGCATGGAGGCATGGATGCACCTAATGTGACAGAATGAGGACTCTAAGGAGAGGGGAAAAGCAAGAGATGAGAAGATGGAAAGCCAAAGGAGCTAGATCTACACACCTACACACTCTATCTACACTTTAACTCTCTAATCATGCGGACAACGATGCTACCCTCACTCTAATTTCTAGCATACACACCCTAATCACGCATTAAGCATGCACAAGGAAGCCTAATGAGAGCAATGTATGCGACCCACACACACACACCCTAATCTAGCACACATGTGAAGCAAGAATGTTCAAACAAGAGGGAAACTAGATAGAGAAGAGAAGCTTAACACTAATCATTCATCATTAACACACATAACTTGAAAGACAATAGAAAGTAGAGAGAACTTACCTTTCATTGCATCCAATTATGCTTACAAGTGTAGGTGAAAGCTCCAAGCTCCATAGCTACTCCTCTTCTTCTTCTCTACACTCACCTCACACTCTCTCAAGAATGGGCTCTCCCAAGAATGCACTCTCCAAAGAATGCCCTTTCACAGGTGTGAATTGACTTATATACAAAGGGCTCTAAAAATGGGCAGCCGGCCAAAAGCTACATAAACATGCTATTGGTATCTAGGCTCATCTAATCGTGAGATATACAACTTGGAACTCACTGTGGAGCCCGTAGATACAAGAAATGTATGTATACACACATGTGTGTACATCAATGGAAGCACAATGCATGTCGTTCACGCTAGCTCGTCAACAAAGTTACTCTTGGAGTCAGACTCACTTGTAAATTTTTTCACAAAACTAGGCTAGATTTTTCATATATACAAGACAAATAGGGTATTGCCAATCTCAGCTCTTCACCCAACATAAAAATGCTTTGGGCTACCATTTTTGGCTTAACTAATACCACTACGCCAATTTGAGCTCTTCACCTATCATAGAATTTTTTTGGGCTACCAGAAACCACTACGCCAATTTGAGCTCTTCACCCAGCATAGAAATTCTTTGGGCTACGTTTTTTGGCTCGGCAAGGTACCTTTTTATGCTTCAGATTCCCAACTTCTAGGCCTTGGCCACCTGATTAACTACGAATAGTAAGTAAAGGGTCTCAAGAGAAGTCTTACCAAAGGTTTGGACTAGAAATTGTTTCCTTATTAGCCAGTCTAAGAAGAAATTATTTCCTAGTCTACAAACATATGCCACGTTTCCAAGGGTTAAGCTTGTTTTCTTTGGCTAATGCTTTCTTTATTGGGAATTTCCTAAACTTGGTTTCGTATGCCATATGATGCATAGCTTGATGTACAACTTAATTTAACTTATTAATTCCTACCTGTTGATTAAAATCCTCATGCTCCATTAGCACAATATTGTCAGGAGTAGCTGCAACAATTGGTGGGTTATTAGGACCAGCCTCATGGTCATTGCTACCACGAATGCATTGGCTCTTGGTGACAGGTTCCATATCAACCAAATGCTACACTTGTTTATCACTTCAAAGGTGAGATACTATGGATACATAGTGAATGATACATTAAGCATACTTATTTTTAATTATACCCATAAAATCAAGAGTAAAATTAGAGTAATCTATTATGAATAAATAGCAAAACATGCACCTAAGTTCTTAAATGCTTTTAACTAATAATAACTTACCTTAATTTTTGAGTAATTTCTAAGGTACTTTCTAAATTTTGTCAATGAATATAATATACAACGAACCTTAAATCGCCACTAATAGTTACCAAAATATACAACTATAGCCTCTAGTAATTTTTACATCTTATTATATCTTAAAACTATCAAGGATAAATGTGTGATAGATTTTCTAGCTATCTTTCTAATTTTTCTTATTAAAAATCTTCAATTTTTCACACATAGTAGCTAAAATAATAAATATTAGACATTGGTAAAAACTTATAGTACCAAATCAACACAACTCTAAGACTATAATCCACTTGGGAAAAATGTGCATGCAATAAATCTTTTATTTGAGTAATATCACTAATTTTAAACATATTTATTGCCTAATTAAGCAAGAAAAATTCTAAAATTAAATTAATTACCTAAGTAATCATGTCAACACTTTTTCTAATACACTAATTCCATGAAATAATAATCAACATGACTAATCTATGCTGATAGTTAAAAATTACTTTTTAGATAAAGTAATTAATGAATAATCCTTTGTTTAATTAGCATACTAATGATGCATAAAACACAAGAGATTGATAGAATCACTCTCATGTGATTTTATTTGCGACAAATCTTTCTCAATTAGAGAGTGAATAACATAAACTATGTAAAGATTAATGTAGAGTGATAGAGTTTATGCATAAATAAGAGTACGAACCTTAATAGAAATTTTACTTAGTATAAGTTATAGCAATTACCTTGCTAATCCTCTTGAGCTATTGAAATCAAAGAGGCTTGGAGCAAACCTTCTCTTGGGAGAAGTGTAATGACGTCTTGATGTGTAGAAGTGTGTGTAAAGTGTGAGAGGGAAGGGTCTATTTATAGATGCTTGGGAAAATTAGCACCAATCTCCCTAGGAATGAGGTTTTGAAATCATCATAAGTTGCAAATGCATTCTGTGGAAACCCACTTAGCTACTCCATGGTGGCCTTGAATTGCATGCCAATTGCTCAACATCCCCACCATAAGCTTGGTCGTATCTGCTAGCCACCCATTCTATTTCAAACTGACCAACATGACAATAGGGTCCTGCTTCTTGCTACCCTTGAGTGTTCCAAACTTAACCTTGAGATTAGTGATATGATTTGGTTCCATCGCCATTCTTCTTGGTATTAGATGTATTAAAACTAGTGTTGGATTGTATTCCAACCTCTTTCTCGTGGATGTACTGTTGCGGCATTTGCCACCAAAGTGAATACAACTTGGTGCCTTGCAAGTTGTTCCCTTGCGCTCCTTTTTGTGTCTTGCTCCCTGATTTTTGTATAAACTACTACTTCCTCTACTCCCCTTACTAGTGATTGCCCAACATCATATTTAAATGGGTCTAGTTGTTGCAACTCCTCTTTGTCCCCGTGTTCCTCATCTTCATTATGTTGTTCTTATACAACCCTTCTTGTTGTTGAGCGTGTAAAATAATAACTACCAATTCGCACTGGCTCCTCTTTGGACATTCATACCTCTTTTGCATGCTCTTCTGATGCTCGATCTTAATCTGCTTTTCAAAATAGAAACCCACAAGATCGCCCATGTTAATGGGACACAAAACATTGTTGTATTATCAACTTCAAGCATATAATGTTCTGCACAGAGCATTGGTAACTGCCTTCAATTTAGTAATTGTCGTCTAAACATTACAATGTAGATATATAGAAAACCCCAAAAATAATTATCAACTATAACTTTTGAGATTCCATGAAACACCTAAGGAAAATAAGTCAATAAAATCCTATTTCTATACTTCTACATAAGTATTAAAGATCAAGCCCTTAAAAATTAGCAACAAATAGACTCAAGTTCTTTAACACGCTACAATGGTTTCTTGGCACGACCATAACCTTTGTCATGATTGGTAACTATTACACTTTCTTTCTAGCTTCTACTACCTATGATACCGATGTCATCTTCTTTGATCTAGCGCTTTGACAGGTGCTTCATGCAACACACTTGACACTGTCTCCATTCAATTAGGTACTACAACACACAAGAGGACTTCTTGCAAGTGTCTGCTATTGCCAAGGGCAAACTGGTAGCATTTTGTTTTCTCTTACAACCAAGCATGAACGCGTGGCTAGTGAATTGGAAGAGCAATAGTTAGACTTTGATCAAGGCTCCCTTGTCTAGCAGAGCAGCCTCCTCTTAATGTATCTATGCAAAAGGCAAAGGAAGATTTGTCTATTTGTGATGACCATGGCCTAATGGACATGCATAAAATATTTAAGCTAGTTGCATATAAAACTCCATTAGAGCAACATTTTTCACAATCAAATAGCAACGTTTTCAGTCTTACTACTATGTTTAGTAAATTTATCCAGCACATGTGTCCACAAGCTGTACAAGTTCATCCAACACCTCCTTTAGCTAGTGGTTCAAGGAATCCACTTCCTAAGGAGGGGGAGGGGGACTCAGATACCACCAATTGATGGGGTCCTTTGGTTATGGATGCTTCACAAATGATCCCATTCATAAAGACTCTAGTAAGCATCATAAGCCACCATTTTATAGAGGAGAAAAGTGTGCACACAACAAGGATGCAGTGAGTACAACACAAATAAGCGGTATTCATTGCATTGTTAAGACACTAGATGACACCCAAGCCATAGAGACAAGTCTCACCCTTCTCAAGGAAACACATATAAGTGGTGGATGAGTCTCAAGAAGAAAATAAAAACGCTCCCATTTCTTGGCGGGCATTTGGAACTACATTTTGCAAAGGTTTTTTTTTTAAATTTATAGCAAAACTCACAATTGTGAGTGGATTATATTGAGCAGCCCAAAAAATTACAAGGTTTTGTCATGCTCATGTTAAGCCATGAAAACATCCAGGGATCATAATTACAACGGCTATTAGGGCAGCCACCCCTACCACCCCGCCTCCACATCCTTGATACCCAAGGTCCATACTCTTGTCATTCTGAGATCTTTTAATTACCGATGGCCAAGATTTGCCCCCATCCCAGGCATTCCATCAGCTGACAACAAGGCACAAGTAGTCCTAGACCAATCCTCCGAGTGATGCTTGCGTCTGAGTGCCCATATTAGCACTTTGCTTTCCTGTATAATTTCTGCGAAGCTTGCCACCTCAAATCCTCCTTCAAAAACACGGCGGTTCCTTGTTTGCCATACATTATGAAAGAAGAAGTATCTGACGATCTGAGTGCTGACGAGGAGTGCAGGACTACCTGAATTTTTACCTCCAAGGCATAGGTCAGTCTTGAAAAAACTAATTTTCCATGTTCTCTGGACCCACTTGCATACTTTCCCTGCGAGGCCTTTTATAGCTGGGCAGTCCATGAATAGGTGGGCCAGATCTTCACTAGCTAACCTGCACCCCAAGCATCGATCTGACCCAATCCCTCTCTCTTGAATCTTCACCCCCGTCGGTAGAGCACCCCAAATAACCTTCCATAAGAAAACCTTCATGTACTGTGGAACCTTTGGTTTCCATATGTTCTCCATTACATGCTCCCACCTTTCCTCCGGCCATTGCTTTTTCCATAGCTTGTTAAGGGGGCTAGACCAATTCTTCTTTTGCATCATTGTCTGATAAATGATTTTAGTATGGGGTTTCCACAAGAGACTGCTTCCGGGCCATTTCCAGGCATTCCAGTCGAACTCCGAATCACAGATTGGCATCACTAGATTGTCAAGTTCTTTCATCACTTTGTGGACAAGTAAGACCTCCAAGCTATTGAGTTGGTACTGGGCAATCATAAGGTCAATGGTTTTCCAAATCTTGTTGACAATGTCCCAAAAGTGCTCAAGTCTGATCAGACCCTTATTATTCAGCTTCTTGGCTGTCTCAATCCAATAGGGAGTTTGTGGTGGATCTACAACTTTGGAGAGCTAGGGGGACCAATCCAGTATGCAGTTCTTGAAGTATCTAGCTTCTTCCCCCCACTTTAAGACTCCTGCTACTCTATTGCATTTTCTTACCAATTCTCCTGAGCTGCCTCCCAGTCTTAAGGTAGACCACGCCGGGGCAAGCAGTTTGTCATGAGCCTCCACCCCTCTCCACTTTCCTCCCTTCGAGCCAAGTTAGCTGCTTATATCATATCTCTGATCATGATTGCCCAAACTTGATCTGTTTAGCCAAGGAAACAACAAATTTGGTGCAACAAGCTTCTGCATGGGTCACGGGGTTAAGAATCCCGAGGCCTCCTTGATTCCCAATGGGCCCATTGCCATGGCCTGGACGATTTCATGTTATTTTTCCATATAAATGTTTTTATTGGTTTTAAGAACTCTTTCTAGTGACACTTAGCCATCTTGAGAAGCGGGCTAGTGAAGGCAATATAAGGAATCATAAAGGCATTCATCACTTTTATCCGACTTGGGAATGGGAGAAGAGCATACTCCCACCTACTCATTTTTGTTTTGATTTTTTCAAGCACCCACTCGAATCTTTGCTTGTGAGTTACATCCACCCCCAAGGGGGCTCCCAGATGTCTGAAGATATTTCCTTTTGTGACAATCTCCCCTGACCAGACAGAAGGGTCAAATGAGTCATTTTCCGATAGGGAAATCATCCTTGACTTCTCTATATTACATTGGGACCCCGAAGCTACCAAGAACATTTGTACAATCTCCAGGGCTTTTCTGATGACCTGGGGGCACGCCTTCAAGAAGAGGAGAGAATCATCTGCAAAAAGTTTTGCCAGGAGTTGTCTATTTCCTGGTAAAACAAGGCCTTGCACCTCCCCTCGTTCAGCACTAGCTTCGAGCATCGTGATTAGAGGACGTGATCCTATGGCAAAAAGTAGGGGGGCAAGAGGGAATCCCTGTTTAATAGACCTTTTGACCTCAAAAGAGCCCACAATTCTATCGTTGAATAGGAGCTCTGACTCGCTTCCAGCCCCCATTACACGAACCAGCCGACAGAGTCGCGGCCCAAAGCCTAGAGCTTCCATTATGGCTTCTATATATGTCCATGTTATTCTGTCATAGGCCTTGTCCAGGTCCAACTGTAGTAGAATGCACTCCTGCTTTGTGACAATTGCGTATTCTATGCCCACCATTGCTACCAAGATGTTATCGTAGATGGACCTTCCTTTAATGAAACCATGTTGATGGGGGGAGATGATCTTGGTTAGTAAAGGGGCTAGTCTAATGGCCACTGCTTTAGCTATAATTTTGTAGGCCACCGACATCATCGTTATAGGGCGCCAATGTTTCAGTTTAGAGCATCAGATCTGTTTTGGGATGGGCTTGATAAGCCCTCTCTTCATACTTGTCTCCAACGACCCTTCGATCATGGCTTTATTGGCCAAACTTGTGATTGGGGCCTTGAGATCATCCCAAAATTCTGTATAGAATTCCACTGTCATCCCATCCCAACCAGGGGACTTTTCCTTGCCAAGGGCTTGCAATGCTAGTGAACATTCGTCTTTGGAAAATGCCCGTTCCAAGTTATTAGCTTCTGAGTGGGGAATTTCCTTTTTAACACTTTGAAGTAAGGTCCCTCTGGCTTCTTCCACTTCTTGGGACTGGGTCTCTGACCGTCCAATGATTAGACTGAGGTAGCTTAGAATCATCCCAGCCATTTCATCCTGGTTATGAACTGCTGTCCCTTTCTCATCATCGAGCGAGCGGACGTGGCCCCGGTTCTTCTTGATTTTTAAAGCCCTAAAAAACTGAGCTTGATTGGAGGCTTCCGGTTGCAAATAAGTCTCCCTATAGAGAAGTCTAGCCTTTTTAATATCTTCTAACTGCTCATTAGCGAGATTCAATTTGGCTTCAAGCCATCGTTTGCGTTCGACCTCAGTAGCATGGCCATTGGCTTTTATAGCGGTAACAATTGTACCTCCGCTGGAAGATGCCCAAGGTGATCCTCCCTAGATTTCTTGATTCGGGGGCTCGAGGTTTTGATTGCTTTCTGGATGCTCCGAGCAAAGAGGTCCCACACATTGTGTTTGTTGAGGTCGACATCTTTTTTTAGCTTACCCAGTGCTTTCTTGGCTAGATTCTTGAAAAGAGGGTCTTTGAATAGGTGTGCCCCTGTTACCAACAATTTTTTTTTAACCTCTTGGGGCCTGCTCCTCCTCTTTATTCTTCTTAAATTGTATGTGCTAGGAATGTGATCCGAGAGGATTGTTGTTGGGACTACCTTCATTTCCATCAACATCGGTATCCAGTCAGCTTGGTGCGAGCAATAGTATCTGTCCAGTTTGGAGGCAGTGCGGGCGTACTGAAGGCTTGTTTAGGTGAACCCAAGCGTGCTGTTCGCCAACATCCCATAAGTCGATCATTGCCCACTTTTCGCACAAACTTTGCTATTTAGACATTTCTGAGCCAGACAGCACACTGGAGGATCTTGTTCTATCCTTGCTCTTTTCTACCATATTAAAGTCACCAACCAACAACCACTCCCCTTTAATGGGGGTATCTCTTAGATGCATCCATAGTTTAGCTCTATCTTTTGCATTGCAAGGGCCGTACACATTCACAATGGTGAGGGGACGCCCTTCCCGTCTGATTCTAATCCCCAGGATTCTGTTGGATGGGTGGTTAAGAACCAACTTTGTCCACAATGCTGAGGACGCCAGTGAAGGCGTTATTTCCTTCTCCATAGAATACCAGTTTCTTTCCTAGCATCTGCTTTCTCTTGCGATGGGCATGTAGATGGTGTTCCTGAATGGCCGAAAAGTTGACCGTCTTCTCCTTTCTTATTTCCTCCCAGAATGGGGTACTCTTCTTACAGTTTTCAACCCCTTTACGTTCCAAGATTGGATAGTGAGAGACTCCATCATTAATACGAGGTTCATTGGGATAGAGGAACGAATTCTTCAGCATCCGAATGATTCCTCCCTCCCCCCTTCTCCTTGGTCTCAGGAGAATCGGGGGGTTCCAAGTCAGAGGATTTCTTTTCTTGCAGTGTTGCAAATGGATTGTGCAGAGGGACAATGAACCCCCCTCCTTTCGAAGGGGTAGAGGATGAATTAGATCCTTTCACCTCCAGTGTTCTGACGACTTGCAACACTTTGGAGTCTCTTGCCACTGCCTTCACTCTTTTGGCTCTTTTCAGACTAGGGACTTGGATAGCCGTCGCTGTTGTTACTGTCATAAATTTGGGGGTAGCAGCGGGAGTAATGATCCTATTATTATTGCCTGTACCTTCAGAAGCTCATTGTATGGGAATCGATTCTTCCACCATCTTTTCCTGCATCTTTGTATCCATTTTCTCACATATCATCCCTCCTTTATCCTTCCCTGTATTAGTCCCTTCATTATTGCCTCCCTGCTTCTCCAGCCCTCCCTTCGGGGTTTATTGAGGGCCTGTACTGCTGGAGCTGCAGTACCATTAGAATTCAGTGGGCAATCCTTGGCGAAGTGACCAAAGTTGCTGCATTTAAAACATGCCCCAAAGTATGTTCCAAAGTTTAGCGGAATGCTAACAAGCCCAGCTCCGACATTGATAACCATGCTTTTAGGTAGCGTTTTAGACGAACCATCCTATACAAACCCTGTTTGAATTTCTGTCAAACCCTCTCTTACTAGGTACAACTAAGGGAGTGCCCAGTTGGCTAGCAAGCATCCTGAGATTATCCCACAGCCATCTAGGCAGTCCCACAAACTCAACCCAGACCGGATGAACCGCTTGCAAAGATTCAACTGAGTCGAACATTGGCTCCCAAGGCACCACACACACCGAAGTCCTATTAAATACTAGGGGCCCTTTGTCGAGGATCTTTTCCACATTGGAGGCCTCTTTGAATCTCACTGAGAAAAAACCTTTAGCTAGGTAGGAAGTACTTTCAACTGCTCCTCCATGACCAAGAATTTGAGGGCCCTGAAAGCCATTGGATCATCTCAAACCTGTTCGGGATTCTTCCACTGAACCCAAATACAAGTGTCAACTTAGCTTGGCTGGCTAGCTTTTTTTTTATCAGTGCTGGTGGAATCGCTACAGCAATAGCCTCGACAACCTCCACTTGCTGTGGCAAGGACTTTCTTAAAGCAGAGAAGGCTCGATCTGCCAACCCGTCTTCTCCCAGCCCACTGAATTTTGAATGGGAGCAAGTTCTTTTGTCGTTGCTAGGGCTGGACTCAAGCATTTTGTTGACTTCCAAGAGCTCTTGTTGAAGTCTAGCTTTTGCATTCTGCAGGTTTTTGATATCTCCTGCACTTGACATCCCTTCTGCTGAGCCTTTTCCATAATCCCTAGAGTTAGGCCCCTTGAGTATACTAGCAAACAATATACCTGGCCTGCAAGTAGCCGATGAACTTGATGCTTTATTTATGTTCGCACAGATGGGTCCCTGAGGAACCCTGTCTTTGATGGTTTTTACTTCGAATCTGAACCCTTGCGCTGAGCCCATTTTCTCTCCTGTTTCCTCAGAGGGAACTTTTTCGGTCGGAAAAATTTTGACCTCTTTCATGGTTGATACCTTTGGCGAGCTGGGGCCTGACATTTCCGTGTCATGCACCAGTCTCAAGACCGAGCCACCGCCTACATCCATTGGCACATCTAGCTCCGTTTCGGACCTCTTCCTCGCCGCTAACATCTGCGAAAATTTGCCAATGTCCTCACTTACGGCCAGCACGTCGACTTCCATTAGCACAGAACCTTTAATAACTTATCAATGGCTCAATTCAACAATTGGGCCAACTGCAATCAACAGGCTTTTAGGCTATGGTATGAAGGGGGTGCAATGCAAAAGGGAAGCCTCAAAGGAGCAAGGGCAAAAATTAACGCATGCTATCAACGCTTATTAACTACGATCTCAAAATGATTATTTGTGGGTAAAATCGTGATTATTAAGTGTGAAGGGTATCGTGCAGCAGGTTGGAGGGAGGTGGGCGTGCTGAAGTGGGGGGGGGGGGGGGGGGGGGGGGGATGTGCTCCCCAGCAGCTTGGCGCAACCCGATTCACAAACTCAACACCGCTGAGACTGTCCACTCCTGGCTCACTGCTTTTTGTGTCCAATATGGTCGCGGCGCGCTAGGAAAGAACCTCCCAAGGCGTACAAACAATACTCAAGAACATGCTCCGCTCGCATGCAAAGTGAACCCTATGCTCATGAAATCTGCACGCCCTACCCTGCTCTCGCCAGTTAACTTCTCTCATCGTTCCTAATTTCCCCCTAGTGTCGCAAAGGGGGTTTTCATCAAAATGAAAATAGAGAAATGGCGTGCATGGGATAAATGTAAGATGTGCTATCTTTCCTTGGCACAAGATGTTTCAAATTATTCAAATTATTGTGAAATCATCTCAACTCTAGATGATACCAATGCCTTTCAACAAATACGGGGTTTCTTTGAAGTCTATCTCTAGATTATCAAGCCAATGTTAAAAAACGTGACCCTAAGACCCTCTCTAAGGCTATAAAACATGCACATATTTTTTTATGATGCATGGCTCCTATAGGAGAGTCTTCCCAAAAGATTATGGGATCAAAAGGAGGCCCTCTATAAACGGAAGAGTTTGAACAAGCCAAGAAAAAGTGCCTTTGCTTCAATTGAATGGGTAACCATGAGAAGAAGGATTGCCCCTACTGGATCCATTCTCACACCCATTAATTAAATAGACTCTCACACCCATTAATTAAATAGACGTCGAGATTCCTTGTCCCACTTTCGTAAAAGTAAATCCTATGGCATTGCTCCAGTTCCCACGCACATAAGCACCCAATCCCTCCCTCTGCGAATCTGCCCCACCTCTCCACTTCTCCCCATCTCGATTGTATCTACCCCATGTGCGCAACCCCCCTTGCATTACAAGCATTCTTAGCTTCACTCTCTCATACGCTCCATTGCACAGATAGATGCAAGCTTGTACTGGGGTCTTGCCTTGCAAAGAAACAAGAGGGAGAGAGACAGATAGATGTCGTGACACACACTCTCTCTCTCTCTCTCTCTCTCTCTCTCTCAACGCGTGCCCCAAAGCTACCGCTCGCCATCTGTGCAAGACAAAAAAAATACATATTTAATACCCTCGTATCTATTTTGGTTTGTTTTTTCAAGATTTTCTAATCTTTACTCCTTTTTGACATTCGAGTTCCGTTTTTGAGTCCTTACATGTAATTTGTCACAAATAACCTCACAAAAAAGGGCAATTAGGTTTAAAAATAATGAAGCAGATCGTCTCCAAAGCCTACATAACCAACTCAAATTCTAGTTTTAGCATCTTGTACTGACGGACAATCAATCTTCTCATGAAAAGTTACAATTTTTTTATCCTTGGAGAAATTTAATCTCAAAACCAGGGGTGTTTTGGGAATTTTGGAAAATTTGAAGGGCATTTTGGGGGTAATCTAGGAATTTTTGAAATTTGAGGGGAATTTTGTGAATTTCCACGAATTAGAGGGATATTTTGGTAATTTTCCCAAAAAAGTAAGGGCAAACTTCAAGTTCTCTCGGTTTTTAGATAAAATTCTGAAGCTTTTGTCGGTAATCACACTAAAATTTGCAAAAATAATTCCGGCTTTCTTCAAGGCAAGCTCAAAATCTAACCGGCATAATAAGATTTCATCCGGTTAAAATACACTGGAGCTGGTGTTTTTTCTAAAACTACCTTTGTGTTCGTTTATCCTTGCACAAAAAAATCTCGCACTGGCACACGCGCCAAGACCTTTGATGAGCTCTGCTTCGAAAAAAATTTGCCTCTTTTGCTTTTCCTTAGCATTTGAACACAAACATAATCTCTCTCTTTCCCTCTCCCTATCTTCTCCACGTGCCATGCTCACTGCCCCACGCGACACCCACCCCACCCCCCACCCCACCCCACCCCACCCCACCCCACCTCCCCCCTTCCCTTTTCCCCTTAGTTTAGCTTCCATCCAAACTTTCACAAAAGCATCTCCGAAGATTTCTATAAAAAGAAATGAAAAGAACGTTTTGGCCACCTACCTCTTTCCAAGAACTATGGCAAGGGTTGAGGTTGATCAAGGGAAAACCATGCATATGCCCTAGTCTATTGCCCTTTTGTTAAATAGATTAAGGTCTACGGTCTAAGAGACTCTCAACTTGAGTTATGTCTATTCTTTTTCTCTCCCTTCACGTGTGCATCAATCAAGCTCTATTTAACATGAGAACTTATAATACAAAGGTCTTTTGGAGGGGGGATCGGATCCAAGTAAATTCGGTCCTCAATTGTCGTCACTCTTGTTCTCTCTCTCTCTCTCTCTCTCTCTTTTCAAGTTATTGATTATGCCATGCTAGTTAGATGTGTAGCTAATTATGTCGTCTCCAACCAATCACTCTCTCTATTCTACACTAGGCATTCTTTTAATGGAAAGCTCACTAATGTGTACCAAATTTCGTTATTCTCAAAGTTACTAGTCCATTTTTGTTACATGGTATCAGAGCATTAGGTTTCTCTTTTCTTTCTCAAGAAGAGAGGTCCTTAAGTAGATCACAAAGGTTGGAATTATTCATTACAAATAGAGTAGGTGGAATATGGATTTACTGTCTTTGGTTGGCGTGCCTATGAAAAATAGGGTACGGGGTACACCGTTGCGAACTATAGTCTTAATGATGGAGTTTCTCGAGGCTTGCCTATGGCTTAACCATCATTGAGCCATTAGAAAGCATGACAGGGACCGGCGCCCCCTTAGCAATGTTAAACCCTCTCCACTACTTTTTGTAATTAACAATTGCTAAATCATATGTGTGGATGCTTGAGTGATACTTTTTTTGGAGTAAAGAGGAGTAGCAACCAAGGTTCTTGAGCATAAAGAACAAGTCAGTATACACACGTCTATTAACATGTTTGGAATTAATAAAGAGAGTAGAATTAATGTTAATAGTTTTGATTTTGCACATGAAGGTGCTACTAATGATGCCTCTATGCTTGTAAATTTTCTTGTCTCTAGGTTACAACAAGCTATGGGTAACCCTGCTTTACAAGGGGAAGTTCAACCTCAACTCCAAGCTATCAACACGCTCACTTTTCTCCAAAATGAAAGAATTTCTGAGATTACTCATGGCGAGACCTACAAATAAGAATGGAGGTGATACCTCTAATTCCTCCGAAGATGAAGATGTGGCTCCTCGACGATGTAGGCCACGACAGTCACCATCACGACCAAAAAGAAAGAGATCTCCTCCTCCTCCCCAAGACAAAAAGAAGGAAAGGAAAGATAGAAGGAAGGCAAAGAGAAGGAAAAAATCTCTAACATCTCCTTCTTCCTCACCTTCATCTTCCTCTTTCAATGAAAGTAGCGGCCTATCACCACCAACGAGGAGAGGACATTGAAAATCTTATGCTGCTTGGAACAGGTCCAACAAGATGAAGAAATTCAAAGAGGGGGGAAAGAACATCACATTTTCTCACCTACGATGGCACTTTTGGTGCCTTAGACAAAGTGTTGGCCTTTATCCAACAACTTGATGCGGCCTTCGAAGAGGAGGACTTTATGAAGTCCTCCAAGCTTTGAAATGTGTCCATGCACTTTCTAAAATCCGCAAGGCATTGGTGGGCAAGTGTACGAGCTAATGGACAAGCTCCAAAAACATGGAAGATCTTGAGAGTCTCCATACTGAAGCATTTTCTCCCATGCGATGCCGAAGATAAAATTCTCACTGCATGGCAAAGCTTGAAGATGTCTCCTTATGAACTACATCTGAAAGCCACTCTCTACAAAAAGATCGATTTTTGAGAACAAAAACAACAATTTTGTGCTGGGCTATCTCAAGATATGGATGAGTATATTAACTCCCAAGAGCCTATAGCACCATTTCTGCTATCATACATCACACTTTGGTGGCTTCTCGCATCAATTTCCAACAAGGGGCTAAGAAGAATTTTAAGCCCATGGAAGCTAGGGAACGAAGCGAGTTCAAAGGGAAGAACGTTGCATCGACTTCTTCCAAAGGCAACTCCAACAACAACAACAACAATAATAACAACAACAAAGCTAAGGAGAAAGGAGTTTACAAAGGTAAAAATCAACTCTCTCCCGAAGAGCTAGAGTGTTATCGTAAAGATAACAAATGTTTTAAATGCGGGGAGCAAGGGAATTCCTATCAAAGTTGCTCTTACAGAAATGTTTGTAATGGACAACCTAGAGCCTCTATGGTTGAGGCTCCACAAGAGGTTGCTCATTGCAAAGGATCCCCACTCTCTTATGCTTGGGGAAAAGTAAGGGAGCATGACACTCTCATACTTTTTGAACTTCATCTCTTTGGAGTTAGCTGAAAAGCTAGGAATACACTCACATGAGATGGGGAAAACCATTGATGCAGATGGGCCTTTCAAAGGCCAAATAGCTCCTATGACACCTCTCATAGGTAAGCTTAGGCTTCATGTCCAAGGGTATGTGGACAAAGAGGATTTTTACATCTCCCCACTTAAACATGAAGATGTAATCCTAGGCTTACCCTGGTTTGATCGTATGGGAGCTAGCACGAAACACCCTGAAAGGAAAATCACTTTTAGGTTTCGGGAAAGGGATGTTTGCATCCAAGCCAATGAAGCGGGTCCCTCTATACCCATTGTAAATACTCATGCTTTTGACAAGTCAATGAAAAGTTCCATTTCCTTGTACATGATTTTTGTCAAGGATCTTGTGCATGATGAGTCTAATTCTATGAATATGTGTGAGCAATTTAGTGAGGAATTAGAGCTATCTCAATTCCTTAATCAATATAAAGATGTATTCATCGATGATATCCTTGGTGAATTGCCCCCAAAAAGAGGGGTTGATGACCACTCTATAGAACTCTTTCGAGGGATTTCTCCTCCTAACAAGCCTCCTTATAGGGTCTCTCAAGCCCAAGAAGAGGAGATTATGAGGCAAATAAATGGATTGATTGACAAAGGTATGGTGAGACCCAACTCATCTCCCTTTTGGTCAACTGTTCTTTTAGTGCATAAGAAAGATGACAAATATCGTATCTGTGTCAATTATAGAGCACTAAATAGAATAATTGTAAAAATAAGATTCCCTGTGCCAAGGGTAGAAGATTTAATTGACAAACCTCAAGGGTCTACCTACTTTAATAGAATTGACCTTAAAAGTGCTATCATCAAATAAGGATAGTCGACGAGGATATAGTAAAGACTGCATTTTGCACGTTTGGTCTTTACAAATATCTTGTCATGCCTTTTGGCTTGACAAATGCCCCAGCCACATTCAATCAAATGATGGAGAAACTTTTTAGACCCTATCGCCACTTTACGGGAGTGTTCTTTGATGATGTGATTATCTACTCTAATTCACTTGAGGAGCACAAACAACATCTCCAGGTAATATTTCAAGTTATGAGAGAGAATAAGCTTTACTTAATAAAAAAAAGAGTGAGTTCTTTCTACAAGAAATTCAATATTTAGGTCATATCATCTCTAAGGATGATATCTGTATGGATCCAACAAAGTTAGAGGTGATAAAAGAATGGCCTAATCCAAAGAATTTACATGAACAACAAAGCTTCATTAGTATGTGTGCATACTATAGATGCTTCATAGAAAGATTCTCACTAATTGCAAGACCATTACATGACTTCACAAAAAAGAACGTTAAGTATTTATGGGTTGCAAAAGAACAAAAAGCTTTTGATATGCTTAAAGGAAAGCTTATCTCTCAACCCGTGCTTAAACTCCTGGATCTTTCAAAGCCATTTGAGGCCCAATGTGATGCTTGTGATGATTGTCTTGGAGCTGTTTTGCTTCAAGAAGGACATGCCATATCATATGAGAGTAGAGGACTCAACTCTGATGAGCAAATTTTGGGCATTTATGAAAAAGAACTACTAGCTGTTCTTCATGCCCTAGACACATGGAAGCACTGCCTCTTGGGGACTCCATTCATCCTCCACACGGATCATCGAAGTCTCAAGGACTTCATGACCTTAGGCAATGGTCCAAAAATGCATGGTCATTAGCAGCTCTAGGTACCTTGAACCTTGGACAAAGGGGTAAATAAAGGTTAGGGAATGTAAAGGGCTAAGGTTGGTCCAAAAAGTCAACAAAATCCCTATAAAAAAGCCCACGAACCCACTTTGATAGCAAATGAGGAGAGATGAGAGAGAACACACACATGAAAATATCTAGCAGCATGTTAACCCTCACACACAATCCTATCACCTACGATAGACGCCATGTTATTTATTTGGTAGAGTCAGGTATCGGGCTTGTCGGTCCAATAGGAATGGTTAAGAGTGATCGCCGATGAGAGGTGCACTCTAAAACTGGAACCTACAATGTTTGGGTAAGATTGGCTAAGTGTGGGCACCTAATATGAACGGGCAAGCCCATATAAAAGTCAATCTAAACCTAAAATACCTCATTCTCTCATTTGTGCAATGCAAGAAGAGTGCTCTTGCTCCATCTCCTTCTCCGTCTCCTTTGTGTACTAGTGTGTGTGTGTGTGCTTGAGAGAGAGAGAGAGAGAGAGAGAGAGAGAGAGAGAGAGAGAGAGAGAGAGAGAGTGATCGAGCATTGCGGCGACACGACGGCGGCAAGGCGGTTGAGCGCGGCACAACGGCGGCTCCCTCTTCTTCACGACGAGGAATCCTCCACGACAGCAAGCGTAGAGCGGTGAGTGACACACCATCGTCATCTTTGAGCTTACTAGTTTAGGCTAGTTACGTGCTTGGAGCCATCTGTGGCTCGCACATAGTGTTAGCAAGTCCCTTGCTTTGATACGTGTGACAGACGTCCACATTTTTGGCACCGTTGCAGGGGAAATGCCCTGCATTGAGCTCGAGTAGCACTCTATGTTGCTTTGTGGTGCTTCTTCTGTGAGTGTTTGTGTAGGAAAGGTAGAGAAGGAAGGTGTGTGTGTTGAGAAGGAGTTTGTTTTTGCTACTGTGTACTGTTTTGTTAATAAGGTGTTGAAAGGTACTGTGTTTTTTCTGTTCATAAGGTGTTGGAATTAAGGTAGTAGAGCTATAATGTTAGTTCTGTAAGGTACAGTAAGTAGATCTTTTAGCTAGTGAGTTGCTGTAGTATTGTGTTAGTGTGTAACAGTAGCTTTGTTAGTTGTAAGTAGGTATGTTAGGTGTGTGTGTGCTCATGCGCGTAGCGCAGCCGCAGCGACCTTATCCCCAAAAACAAAAAGTTAATTTTTTTTGAAATTTTTAAAGGTAGGACTGGGATCGGGAATATTCCCCACACCCAAGCCCAAGCCCAAGCCCCAAGGCCACGCTCAGGCTCAAGCCTCAGTCACCCTTTAAAAATACTTATTTTAGCCTCATACGTACGTAAAAACGACCTTTTTGAGGACCAACGGAGCTTCGGGTAACCGAACGCTGTGCTGTAAAGCACACCACGACCCCTTGAGCGATACACTTGTTTTGAGCTATCACACGCTAAACGCTTAAAAAATTGAGCGGTAAACCTTCGAGGTTATTCGTTGATGCTTGTAGGGTGCCAAAGACACATGCATTTGTGCTCTGGTCGTGTGCTAGAAACCGAGTAACTAGCAAGCACTTCGCTAGTTCTCAATACCCATCTACCTTCGATTCCGGGCTCTCAGCGGGAACGGTAGTACCACTCAGGACCTGCATATTGCGTCCAGTTACTCTTCCTCTGACTACGATGTCATGGAGGGTTACCCAATGCCTAATCCTGATAGCTCAAGCCAAGACATGCATGTCATGTGTTAACCCTCACGGCTCACGGACACCCTGTCACCTACGACGGACGTTGTATTATTTACTTGGTAGAGTCAGGTACCGGGCTTGTCGGTCCAATAGGAAAAGGGTAAGAGTGATCGGCGATGAGAGGCGCACTCTAACTGGAACATTCAAGGGATTAGTTGGCTAAGCATGGGCGCCCAAGTGTGAATGGGGCGAGCTCATATAAAAGTCAACTAAACCTAAAATTCACTCATTCTCTCATTTGCAATTGAAGAGTGCTCTTGCTCCATCTCCATCTGCTTCTTCTTCATCTCCTTGTGTGTGTGTGTATGAGAGAGAGAGAGAGAGAGAGAGAGAGAGAGAGAGAGAGAGAGAGAGAGAGAGAGTGCACGATCGAGCATTGCGGCGGCACGACGGCGGCGAGGCGGTTGAGCGCGGTGCAGCGACGTCTCCCTCTTCTTCGCGGAGAGGAATCCTCCACGACGGCAAGCGTAGAGCGGTGAGTGACACACCATTGCCATCTTTGAGCTTACTAGTTTAGGCTCGTTGTGTGCTTGGAGCCATTTGTGGCTCGCACACGGTGTATCGGCAAGTTCCTTGCATTGACACGTGCGGCATACGCACACATTTTTGGCGCCGCTGCCGGGGAATGCCATTCACTAATCTTGAATGGCACTCTGTGCTTCTTTTGTGGTGTAATTTCAATTGTAGGAAAGGTAAGGAAGGAGGGTGTGTGTGTTGAGAAGAACGATTTTGTGTTACTACTGTGTATTTTTTTTGTTAATAAAGTTTTCAAAGGTACTATGTTTTTTCTCTGTGTAAGGTGTTAGTATTAAGGTTGTTAGTTCTGTGTAATGTAATGTACAGTAAGTAGGAAGTAGATCTGTGAGAGCTAATAGAGTATGTTAGTGTGTAACAGTAGGTGTATTAGTTGGAAGTAGGTAGGTAGAATGTGTGTGTGCTCGCGCGCAGGCCGCGGCAACCTTATCCCAAAAAATTTTTATTTTTTATTTTTAAAGGTAGGACCGGGATTGGGAATATCCCCCAGACCCAAGCCCAAGCTCACGCTCAGGCTTAGGCATCTATCACCCTTTAAAATCACGTATTTTAGCTTCATACGTAGCTAAAAATTGACTTTTTTGAGGACCAACGGAGCTTCAGGTGACCGAACATCGTGCTGTAAAGCACACCGCGACCCTCTGAGTGATACGCTCGTTTTGAGCTATCACACACTTTAATAAAAAAAATCGATCATTGAAAAATATTAAAAACATTAAAAAAACATAAAAAACGTAAAAAAACGAGTGAAAACGAACGCCTAAAAAAGTAAACGGTTAACCTTCGAGGTTCTTCGCCGACGCTTGTAGGGTGCCAAAGACACATGCATCTGAGCTCTGGTCATGTGCTAGAGAC
Source organism: Adiantum capillus-veneris (assembly GCF_014529385.1). Taxonomy (NCBI): domain Eukaryota; kingdom Viridiplantae; phylum Streptophyta; class Polypodiopsida; order Polypodiales; family Pteridaceae; genus Adiantum; species Adiantum capillus-veneris. The sequence continues at coordinate 9,044,546 of NC_140933.1, read as the reverse complement.
GGAGCAACTAGAGAGAATTTCGACTTACGCGAGTTCTCAATATCCACCTACTTTAGGTTCCGGGCCCTCGGCGGGGACCCAAGGTAGTACAAACCAAGACCTGAACATAGCGGCTAGTGACTCTTCCTCTGACTATGACGTCATGGAGGATTTCCCAATGCCTAATTTCGATAGCTCAAGCCAAGACATGCATGCCATGGGCACGCGGTCCAGGCCGAGCATGCTTAGCCGCTTGAAGGAAACCTTTAGTAGAGCCACTCGCTCTGAACATGGAGCTAATGATGTAAATGAGGGGGTGGGGAAGTAAATGTTACCATATACATGTGGTAGTGATGTGTGTAAATACACTAGGACCGCCGGGGCATTTTTTCCCTCTTTAGGAGGTTTTCCCCCCCGAGCATTGTATATATGCCCATCACTCTAGGGCTATCTATCTTTCCATTGTACACTAAGTAATACACTCTCCATTGTGTGCCTTGAGCTTCCTTCGTCTTCTCCAAGCTGTGTGTGTTTCTCTACAACCCTAATTTTAACAATTGGTATCAGAGCAGGTTGCGTCCTCCCGAGCTTAGTCGCCAGCTGCTCCAGTTTACACGCCTGCTCACTTTGTCCAATTTCAGTGAGCTTTGGCGAGCGTTTGCAGGTCGACAAATATTTCGGGCGATCTCATAGAGCTCGGTCTGCTCAGATTTTTGATTTGGGCTCATTTCGGCCTCCGTTTCCACTACAGGCAGTACTGCAGAGGCTATTTCGTCATTTTGTGCAAAATTTCTGTCAGTGCCGTTTTCTGCATAACAGGTTCCTTATAGTCTTCTACGGTTTGTGCTATATAGCATGCGTTGTTCCCGCTCCATTTCTCCTATTTTCGGGCGGTTTTCACATCAAGTGCAGCATTTACCCTGGCTGACAACAACAACACAGATGTGTTCAAGATGTTTGCTGCTGAGAACAGGTTGGATGGGGACAACTACCCTATGTGGGCTTATATGATGCAACATGTTCTTGTGTCAAAGGGCGTCTAAAACATTGTGCAGGGCATTGATGGACGTCCTGGTTCTGAGGATGTAGGCAATGTTGAGGATGTTGCAGGTCTTGCTGCAAGGATTGCTGCTGTTAGAGTTGTTTTGCCTACGGCAGAACAAGCTCGTTGGGATGTAAAGGATGCACAGGCTCATGCATTGATTGCATTGTCTGTGAAGCGCACCATTGTTCCTCACATCCGTTCATCAAAATTTGCAAAACAGGCTTCGGATATTCTAGCAGGTCTTTATGCAAGCTGCAATGAGGCTAAAATTGCTTTGCTGCGTAAAGAGATGGAGTTGAAGATTATGTATGAGGAAGATGATATGGACACTTTCCTTGCTAGTGTCAAGGATATCAATGAGCAACTTATTTTTGTAGGTGAAGTCATTTCAGACAGTTCCCTTGTGCAGATTGTTCTTGATGCCTTACCAGATTCCTACTAGACTTTTGCTAGTACTTGGAGACTGATGACCCAAGGAAATCCTGAAGTTGTCAAGTTTGATGCATTATGCACATTGCTGTTGCAAGAGTCACTTTCTAGAAAAAACAGGACTAGGCAGCGTGCAGTTGAACATGCTTTTATTGCTTTTCAAAGAAAGGGTGGTAACAGTAATGCAACCCCTTCTTATGGTTCTGCTGCGAGTGGCAAAAATCCTGTTCCTAATGCTTCTGCTGACAGCATTTCGTCTGGAAATTCTGGTGATAAGGGCAAAAAGAAGATGCGTTGCCATTATTGTAAAGCTAATGATCACTTGATCAAGTCGTGTCCTAAGTTGAAGGCCAAAGAGGCTAAGAAGAAAGAGGGTGGTTCCACTACAAATGCAGCCATTGTTGAGTCTTCTGTGAAAGGAGGCTGTAATGTTGATGTTGATGCAGAATGGGCTTTTAGCACAGAGTGCACTTACAATCTTGCTGTCCATGATGCATGCTTGTCAGTTGCTGTAGATTCACATGTGTGGTATTTCGATAGTGGTGCTACAAAGCACATTACCTCACATCGTGAATTGTTTACCTCTCTCGAGTCTGTCCCTCATGGGAATTTAGTCACTTGTGCCAACAATGTTATCTAGTTCAAGGAGTTGGAAAGATTGTGCTTACTGATGCAAATGGTAGTTCTTTCACACTTGTTGATGCACTTTATGTACCTGGGATAAAAAAGAATCTCTTGTCTATATCCGCACTTGCTAGACTTGGACTTGTAGTCAAATTTGTGGATGATATGCCGCCTCTTGAAGCACCTGTCAAACATGTTTGTGAAGGCTATATTTTGGGTAAGATGCAGTGTTCTAAGTTTCCAAAGGATGGTTCAGCTCGGGCCACATGCAGGTTGCAGCTTGTGCCTAGTGATGTTTGTGGGCCCATGCAAACTCCGTCCTTGGGCAATTACCTGTACTTCGTGACTTTCATTGATGATTACTCCAGGCATGCATGGGTATTTCCGCGTAAAGCGAAGTCCGAAGTTTTTATGTGCTTCAAACAATTTCTGGCTATGGCTGTCGAAATGTACTATGGGCACCCTCCGTTTCGATCGAGGGGGGAAGTATATGTCTCATGAATTTAATGCATTTATGGCTAGTCATGGGATAAAACACCAATGTACAGTGCCTTATACACCTCGGCAAAATGGTGTTGCTGACAGGAAAAACAAGTCACTTACGAAAATGACACGATGTATGGTCAAAAGTCAGGCTTTGCCGCATTCTTTTTGGCTTGAGGCCATCATGTGTGACACTTATGTACTTAACAGGTGTCCTACAAAAGCTTTGCAGTCTATTACTCCAGACGAAGCATGGCATGATAGAAAGCCTTCTATTGAGCACATGCATGTTTTTGGCTCTTTGGCATATGCTTTGGTGCCACAAGTGCAGCGCAGCAAATTGGATGATAAGGCTGTCAAATGTATTTTTGTTGGTTATAGTGCTGAAAGCAAAGGTTACAGGTTGTATCATCCGCAAACAAAACGTGTTCTGGTTTCATGGGATGTAGTGTTTGTGGAAGATTCTGTTGAGCCCTTGCTGTCATGTACTAGAGATAGTAATGTAAGCTCACATGACATTTATGACACTTTGTTGCCTCTTTTCAGTGGTGGAAATACGAATGTAATTTCCAATGAGGCAAATGTACAGCCTATGGGGGTTTCTAAAAATGTTAGAGATCAGCCTATTACTGATGCAGATGTACATGCTGTATTTGATGAGGAAAGGGCTGAATGTGAGCAGGCTAGAGGTATTCAAAAATGGTTGGTGCACACTTTGCATGACAGTAAATTGGATGCACCTTTGTCTAGTCGTACTCATTCAGGCTCTCGCCATGCATCTTATGCATCAGATTGTTATGCTTTGGCTGTGTCTAGTTTACATGATGTTGAGGAGCCTCTATCTTTGATGAAGCACAGAATTTAGAAAATTGGATGGCTGCCATGCAATCAGAATATGATGCACTTATAGAAAATGACACATGGACTTTATGTGATTTGCCTCATGGCAAAAAGGCCATTGGTACGAAGTGGGTTTACAAGTTGAAACGCAAGCCAGATGGTGAGATCGATCGCCATAAGGCTCGACTTGTTCCAAAGGGTTATGCACAGCAAAAAGGCATAGATTATGAAGAGACGTTTGCTCCCACTTGTCGTATGACTACTGTGCGTTTTCTATGTGCATTGGCAGCTCATTTTGGTTGGGATGTACATCAATCAGACAATGTTACTGCTTTCTTGAATGGTGACATATTTGAGGAAGTTTATGTAACGCAGCCTCGCGAATTTGTCATAAAAGGACAAGTGGAAAAAGTGTGTAGATGTAAGAAGGCTTTGTATGGGTTGAAGCAATCTCCTCGTGCTTGGTATGAGAAAGCTGACACTCATTTGGTTAAACGAGGCTTTTGTAACAGTCCAACAAAAAGCACATTGTATGTAAAGCGTGAGGATGATGTACTTCTCATTGTGGTTCTTTATGTCGATGATTTGCTGATCACTGGACCAAATGAGAGACATATTTCTGAATTTAAGGCTGATTTGAATGCTACTTTCAAGATGAAAGATTTGGGGCTGTTGCATTATTACTTGGGTATACAGTTTAAGCAGTGTGATGGTGGTATTGCATTGTGCCAGAAAAGTTACATAGAAACATTGCTATGTAAGTTTGGACTTGAGGATTGCAAACCTATTGCCACTCCCATCGAAACAGGTTTGAAGTTGAGTCTACATGATGCTGGCGATCCTGCTGATGTCACTCTTTATCAAACTGCTGTTGACTGCCTCATTTATGTATGCAACATGAGGCCGGATGTTCAGTTTGCAGTCTCACAGGTCAGCAGATTTATGCATAGCCCAGGGTCCAAGCATTGGCAAGCTGTCAAGAGGATTTTCCACTACTTTATTGGCACTTTACATCTTGGCTTGTTTTATCCCAAGGGGGGATCATTGCCGCCAGACTTACATGCTTTTTCAGACTCAGATTGGGCTGGTTGTTTTGACACGCGAGTGTCCACAAGTGGTTTTTGTTTCATGCTTGGCGGTTCATGTATATCATGGCTGAGCAAGAAGCAACCTACTGTGGCCATGTTGAGTTGTGAGGCTGAGTACAGGGCAGTCAGCTACGGTTGAGTGTGTATGGCCCAGACGCCTTATGGCTGATTTGGGTGTTGGACAGGACACTGCCAACACTATCTACACTGACAGTCAGAGCACATTGGCAGTTGTGAGGAACCCAGTTTTCCATGCTCGCACAAAGCACATTGAGGTGCATTACCACTATGTGAGGGAGAGGCTCTGAGCAGGAGAGATCAGCTTGGCTCATGTGCCAACACAGGACAACCTTGTAGATCTTTTCACAAAGGCATTGTCTCGTGAGAAGCTTGAAGCTTTCCGCAAAGCTTTGGGCTTACTCCTCTTTGTGGATTGATCATGTCCTCAGGGCATGGCACTTCCCTTTACTCATGTGCCAGCTCTCGTTCACCGCATCACTCCAGGGGGGATTTGTTACCATATACATGTGGTAGTGATGTGTGTGAACACACTAGGACTGTCGGGACATTTTTTCCCTCTTTAGGAGGTTTTTTCCCCCGAGCATTGTATATACACCCATCACTCTAGGGCTATCTATCTTTCCATTGAACACTAAGTAATACACTCTCCATTGTGTGCCTTGAGCTTCCTTCGTCTTCTCCAAGCTCTGTGCGTTTCTCTGCAACCCTAATTCCAACAGTAAATTCTCCATTCCTGACCAACGTAGACCCTATACCCTTAGAGAATGTGCACGTGAATACTTCATTCACTGCACCTCCTGACTCTTCAGAGTTATTTCCCTCCGAGGTCATATTACCCGATGGTAGAAGCCTTGCCGAAGTGCAAGAGCTTGAGCAATATCTCCTTGCAGCGAGGAAAAAGGAACTCAAGACCTTACGCAAGGTGGAGCAACGAAGAGAGTTAAAAGCGAAAGCCCCTATGTCAATATCCTTGCTAAGAGAGAAATCGATTGCTCCTGACTTAGCAACCTCTAAGGGCCAACCCCTAGAAAGCAACATTGCATCTAGCTCAAAGGACACCCCTAGCAGCTCAATCCTAGATGGAGTGTTCCTAAATGAGAACTGGGAGTACGAACTACAAGCAGAAACTCTGACCGACCTATACACAGGTCACACCTATCACATGGGTTGGTTAGATGTCATACAATACACAATGGGTGCTACTAGTGTGGAGGATCAACAACAAAGAGTTTGTGAGGTCATCCATATGGTCATTAACTTAGAGAGACAGAACAAGGGGATCAACATGCCTTCAACGGGTCTCATGAGATTCTTGGATACAAGGAAGGCTAAACAACCAACCTTATCGCAAATGGAGACTTCCTCGGTAAGTCCGATGGATCCTCCATATGTTGTTTCTCCAGGGGTCTCAGTGCAATCTGAGCCCACAAGTGATAGCTTCACCTTTCCAAGTCTAGCTCATCTTTCCCTTGATGACACCACGGCTACCATGCCTACCCCAATGATGGGCATGCCACGAAACACTCCATGCACCTCATTTGTTAGTAAAGCACTGCTACATGGTAGCTCAATGCCTGCAACAGTACCTACAAGTGTGTACCAATCGTATGCACCTATGGGTCATCGCACTCATGTAGTCCCTACCCCTCCCATTGTCTCAACTACCTATGCTCTACAACCACAACACAAAAGCTCTTATTTCCATGGGACTATACCGGCTAGCATTAGCATATAACATTCGACATTTGCTATGCCTAGGGCCACACATATGAACTTTGGGCCACTCCATGGCACAACACCGTACCCAACGTGGAACCCAAGGGCTTCCTATGCGCCAAGCCCAATGCCAATACCTACCCCACATGTAGTCTCTGGAGCGCCTTCACCAACGATGCCTGCTCACTTAGGTGACTTGGCATCATTTGCTCAAGCTATTGGTAAATCTATTGCTGAGAATATGCGTAACACGCCTGATAGAGAGCTTAGAAGTAAGGCAGTACAAATAGCCAAGCTCACACAAAATTTTAGTGGAGACAGGGATGTGAGAAAGCATATTGAAGTGTTTGAACAAATATGCTATTCTCTAGGAGAACGCAATGTCCTACATAAGAGCAATGCTTTAAGCCTAACCTTAAGTGGGAAGGCTGGGGATTGGTATAGAACCCTAAGGGTGGAAGAAAAAACGATTTACCCTACTCTTAGGAGACTGTTCTTGAAAGAATACATACGAGAGGGAGTACTTTGGGGTGTAGCCTCTCAGCTCCAGAAAGCCCAGCGAGAGGAAGGAGAGTCGGTGAGAGACTTTATTAGTCGCTTAAAGCACTTGAATTCTCGTTGTAATCCAAATGAACGCTTCAACAATAACCAATTGCTTGATAGATTCATTAGGGGGTTACGACATGAGGATACAATGGCCTAGTCATTAGAGGTATCACCACTTGGGAAGCAGTCACCACCAATGTGATCCAATTGGAGGATAATTTAATGATTCAAGGAGAAAGAGTGTCTATTGAGCCTAAATCTATTAGCTCGCAAGCATCAAGGCATCAGCCAATGACCCTAAAGCCTATCCTTAAGGATCCAAAGATATCTGAGATGACTTTAGCAGATCTCACCAAGGCTATTCAAGAGAGTCTTAGAGACAATCGTGCTCCGCAAAACAATCATATGTATCCAAGAAGGGAGCAACAATGGTGCTCAGTATGCTATGGACCGCATAGTACCAATGATTGCCCTACTTTTAGAGTAAAATTCAATGGGAACTGCAATGCATGTGGGAGGTATGGTCATCAAGCTAAGGATTGCATATTAAGCGCGCTATGGCCAATAGATTAACCTTAGCATGGACAGACACACCTCAAGTGCCTACATTGATGCCGGTCCCACCTCTTGAACAAACATCACAACACATGGTCCCTAGGGCCCAAAATGTTGTTCAAACAACAGCCTTACCACCTCCAGTGCTAGGACCGCAACCATCACATCCGAGAATCACTTTTGTGAATCAAGTGGGTTGTGAGTCATCTATTTCTTGTTTGGAAGGTCGTGAGGAAGATATAAATCCTAGTATTGCCTATGGAATGGATGTGCTTGAAGAAAGTCCACAATACTACATGGAGGACTATTGGGCACAAGTCAAACCTGTATATCAAGTAGCTGCTCTTGCAGCAAGAGGGCAAAATATCAATTACACTCCTAATAGACCACCTCTTCAATGCTATGAGTGTGGAGGTCCACATCGTGTAGCCGAGTGTCCTATTAGCCTACAAAATAACGCCACACCAATGAAAAGCAATCAAGCGAGCATGTCTACAATGCCAATACTCATGTGTAATCGATGTGGCATAGATCATTTGATTGCCCAATGTCCAAATAATCCAAATGCACTGAAGATCACACCATTAAACTTGATTGAAGCTACCGAGGGGCCATCACCAAGTACACCTGTGGTACCAGTAAACGTGCTCACACGATCGATGCTCCAAAAACAAAATTATATTCTTGAGGAAAGAGACACGGCATCAATTGCCCAATCTCAAAAAAAGAAGAAAACATGAAGAAAGAGATCGCAAAAAGCAGCGAAGTCAGACCCGAGTTCAAAGACCAACATAAGGACTGGTGACAACCCCGTATATATGAACGAAACCGAAGAAGACTCTGATTCAGGTGAAACCATGGAGACCAAAACAACCACTAAGATAGAAACCAACAAGGAAGATCTTCATGAGCCACAATGGCAGGGATCCAAGAAGAAGATAGGAACTTATCCAAACCCTACAGAGGAGATTGAGCGAGTCAAGCAATTAAGGAGTTTGGTAGAAGATACCCAAAGGGATCTAGAACCAACACCTAGGCAGATCCAGATTACAGACACCGTGTTCCCTACGCAACAACAACCTCACCAAGTCCATAGACCCTTAGCCATACCTAGTGTCATCCAAGAACAAAGTGACTTAAAGTCATGGGAAAGTGGGCGTACTCACTTCTTGATGGAAAGAATGTTTACAGAGGGACTTGTTAACCCTCACGCACATTCCTATCACCTACAATGGATGTCGTATTATTTGTTCGGTAGAGTCAGGTACCGGGTTTGTCGGTCCAATAAGAAAAGGGTAAGAGTGATCGTCGATGAGAGGTGCACTCTAAAACTGGAACGTATAACGTTTGTGTAAGATTGGCTAAGTGTGGGCGCCCAAGTGTGAATGGGGCGAGTTCATATAAAAGTCAACTAAACCTAAAATTCACGCATTCTCTCATTTGTGCAATTGAAGAGTGCTCTTGCTCCATCTCTATCTTCTTCTTCTTCATCTCCTTGTGTGTGTGTGTATGCGTGAGAGAGAGAGAGAGAGAGAGAGAGAGAGAGAGAGAGAGAGAGAGAGAGAGAGAGAGAGAGAGAGAGAGAGTGCGATCGAGCATTGCGCCTGCACGACGATGACGAGGCGGTTGAGCGTGGCGTAGCGGCGTCTCCCTCTTCTTCGCAGAGAGGAATTCTCCACGACAGGAAGCGTAGAGTGGTGAGTGACACACCAACGCCATCTTTGAGCTTACTAGTTTAGGCTTGTTGTGTGCTTGGAGCCATTTGTGGCTCACACGCGGTGTATCAGCAAGTTCCTTGCATTGTCACGTGCGACAAACGTGCACATTTTTGGTGCCGTTGCCGGGGAATGCCATACACTAAGCTTGAATGGCACTCTGTGCTTCTTTTGTGGTTCAATTTCTATTGTAGGAAAGGTAAGGAAGGAGGGTGTGTGTGTTGAGAAGAAGGATTTTGTGTTATACTGTGTATTTTTTTTGTTAATGGAGTTTTAAAAGGTACTGTGTTTATTCTCTGTGCATTAAGGTTGTTAGTTTTCTTTGTTAATGGAGTTTTTAAAGGTACCGTGTTTATTCTCTGTGTATTAAGGTTGTTAGTTTCCTGTGTACAGTAAGTAGGAAGTAGATCTGTGAGAGCTAATAGAGTGTGTTAGTGTGTAACAGTAGGTGTATTAGTTAGAAGTAGGTAGATAGAGTGTGTGTGTGCTCTCGCGCAGGCCGTGGCGTCCTTATCCTTTAGAAGAAAAAAAAGGTAAATTTTTTAATATTTTTACAAAAAATTAATAAATAAAAAATTTTAAAGGTAGGGCCGGGATCGGGAATATCTCCCAGACCCAAGCCCAGACCCAAGCCCAAGCTCACTCTCAGGCTTAGGCCTCAGTCGCCTTTTAAAATTACGAATTTTAGCTTCACACGTAGCTAAAAATCGTTTTTTTGAGGACCAACGGAACTTCAGATTCTCGAAAATTGTGTTGTAAAGCACACAACGACCCTCTAAGTGATACACTCGTTTCGAGCTATCACATACTTTAATAAAAAAAAATCAAACATTAAAAAGCATTAAAAACGTAAAAACACGAGTGAAAACGGACGCTTAAAAAAGATAAGCGATTAACCTTCGAAGTTATTTGCCGATTCTTGTAGGGTGCCAAAGGCACATGCATCTGCGCTCTGGTCGTGTGCTAGAGACGGAGCAACTAGAGATAATTTCGACTTACGTGAGTTCTCAATATCCACATACTTTAGGTTCCGGGCTCTCGGCGGGGACCCAAGGTAGTACAAACCAAGACCCGAACATAGCGGCTAGTGACTCTTCCTCTGACTACAACGTCATGGAGGGTTTCCCAATGCCTAATCCCAATAGCTCAAGCCAAGACATGCATGCCATGGGCCCGCGGTCTGGGCCGAGTGTGCTTAGCCGCCTGAAGGAAACCTTTAGTAGAGCCACTCGCTCCGTACATGGAGCTAATGATGTAAATGAGGGGGGTGGGGAAGTAAATTCTCCATTTGTGACCAATGTAGACCCTGAACCGTTAAAGAATGTGCACGTGAATACTTCATTCACTGCACCTCCTGACTCTTCAGAGTTATTTCCCTCCGAGATCATATTACCCGATGGTAGAAGCCTTGCCAAAGTGCAAGAGGTTGAGTGATATATCCTTGCAGCAAGGAAAAAGGAAATCGAGAGCTTACGCAAGGCGGAGCAACGAAGAGAGTTAAAAGCGAAAGCCCCTATGTCAATATCCTTGCTAAGAGAGCAATCGAGTGCTCCTGACTTAGCAACCGCTAAGGGCCAACCCCTAGAAAGCAACATTGCATTTAGCTCAAAGGCAACCGCTAGCACCTCAATCATAGATGGAGTGTTCTTAAATGAGAACTGGGAGTACGAACTACAAACAGAGACTCTGACCGACCTATACACAGGTCACACCTATCACGTGGGTTGGTTAGATGTCCTACAATCCACAATGGGTGCTACTAGTGTGGAGGATCAACAACAAAGAGTTTGTGAGGTCATCCATAGGGTCATTGAGTTAGAGAGACAAAACAAGGGGATCAACATGCCTTCAACGGGTCTCATGAGATTCTTGGATATAGGAAAGGCTAAACAACCGACCTTATCGCAAATGGAGACTCCCTCGATAAGTCTGATGGATCCTCCATACGTTGTTTTGCCAGGGGTCTCAGTGCAATCTGAGCCCACAAGTGATAGCTTTACCTTTCCAAGTCTAGCTCATCTTTCCCTTGATGACACCACGGCTACCATGCCTATCCCAATGATGGGCATGCCAAGATGCCATGGACCTCATTTGTTAGTAAAGCACCTACATGGTAGCTCAATGCCTGCAACAGTACCTACAAGTGTGTACCAATCGTATACACCCATGGATCCTCGTACTCATGTAGTCCCTACCTCTCCCATTGTTTCAACTACCTATGCTCCACAACCACAACACCCAAGTTCTTATTTCCATGGGACTATACCGGCTAGCATTAGCATGTCACATCCAACGTCTGTTATGCCTAGGGCCACACATATGAACTTTGGACCACCACATGGCACAACATCGTACCCAACGTGGAACACAAGGGCTTCCTATGCGCCAAGCCCGATGCCAATACCTACTCCACATGTAGTCTGACATGAGGATATCTACAATGGCTTAGTCATTAGAGGTATCACCACTTGGGAATCAGTCACCGCCAATGCGATCCAATTGGAGGATAATTTAATGATTCAAGGAGAAAGAGTGTCTGTTGAGTCTAAATCTATTAGCTCACAAGCATCAGGGCATCAGCCAATGACCCTAAAGCCTATTGCTAAGGAGCTAAAGATATCTGAGATGACTTTAGCAGATCTCACCAAGGCTATTCAAGAGAGTCTTAGAGACAATTGTGCTCCGCAAAACAATCATATGTATCCAAGAAGGGAGCAGCAATGGTGCTCAGTATGCTATGGACCGCATAGTACCAGTGAATGCCCTACTTTTAGAGTAAAATTCAATGGAAACTGCAATGCCTGTGGGAGGTATCGTCATCAAGCTAAGGATTGCATAGTATTTAAGCGCGCGATGGCCAATAGACCAACCTTAGCATGGACAGACACAACTCGGGTGCCTGCATTGATGCCGGAGCCACGTGTTGAACAAACAGCACAACACACGGTACCTAGGACCCAAAATGTTTTTCAAACAACACCCTTACCACCTCTAGTGCTAGGACCGCAACCACCACATCCGAGAATCACTTCTGTGAATCAAGTGGGTTGTGAGTCATCTATTTCTTGTTTGGAAGGTTGTGAGGACGATATAGATCCTAATATTGCCTATGGGATGGATGTGCTTGAAAAATGTCCACAATACTACATGGAGGACTATTGGGGAAAAGTCAAACCTGTATATCAAGTAGCTGCTTTTGTTGCAAGAGGCCAAAATATCAATTACACTGCTAAGAGACCACCTCTTCAATGCTATGAGTGTGGAGGTCCACATGTGTAGCCGAGTGTCCTATTAGGCTACAAAAGATAGCCACACTAATGAAAACCAATCAAGCGAGCACGTCTACAATGCCGATACTCATGTGTAATCGATGTGGCATAGATCATTTGATTGCCCAATGTCCAAATAATCCAAATGCACCAAAGATCACGCCATTAAACTTGATTGAAGTTACCGAGGAGCCATCACAAGGTACACCTCCTGGTACCAATAAACGTACTCACACGATCGATGCTCCAAAAACAAAATTATATTCTTGAGAAAAGAGACACGGCATCAATTGCCCAATCTCAGGAAAAAGAAGAAAACACAAAGAAAGAGTTCGCAGAAAGCAGCGAAGTCAGACCCCAGTTCAAAGACCAACATAGAGACTAGTGACGACCCCGTCTAAATGAATGACGCTGAAGAGGATTCTGATTCAGGAGAAACCATGGAGACCAAAACGACCACTAAGATAGAAACCAACAAGGAAGATCTTCATGAGCCACAATGGCCAGGATCCAAGAATAAGATAGAAACTTATCCAAACCCTACAGAGGAGGTTGAGCGAGTCAAGCAATTAAGGAGTTTGGTAGAAGATACCCAAAGGGATCTAGAACCAGCACCTAGGAAGATCCAGATTATAGACACCGTGTTCCCTACGCAACAACAACCTCACCAAGACCATAGACCCTTAGCCATACCTAGTGTCATCCAAGAAGAAAGTGACTTAAAGTCATGGGAAAGTGGACGTACTCACTTCTTGATGGAAAGAATGTCTACAGAGGGACTACTTGATCCTATCGAAGAAATGGAGATCCCATCTTCCCCACGTCAAGGGACTCAAGGCGAAAAGGTGCCGTTAAACATTGCCAAATTTATTGATTATATGTCTTGAGAAGTTAGAACCACCATCATGTCCAAACTATATAAAGACCCTGAGCTAGTCTCAGCTCTTCGAGCCTTCCTCAATGGAGAACTAAAGTTTGGGCTACCACAATTTGCACAGATGGATGGAGCAGGGGAGATGCCAATAGAGGAGGAACACTTAGATCCACAACCCAACCTAGATGAGAACCTTGTGATAGAAATACCCGTTAACAAGTTGGCACAATACTTTGAGGGTGATGAATCCAATGCGACCATACCAATCACTACTAAGGGATTAACTGTGAAGGGAATCCTGGATAGTGGCGCTGGGGTTAGCATTGTGACTAAAAATTACTGGGAAACTATGGGAAGACCTCACCTTGCGACCACAAGCATAGTAGTGAAGATGGCCAATGGGTCTATTGTTAAACCTATTGGGATGCTAGAAGATCTCAAGATCAAGGTCTTTGGACATAAAATAAGAGTTACCTTCATTGTTATGGATTTCTCCAAACACACTATGGCATCGGAGATGATCTTAGGACGTCCTTTCATGAGGGAAGCAAAAATGGTGCATGACTAGTCTAAAACCATGTCTACTTGCAGTTCCAAGATTCTGCCATTTGAGTGGATCTTGTAACTGGTCAAGCACATCCTTTAGGAAACAGGTTTATAATTGATCATAGATCTGGCACCACAGTTCACTCGGCCCCATTGCAGTATTGTTACACGTGTAAAGCGGACACTGATGTTGGGGAGGATTCTCCTTATATGGATGTACTACCTGGGATGACTGAGTCGGACAATGTGGATTGGGTCCACCTAGCAGCAACCATAGACACTTGAGGAAATAGGGGGACGACCTGGGTAATACATGAGGGGATGAAATTCCCGTACCCTTAAATATGCTACAAGCAATGCATATAGCTTCTGACAAGACTCATCCTAATGTAACAAAGAAAGCATACAAGTGGGTCCCTAAATCTTCTTTAGTGACCATGGTTGATGCTAAAAAACGGAAGCTTTGTAAGAAACGTCCCACTTGCTCCAAGAAAACTAAGAAAACGTGGCATTGGATTCCTAAACGACTATTGGAAGCCCAAGGATACTATCAAGGAAATGATCAAATCTGGGTGCCAAAACATAGATTGTGTTCTTACTTGTCATCTGACCCATGTGAGCCCAATCTCGTAGCTCCAAAACAAATCAATAATCGTGGAAAGAAAAAAATCACAGAATGTTACACACCCGCTCCCGAGCTAGTTTGGGTACCGAAGAAAGAACGATTTGTTCCACCTAGCTCAGGAAGAGGGGAGTCCCATGAAGCTTCTAGCTCCTCATGTAATGCATCCATAGAGGTAAAAGCTTCTCCATAGCCTCCACCTACAGTAGTGGACCTCCATAAAACTACAAAGGAATCCACACTTCCCAGTGTTCAAGAATCACTTGATGAACCACTTCAAGTCGGATCCTGGGAGAGTACCTTACCACCCTTGCAACTTGACGAGGCACCTAAGGTAAGAGAAAACTAATGGCAAAAATCCTCACCTATTACCAACTGGAACGATTGGTTTCAAAGGGTGACGAGCTCATTTCAAACGGTATGATCTACCCAAGGAAGGGGGGAGTGTTTGCTGACAGTCATCATTCACTTGCTTCCCTCTCAACCTTCGTCCCTGACCTCTCAATCTCCCAATCTTAGGGAATGTATATATAAAGCCTTATACTCACAAAAAAGAAAAAAGAGTAAAGAGCAAGAGCAATTAGCAAGCGAGTATGCACAATAAAATTCAAAACATTGACCCAGACCTACGCATTCACATCCGATACACTGAAACAAAAACCTATGTCATCAAACACCTTTGATATTCATCAGTCCGGTGATGGAGGGTAGGTAAGATTAGTACGATAGGAGTGTTTCTATTTTAGAGTTTAGTGATTAGCAAAGTTCTTTCTTCCCACTGATGTGCCTCCTAGAGGTACTCTTTGTGTTTTCTTGTGTTTACAGGAACGTGTTGCTATGGTTAGGATTTGGACCTTCATGGAATCTTTCTCTCGTTCACACTTCAAATCAAGCACGGCCATCAACACAAATAGGTGTTTCTTGTCCATTAGCATTGCCCCTTATGTTTTTTGCATCCATGTTTGTCTGCTTTGATTGTGATTTGGTAGCATAATATTCATCACATTTGCTTAGTATCAAACATTTACTTCAATGTAATTTTTTGTCATAATCACTTATCTAGGTTTAAAAATTAAGCAGTCCGACTAAGCTAGTTTGACCAAGCTAGGCGTTAGAGATCTTCTCTTAATACCGTGGGGAATGCCTTCCTAATAATCAATGGTTACTTAGGTTTTTAATCTGATTTAGGCAGCATTGTGTGAAATGTACTAGGGATTTCTAGTGGGCTTAGTCCCTATTGACCTTTAGCTTAAGTATTATAAAGGGAGTTTACTAGTGTGATGAGCCTTGGGAGGTGTAACAGTGTCATATGACCCCCCAACGTTACAAAATTAAAATGCTGAAAACGAATAAACAAAAAATCAAAGTGCCACAATGTAAAATCTTAAACTGGAAGAGAAATCTCAGCTTGATTTGGTACTTCACTCACATGTATCGCCTATGGTACTAGAGCCCTAGAGGTTCCCAGTGTGGGCGCTTTTCCTTGAAGAGCAAAAAACCCAAGGCATACAAAATAAGCACACACATCAAAATTGAATCACTGTGAAAAGACTTTGGGGGGTCAAAAAAAGGTAATCAGTCAAGCGATGATTTCATGAGAAATTCCTTTTACCGTAGCTTAACTACAAGGTCTTCTAGGTATAGCCTCTAGTCAGCCCTCGAACATGAAATACTTGGCTCTCACGATTAAACAACTTAATTGACCAGAGAAAATTAGGAAGCTTACCCATGGTATTAATACTCGATCTTTAGTGCCTTTCGACCGTTAAATTAGCGACCCCAGACTTGTTTAATTTTTTACCTTTACAACTGTTTATACGTTTGATTATATTGCAATTTAATGTTTATTACTGACAAAAGGTTTAAAATTCTGTTACTAATTAAATTGTCTGCCTACAACTGCATATGCTTTTTAATTGCTTATGAGAATGCAATTACTGTGCCAATGTTGTTTGATTTTGCAGTGACTGAAGGAGGCTAAGGACATTCATCTCAAATGCGCTTCCACCTCGATGAACGAACTTCAACTCAATAGCTTCCGAAGACGGAATCTACATTAGGAAGGGGGACATGTGAACCCTCAAGCACATTCCTATCACGTACAACAGACGTCGTATTATTTATTTGGTAGAGTCAGGTACCGGGCTTGTCGGTCCAATAGGAAAAGGGTAAGAGTGATCGCCGATGAGAGGCGCACTCTAAAACTGGAACGTATAACGTTTGGGTAAGATTGGCTAAGTGTGGGCGCCCAAGTGTGAATGGGGCGAGCTCATATAAAAGTCAACTAAACCTAAAATTCACGCATTCTCTCATTTGTGCAATTGAAGAGTGCTATTGCTCCATGTCCATCTTCTTCTTCTTCATCTCCTTGTGTGTGTGTGTGTATGCGTGAGCGTGAGAGAGAGAGAGAGAGAGAGAGAGAGAGAGAGAGAGAGAGAGAGAGAGAGAGAGAGAGAGAGCGATCGAGCATTGCAGCAGCACGACGGCGGCAAGGCGGTTGAGCGCGGCGTCTCTCTCTTCTTCGCGGTGAGGAATCCTCCAAGACATGAAGCGTAGAGCGGTGGGTGACACACCAACGCCATCTTTGAGCTGACTAGTTTAGGCTAGTTGCATGCTTGGAGCCATTAGTGGCTTGCACACAGTGTTAGGTAAGTCCCTTGCTTCGTTACGTGCGACAGACGCCCACACAGCATGAGGCACAAAGGACACATGTCAAGCACCTGGCTAAGTTGCCCTCTAATGAGCCTGAATCTTATTGGATGGCCACCTAGGTGAACCAATGAACATTGAGTCTTAAGATATACATGAGCTTAGATATTTTTAGAAAGGGGGAAGGAAGGACACTTGTTACAAGACGACAACCATTGCTATCGATGAAGCATTGCTCTTATTGGCTAGCTGTCAACTTGGACCAATCATCTTTAAGCCAATGTAAATGAGACGAATCAAACCCTCTTCTCTCTCGTAAGGGGGAAAGTACACACACACACACACACACACACACACACACACACACACACACACACACACACACACACACACACACACACAACACTAGTGTGTAAGCTTTAATGGAAAGCTTGATCTCCTTCTCCAAGGCATGAGAAGTTGAGAGCCTACATCAACAACTCTTGTATAAGGAATGCAAATACAAGCAAGAGCCAAGGTAGAGCATGCTTATCTTCTCTCCATCTTCGTTACTATGCTATGCTAAGCACTAAGAGTAATTTCTAAGAGAGGAAAATACTTATTTCTTGTATGATACTTCTCCTTCCCTCAATATTTCCTCATTCCTTGCTAGCTCTTTCCACCTTTGAAGGTGTTTGAGGTCTAGGGATTGGGGCGTGGGATAAGTTAATTGTCGTAAGAAGCATGTGGTGGTGCATGAAGCCATCTATCTTCATGTCACCCAAGTTGTCATAAGGTACACAAACTTGTATTGTAATCAAGTCTCTCTTTATGGGAGAACTTATAATACAAAGGCCTTTTGGAGAGGGGACCAGCTCCAAGTAAATTCAGTCCTCAATTGTCATCACTCTTTTTCTGTCTCTCTCTCTCATTTCAAGTTATTGATGTGTAGCTAATTATGTGGTCTCCAACCAAGCACTCTCTCTATCTACACTAGGCATTTTCTTAATGGAAAGCTCACTAATGTCTACCAAATTCCGCTATTCTCAAAGTTACTAGTCCATTTCCGATACAATAGAATCATAGCACAAATAGACAAATGTTTTTGGCCAGTTTTTCTATTCTTTTTTGCTATTGATTTAGATTTTATTGCTTGTGTTCCCAATTTAAGCATGTGTCATAAAATCTAATATCTAAACAACCCAAATGATTTTCTCATATTAAACCGATCATTTAATGTGGGATAATAAACGAGAACAAGGGTTAGAATATAGACATGTGCTTACGGATCTATCTCAATACGGGGCCAATGGTAAAGGGGTCCAAATGAGAGATGGTCTGTCAAAGAGAAATGCTACCTAATGGAGCTTAAAAACACCTTAAGGTTAGCTTCGTTAAAGACCTCCAAAAGTTAGTGTTAAAAAATCCTTTGACCTTACGCAAGCTAGGGCTAACCTCGAAGTGGGAATCGTATCCAAGCGCATGAGGTGCTAAGACGCTTAAAGTGATTGTGGGAACCTTGCCCAAAGCTTGAGGTGATTTTTATGCTTAAATGACTAAGGTTTTTGAAATGTTAAATTGAAAGATAAGTTCTCAAGAGGCATGAACGTACATGCTTCATTGACTAAGGCTTTAAGTATTCAATTCAAAACAAATGACTTAAGAAGCATAAAAGAACATGCTTACTTGATTGAATAAGTCCTTGAAGTATTACATTGAACCAAATAACTTAAGAATCATAAAAGACACATGTTATAATGATCCTCCACATGTGACTCTCATGATGTGCTTGAATGCTATTGGTTAGGTTTTAAAGGGGTCCAATAAGGATTTAGATACATAAAAATAAATAATTAAGTTCTTTCTCCCAAAAGAGAAAAAAGAGGACACGTGTCCAAAGAAATAAATAAAATAATAAGAGAGAGAGAGAGAGAGAGAGAGAGAGAGAGAGAGAGAGGTGTGGACCAAGCATGAGAGGGGGGGTATACTCTCTCTCACACACACACATACACATTCTCTCATTGTGTGGAGTGCAAAATGCAAGAGCTCCATCTCCTTCTATAACTTTGTTGAGAAGTGGAGAGCCTACACCAACACTCTTGGCTATGGAATGCAAATCCAATCAAGAGCCATGCTTCAATGCTTAATCTTTCCATCTTCTTCATCTTCATTACTATGCTCTTATGCTATTCTAAGCAAGAAGAGTGATGATAAGTGAGGAACTATTTCTTTCTCTTATGGAATGTTTCTTCTTCCTCTTCCCTACCCTCATTCCCTGCTAGCTCTCTCCACCTTCCAAGGTGTTTGAGGCCTTGGGACTGAGGCTTGGGATAGTTAATGCTTTTTGCAAAGTTTATGTTAAGCTTGGGATGCATGAAGCTTTCCATATTCATAGCATCACCAAGGTCACAAGGAACACAAAGATTGTATTGTAACAAAGTCTCTCTTGATGGGAAAATCTATAATACAAATGCCTTTTGGAGGGGGGACCGGCTCCAAGTAAATCCGATCCTCATCTATAGTCATGTTATTTAATACTCTCTCTCTTGAAAAAGTATTGTTCATGCCAAGTTAATTAAGTACTGTGTTTATGTTGCTACCAGCAATTAAGTTCATCTCCAAGTTCTCAAAGTAATCTCACAAAAATGCTCACTCTAATTCTCTTAATTCCGCTATCCTCAAAGTTCATAGGCCATTAGAATTATAGCATGCATCTCTCATAACCTTTGGAAAAACAGGTAGAAGCTACATCATAGAGTTTGGCACACATGGGAATGTATGTTCAATCATTGAGATGGACTTTCAAGCCTAGACCCAAGACAACCATACTTCAAAACTAACTCAAAGGAATTAATGCATTCTCAAGATAAGGTCAATCTTAAATTAATTATTCACATTATAGCACTTTAGGCAACCCTTCAAAAGACTAAGAATATATTTGGAAGATCCATGTGGTAATGTACTTTCCCTTATTGCACAAGAAAAAGAAGAGAGAGTGGGCCATTGAAGAATTGCAGTTGTAGGAAATGGAGACCTCCTTTTGTGGATGAAGATGGCCATGTGTCGATGGGGATATACTTGTGTAAATCTTTGTGAGACGGTCCCGAACTATGAATGGCTTAAGCCACCTCAAACATCTTTTACCTATTCAAAGATATTGATATGACACTATATCTCTAGGAGGCAAATCAACAAATAAAAGAACTCATTTATTTACTTGAAGAAAAAATAGAAACAAATTTTAGAACATTAATCCAATAAATAAAGACATTCTCAGGGAGACCATGAGTTTCATCCCTTTGTTAGATCTTTCTCATCATCCCACGCACATAGGATCACTAGGAATTTAACTGCATATGGATACGCGTTGCACAAAAGGATAAGCCTGTGCAAGTGGGGAAACATACTCTACTGGGTACGGATCACTCGTGTGGTCAATAGAAATATCATCCATTCTAACTCCTCATAATTTTCCGCACGTGCTAGTTTAGATACTAGATCCCATTAAGAGGAAAGTACAAGGTAGCACATGTGGCACAGTCAAGAGGACACCTCTCACCAAAAGTAAGAGTGGATGAAGTGGGTGACATTGGTGGATTTTCTATATTTGTGAGCACAATTGTCTCATCAATAGGTTCATACAAGAAAATTAAAATCAATAGGTTCATACAAGAGAATTAAAATTTTATTTCATAGTGTGTGTGACACAATGCAAAGCTTGGGCTATACGGATATGAGTTTGTGTTGTTACCCCTCGTGGTTATGTTGTTCTTGAATTTTTACTAGTCTCTATTTGATGTGATTGAGTACAACTATATATACACATTCCCTAAAATCTAAAAGTTACAAGGTCAGGGAAGGAAGGTTTACAAGGGAAGCAAGCAAATGACATATGTGAGTAAGTGCTTCCCCCTTACTTGGGTAGATCATACCTTTTCAAATGATGCTATCACCATTTGAATCCATTTGGTCTAAATGGTAGCACGTGGTGACTTTGAAAAAATAATTTTGTAAGACCCTAGGTGCAACATCAAGCCGCAAGGGTGGTAAGGTACTCTCCCATGAATGAGCATGAATAATTGTAGTTGATGGTGAGTTTTCAATATGTGATGTATGCTATTTTGTAATTTTAGGAGAATGTACATTGATAGAGAATGATATTATAGAAGCTTCAACATCAACTGACAAACTACATGAGGAGCTAGAAACTTTAGACGATTCCCTACTTCATGAGCTTGATGGAAATAATTGATATGTCTTGGGTATGCAAATTAATGCGGGGTCCAATGTAGCATGATCACAATAACCTTCCCTTATCACAATCATCAACAAGTACAGGAGATGTAGGAGGTGATTGGCAAACTCAACCTATATCTAGGTACCCAAATTTGATAATTTCCATGCCTAATCACATAACTTAGCCATTTTGCGGTGGATCTCTTTTCACTCATCCTAGTACGTACATTCCCTTGATATTGTCACCTCTTATATCTCTTACTTCTCTTGTCTACTTTTTCATCTTGGGATGCATCTCGTGCAAAATCACTAGATTGGTTCTCATTTGCATCCTCTTTGCTCTAGGATAAATTATTATAGGGTGTTGTATTAGGCCCAAAAGATTTCATTTCCAATCTTGAGTTGATATTCGATTCATATTTTCTATCAAGCTCAAAGTCAATTTCTATTGGTGATTCAATCACCAAGTCACAATCTTTTGAGGCATTACCAGTTTCAATGCCAGTCATATCTTCACCCTTTATGTCATCAGAGAGTATATTCATGACACTTAACATGTTTATCGATGCACAAATTGTTGCACATAACATAACATACCGCTTAGCATGACACTCAACATATTTATTGGTGCAGAGATTGTTGCACTCCATCCCCCTCAAGTGTTATCCAAGTTGTTCCTCTATTCCTCCAAGTGCCATGGTTTCCATTTGCCATTTTTACGACAACATTTGTGACTCCAAGGTGAGTTCTTCCATGGATTCCCAAAACTTTCAAATGACAATGCAAACTCTTGCATCACAATCAAGGATTCTCTTGACAATTAATCCCTTGTGTAGTAATAAATAGCTAGGCTGCATTAAACTCATCGCCTTCAAATTACTACCCCAACTTGTTGTTTGATAGTATCTCAATGATACATTTGTGGCCATCTAGGTTGGGTTGTGGTTTTAAGTGCTTCTTTGCACTTGTAATCAAGTTGGGCGTATTCATATGCACAAATTGTGGTAATTTAACATTTAGCTCTCTATTGAGGAATGCTCAAAGTGCCAAGAATAGCTTATGATGTTTGTAAAACATAGACTTGATTTTAATTTTAACTACAAAACACATAAAATCCATCAATTTGAACGGTTGAATCTAAATTTTTGAGATTCTAGTTCATGACCTAAGGCTGGTGAAGATAAGATCTCCACTACTTTGATGGGTTTAGGTATTCCCTCATTAAACATCCTCTCAAAAGAGATAATGTGTATGCTTAGTTGCAATGTCTTACACTCACTTTCTTCTTGGATGATACTAGGTATGGCTAACAATTTATGGTCTTTGTGAAGTCGAGTTTGCATGGGAGACACTATGTATATAATCTTGATCCGCCTTGTTCCTGGCTCTAACTGCCTTTGTGTCTCCACTAAAGTCCTTAAGTGCTTGACTCTCTCAATCGCCTCTACATGGTTCGGTTAAGTCTCTTCTCCTTGGGTTTCTTGGGTTTTGACTCGTGTGGCCACTTTTGGGGGTTCTTGGCCACGGTCTTGTTAGCTATGAGGACACCCATTGCCTTGTTTGTTGTGCGGGAGTGGTTTCCTTATGACTTCACCTTATTGTGTCTTTTCTTGACTCCCTCTTGTTGTGCTCCCCTTTGGTTTTCACCCTCATGGTGCCAATTTTAGTTTCCATGGTTTATATCGAATCTAAATTGTCTTCAAGGTTGTTCATATACACCGGGCCATCACCTATCCCTATGTTAGTCTTTGTACTAGGGTTTGAATTTGTAGCTTTTAGTGATTTTGTCCTTTGTGTTTTCTTCTTCCTTGCTTGGGTAATTGATGCAACATTTCTCTATCTTTGAGAACATAGTTTTGATTTTGGAGCATCTATCAAGTGAATGCATTCACTGGTATAGCGGGTGTAGTTTCTTGTGCCCCATTGGTAACCTCAATCAAGTTCAATGGTGAAATTTTTGGTGCACTTGGACTACGAGGATATTGAGCAATCAAATGATCTATGCCATAGTAATTACAAGTGGGAATTGGCATTCCATAGGTACTCCCTTGATTTTTTTGCAATGATGTAGTATTCTTTTGTATTCTATTAGGACATTCAGCTACACGATCTAGTCCACGACAAATGTAGCATTAATGAAGAGGTGGTATCCTTGTAGTGGTGTTGATATTTAGGCCTCTTGCTACAAGAGTAGCCACTTCATATACAACATTGATCTCTCCCAAATGATTTTCCATTTGAAACTGGGGACATAGTTCTATTGTATAGACTCCATATGGAATGGCATAGTCTATCTCGTCCTCTTAATCCCAAATAGGCACTAGATGGCTCACACCTCCTTTGCTTTATAGAGAGGTAAATTTTGGATGTGGAGGTTGTGGTCCTAGCACTGGAGGTGGCAAGGGTATGATTGGACAACATTTTGGTTATTAGGAATGTGCCACAATGGTTGCTCCATAGATGTAGCAGGCATTAAAGCTGAAGCTAGAGGCAGGTTTGTTCAGGCTAATGGTGGCTTATTTGTAATCATATCTTTAAGTAGAGGCAATCCTTAGATTGATGGCCATAGCTACCACATGTATTGCAATTCCCTTGAAGTTTTCTCTGAAGGTGGTACCTTCACTCATGGTATATACAACTAAGCAAATCAAACACCATTGTCCCTCCCTTCTTGGGTACACATGACTATTTTGAGGAGCTTGCTTGTCCATAAGGTATTCTTGGATAGCCATAATAAGATTTGCCAAGGACATCTCATATATCTTTTGCTCCTTAGCAATAGGCTTTATGGTCATTGGTTCATGCTCAATTGCTTGTGAGCTAGTATGTTTTGTCTCAAGAGACACCCTTTATCCTACAATCATAACATTGTCCTCTAGTAGATTATGTTGGTAGTGACAGGTTTCAAAGCAGTAATATCTCTACTGACTAAGCCACAGTAGATGTCCAATCCCTAGATGAATTTGTCAAGTAGCTGATTGCTGTTAAAGCATTCATTTTGGGGTCATCAAGAATTTAGATGCTTCCAATAACTAATGAAGTCTCTCGTTGATTCTCCTTTCTTACGTTTGGATTTTTAAAAGTGAGATGCAACTCCCCAAAACACACCTTCTCATATGTACTCCTTCAAGAACAACCTCTTGAGAGCATTATATTGTGTGTGTTCTTCAACTCTTAGTGTCCTATACCAACCTTTGACCTTTTCCTTCAGGCTCAAGCTAAAGATGTTGCACTTATGCAACTCATTGTGCTCTTCTAGGAGTCACATGCATGTTCAAACACTTCACTATGCTTCCTAGGATCCTCATCTAGGTTGCATTGTATGTTAAATGGTAAACATTTGATACGCGCTTAATTGGTATTTTATACGATTATAAGAAATAAACAAACGTATTATACGATGACACGCCAATGATTTGGACACATCATTTATTTTTTTAGCATTTTGACCGAGAGATTCCTTGATCAAAAGATCTTTCAATCAAAAGACATTTTGATAAAAGTACTTTTTGATTGAAAACTTTTTGATAAAAAAAATAAGGTTATATAGGCAGTTGCCACTGCCTAATCATAGTTTAATCTTCACAAAAGATAATTTAATCCTCACAAAAGTCCTTTAAGGTAAGATTTTTGTGGAGGTGTTCTAAAATAATAGAATCACTGTAAAAAAACAAGAAATAAATTTAGAATGTATTTTTGTTTTGATATTTGTTTTTGCAATTTGGCTTTCTATATTGTGCTAAAGCTTTGCTTGCACTCATAAAACGATGTGACATTTCTCTTGTTAGAGCAAAAACTCACACTAGAAGATGACTTAAGTACATAAAATTAGAAATATCCACCAGAAGGCGTCGTGGGAAATATCCGACGAGGAGAGTTGTGGTCTTTTCCATGTTGACAGCGAGGGCGAGACAGGAGGGATTTTTTGCGCTGGTCCTCTATCGTCTCCGTGGAGAGGGGTGGAGTGTGTAGGTTCGGCAGGGGACAAAGGTCTATGCGCTCCATTATGACGGTGAAAAGGCCAAGCTGTTAAGTAGGAGGTGGCCTTGCTTTGGGCTGGACGCGATTGAAACGGATGCGCGGGGCTGGAGCACACGGTGCTCAAAATCAGGCGGGGGGTTGAAGGGGAAGGGGGGGCGGGGGGGGGGGGGGGGGGGGGGGGGGGGGCTCTGTCCTCAGTCGGTATGGAGCTGCAGAGCACGCGCAGGAACACAGAGGAGAAATCAAAGTATTTTCTTTTGCTTGGCGAGGGCACCGTGGATCTGCCGAGATTCGGGTTAATTGGGGTGTAGACCCAGTAGATAGTAGTAAATAGGTTATAAACTCACATGTGGAGATATTTAGATTAGAAATTTAGTAGTAGGGGGTACTAGCTGAAAAATGGTGGTATTAATCTAAAATGGAAAAGGGAAGGGTCAAAGGCTGAGTGAGAAGGGGGGAGGCAAGGCACGTGGGGACCATGCGTCGCTTCTCTTCAACCTTCTCTAAACGCCTGCAAGCTGAGCTTTGTGTGTGTGTGTGAGAGAGAGAGACCTGGGATTGATGAAAATAGCCAGGGCACACATATCTCTCTCGCTCTCTCTTTCTCTTTCTCTGTGCATAGAGGTGGAGATGATGCACGATGGGCAAGCAGAGTCTCTCTCCCTCCCTCTCTCTCTCTCTCTCTCTCTCTCTCTCTCTCTCTCTCTCTCTCTCTCTCCCCCCCAGTTGCCATGGATGTCAAAGGGCAAGGTGAAGGTGCCAAGGAAGATCTGGAAAAAGAGGCAACTGGGCTTGCAAGTGGCGAAGCAGAGGCTAGGCTCCACAGGCGCTACATAGTCTGCAGAGATGCTCGTGAAAGCTCTCTGTCACTCTCTCTCATGCTTGGAAGCTGTGCTGCACATCTTCTCTCGCAGAGGGAGTGCATCCATGTTGCAGCCATGCGAAGAGGGAGGGAGGGGCCGTCAGAGAAAAGCGCACATGCAGCCGAGGCACAAGGGCGAGGCACGCCCGGATGCAGAGAAAGGGGAATATAAATGAAATCTCTTGAATACTGAATTTTTATTTGAATACTTCCTATTATTGTGTTGAGTCATTGACTCACACTTAGAGGTATTAAAGGCCTAGAATTAAGTGATATGACCATCTATAGGGTTTACTCAGTTTTGTTGTGTAGAGCAGTGTACTCACACTTGAGAGTTGAAGTTGTTATAAATTCATAGGTTTTTCTATTACCTTGTGTTTAAGATTTTATACTCACACTTGGATATATATATTAGAGGACTTAAACAAAGGAAATTTTGCCTTCTTTGAGAAATATCTTCTAAGGCATTATAGTACTTCAAAAACAAATCTCTTAGTATTTTAATGTGTTGTGCTAGAGAGAATGCTTACAGTCACATAACAATATGTAAATTTTATGTTGAAGCGAATTGCTCACTAATTTAGGAGTCAAAGCATTAGGATTTGATAATTAAGTATGTGTTTTGTATGTTGTTAAAATAATATTTTAATTGTCTATATGTTGTAATTATAATTTTTGAAGTGATTTCAAATTGCGTCTTGTATTTTGAAAAGAATAAATTAGAAGCAAAGAGTGTAGTTGAAAGTAGGATTTAGAATATTTACGTGCTTTAGAGTAAGCATCACATATTCACACATAAAGCTCATATACCATTGAATATGTTTCAAATTTTTGTTTGTTTTGTTACAAAGATGGGAAAAGGATAGGAGTGGAGCTATGTGGATGAGTTAGTTCTAGGGAAGACTGCGTCTCATTTGAGATATACGTCATGTCCACATGTCTTTAGTGGCAATGCAAGCAGGATAAAAATAAATTTGTTCAAAGTGCTAGAAAATGTTGCAGACTGCAAGCAACCACCAAGAGACATTGATGCCAAATTTCTTGCATATGCTATAAAAGCCAAGGAAATTATAGCGGGCAAAAAAAAGGGAAGGCTTGGTAGCACATCTTCAACAGTGGCAATGGAGGTAGACTAGTGCCTTAGAAATGAGGTGACTGCACACTTAGAAACACAAAATTCTGCTTTTGTGGTTCACAATAGCTCATTTATAGGATGCCCTTGTGGATCTTCGCAGCCATCTCCTTCGACATCTGCACCTTTGAGTCATGCATTTTGTGTCGCATGCGTGCTATGGATGCGTAGCCTTGCTGAGGCTTAAGCGCTAATGTTTTCAGTTTGGCAATGTGTTGAGTGAGTGAAGCGTAGCATGAAGATAAACATACACAGAGTCTCTCTCTCACTCACAGTCTCACGACATAGTATTTCTTAAAGTGATTATGAGTTATCCAAAGTACAAACCTAGGTACCTTATATACTAAGGTCACCTTAGGATGTTATAAAAACAAGGTAAGGACTCACGATGGCTTGTTGAAGGTAAGGGGCGGAGGAAAGATTTATCGAAAGTAGGTCTTAATCAGTGTTGCAGTTGTATTGCTTCAATATACAATTGTATTGTCCATATACACACACAATTACAAGCTAGCGGTTCCAAAACGGCTTACTGATCGATTTGACCCCCACCATTGTCTTCAACGATGGATTATGCTATAAACGCCCCACCTAATGTTTTGTTATTTGAGGATTCTTTTTTAATGCCTTCATAAAAAAAGGTAGGTGTAATAAACATAAGTACATAAATATATATATGTGTGTGTGTGGTATGTATGTATATATGTATAGAATTTACTAGAATTATGTAATGTGAAGCTTCACTTTAGCATTCTAAACGAATAGAATGCAAGAGAAGTGAAGCCATGTGAGGATGCAAAATAAAATGAAAGGTGAAATAAAAATATCCATTTGATATTATAAAATTTAAATAACATTTAAGGTAAGTCTCATTCATAAGCAAAAACATTGACAATGTACCTAACTCAACTCTTGTCTAAGGCTTCTTTTAGAAAGACAAAAATCAATGTGGTAAATTTAGTTAAAGAGTATGATTTAAAGTGATTCTATAGATTAAAACTAATCAAATACAAATTCTTTTGGGATTCAATTTTACATAAATTGTATACACTGTTATGCATCTTGAGATTTGGTTCAATAAAACTTATCAAAACATTAATTTAATTGTGAGTATCTAAGCACGGAAACGAGAATATAAATGCTTTAGTAAGATTTTTCTTGTGGAGTTTGCTATGATTTATTGATCGATGTAACTTTTTGAAGTCATGCTCATATTAATAGCTTATATTGCATGTTGAATAAGAATTTTTAGTGTGCAGTTTTGCAATTAAAAAAAAAAGTATTTATAGTTTTCATAAATATCACTAATTTTTATCCCAAGTAATTCATAAATAGCCTAAGTGAATTAAGGAGAGATAGTTTCGATACATTCATACATGAAGAGACAATTAGAGACGCTTACTCTATTGGAAGTCGTTAAGCTAATAGGCCATGACTCTATAAATAAGAGCCTCACTTAGCCTAAGAATTTTTAGTGTACAGTTTTGCAATTTAAAAAAAAGTATTTATAGTTTTCATAAATATCACTAATTATTATCCCAAGTAATTCTTAAATAGCCTAAGTGAATTAAGGAGAGATAGTTTCGATACATTCATACATGAAGAGACAATTAGAGACGCTTACTCTATTGGAAGTCTTTAAGCTGATAGGCCATGACTCTATAAATAAGAGCCTCACTTAGCCTAGTTTCTCTCTTGAAATGTTCAAGATTTTGTACGTGGGATTCTTGTTAGACCTCTCAAGAACACCAATTAAATACCATAACAAGGCTTAATTTGTAAGATGCCTACTCGCTCACGTTAAATAAAAATCATTACTTTGTTTTCGAGATTCCCTCCTCCCATAAGTCCCACTAAGGCCCTCACCATTGCACCTGGCCAGCATGCCGCACCTCACTGCCCCCTCCTACCCTTTCCCCCCCTTTGACTTGCACCTCCCCACCCTGTGCAAATACACACACTGCGCCTCCTCTCCTTGCCCTATCCTCCCTCATTCAACGTGCACCTCCCCCCCCTGCGAAAATACTCTGATGCTAAATTCCCTCACCCTCACCCTCACCCTCACACGCATCTATTTGTTCGTCTCCTCTAAATAGAGCAGATCCCTCGTCCTGAAATGCCTTAAGAGTATTTTAATCGCATGTCAACTTTGCCGATGCAAACAAGCTTTGCACAATGCTATGATCGCAGGTAGCCCCTGATGCATGTACGTCTGAGAGAGAGAGAGAGAGAGAGAGAGAGAGAGAGAGAGAGAGAGAGAGAGAGAGAGAGAGAGAGAGAGAGAGAGAGAGAGAGAGAGAGAGAGAGAGAGAGAGAGAGAGAGAGAGAGAGAGCACCCTCTCAAGCAGCTTGCGTGTGTGAAAAAGACAGAGCGAGAGTAGGGTCATTGCAAGAGAGGGAGAGAAAATGGAAAGAAAGGGCCATGGCCTCCACCTGAATCGCCCTTCGTCTTCGCTCGCATCTCAAGACTCCAAGTTAGACATCTCCTCTTCGTGGCACGCATATTCTCACTAATGCTACATTTTTTGAATTTATCCCAGATGGTACCCCCTACCTGCTAAGATTTAGAAGAAATTATATGTGGATTGTAAGAAACAATATGAAACTTCACATGGGCATTCTAAAAGAATTACGAATGGAAAGTCAAGCCACAGTAATGATGTGAAATGAATGACAGGAGAATTTTATAATTGTTTGTACGAAAGGTAGATCCAATGACTATAATGAAACAATTAACTTACATAATGTCCATGAAAAGGTGATGTAAGGATTGAAGGGACAACAAAGTTATTTTACAAAGACCCTTGCCATGTGGCGCTCATCCAGCCAAAGAATCCAGCAGCCTCGGTGTTGCAACAACCTTGCACAATGAGTCCTATGGCCTTCCACATGCCAAAAAGTACATCTGTCTAATCATCAACTCTACTCAAGATATATACAACTTGGAAATGCAATTTCATTCTGGCCTCTTTTATCACAATATATAAAACCCAAGTGATACCAAAATGTGAAAGAAAATGATTGAAATTGATTACAATGGTGCGTCTCTTTAACACTCCCCCCCTCCTGTTTCATGTCTACCATAACATGAAGTAAACTTCAAAATCTTTGTCGCCCTTTGAATTGCTCCATTCTTTCGCACTCTACTGTCGCCAAAAAAGTTCCGTATCACCTTGAGTCATATGCAATGAAGGAACAAAAAACATTGGATTTAAAATGAAAGAATCTAGCATAGAAAGATTCTTCAAATGTTTGTAGATGATGACTCAGCAAAAAGATTACTTTGTGGAATTAGACGTGCAAAATTGATTCTGATGGGGTGCACTAAAGTCAAAGGAGACCTGTAATTTTGTTATATATACATCCATATACTCTAAACTCCATCTAGAGTCAGGTGTGAAAGCGGTATAGCATGCCAAAAATGTTTTGCAGATCTTCACTAGCATTTGACAGGACAAGTCGAGAGAGCCACAAAAATTGTGTAAGATCTCTGCTACCTTGATAGAGGGGGTTCATATGTAACTTTTTGATAAGACATAATTCCAGCTAAAAAATTACTATTTGGGGTAATTTTTGTTGAAGACGATGAAACAGGAAACAGAAGGAAGATAGCAACTCAGAGTAGGAAGAATATGGAGAAGGAGAAGACACAGAGCTTGCGTACGAGATCTTTGTAGTCTATTTCTCTGTATTAGAATAATAGAGCATTTACGAACTCAGAGCTACAAAGCTTATATGAGACCGTAAGAGATAAGGTGTCCTTTCACACCAGATGTCCAGGGGGAAAACCCCAGGGGGAGAAAAGTGCCCCTGGTGAAGCGTGTATACACTTTAACACTACTACATGTCTACAAATCCCCCCTGTAGTGATAGTGTGAACCCATACAAGGTAGCAGATCATCATGTGTATGAGAGTAAGCCCAAAGCTTTTCGGAAAGCTTCAAACTTTTCTCATGATAACGCCTTCGTAAATAGATCTGCAATGTTATCCTGTGTAGGACAGTAAGTTAGTGTGATCTCCCCTGCATGTAGCCTTTCCCTGACATAGTGGTAGTGAACCTCTATGTGCTTTGTTCTTGCATGAAATACTGGATCCTTGCAACTGCCATAGCACTCTGACTGTCAGTGAAAATGGTAGTGGGTGCCTGTTGACACTCACAAAGATCTGCCAATAACCTTTGTATCCATGCACAATCAACTGTTGCCGTGAAAGCTGCCCTGTACTCAGCTTCACAAGTTGATGTAACCACTGTGGGTTGCTTCTTGCTTAGCCAAGATATACATGCATTTCCCAAGAAAAAACAATTCGCACTTGTGGAATGTCGTGTGTCAAAATCACCAGCCCAATCTGAATCGCTGTAACCAAGAAGTTGCATAGAACTGTGCTTTTCATACATATCCCCCCTTGGAAAGAACATGGAAAGATTAGGGGTACTTGAAAGGTAATGAAGTATGCACTTCACAGCTTGCCAATGATGCATACCTGGGCTGTGCATAAATCTGCTTGCTTGTGAAACCCCAAATTGAATGTCTGGACGAGTGTTGCCTGCCAAATATATCAAACAACCAACCGCTGCTGCATAAGTATGTACATCAAAAGGTTCTCCAGCATCGTGCATGCTCAACTTTGATCCAATTTCTATGGGTGTAGAGATTGGTTTACAATTTTGCATACCAAACTTGTCCAAAATTTTATGCAAATATTTTGTCTGCAACATGTATATGCCATCCTCTGATTGCACAAACTGAATACCCAAGTAATAATGTAGCAAACCAAGATCAGACATCTCAAAGGTTTTTCTCAAAGCATCTTTAAACGCTTCAATTTCATCTGCAGTATTGCCTGTAAGAAGCATATCATCCACATAAAGTGTTAGCATAATGAGAACTCTATCTCTCTTTTTGACATACAAAGTACTTTCATTTGGACTATTCTGAAATCCCTGGCCAATCAAATAAGTATGTATCTTCTCATACCATGCTCTTGGAGCCTGTTTGAGACCATACAAAGCTTTACGCAATCTACATACCTTTGCTCTTGACCTTTTACAACAAAACCACTTGGTTGACTTACATAAACTTCTTCCTGCAAATCACCATTCAAAAAAGCAGTTTTGATATCCAAATGATGCACTTTCCAACCATGATGAGCAGCAATTGCAACTAGTGATCTAACTGTGGACGCACGAGAAGTAGGAGCAAAGGTTTCATCATAATCTATGCCTTTCTATTGCGCATAGCCTTTTGCCACAAGCCTTGCTTTGTACCTGTCAACAGTACCATCTTGTTTTCTTTTTACCTTAAAAACCCACTTTGTACCAATAGGCTTTTTACCTGTAGGCAAGTCCACTAGATCCCATGTATGATTCTTATGAATAGAATCAATTTCATGCTGCATAGCATCTTTCCACTGAACACACTCTAAAGCTTGTTCAAATGAATCAGGCTTATCTGCATCACAAAGAGTGCTAAAGCAAGCCAAATCTGCTTGCTCTCTGCCAAAACTAGTACCATCACGTGTTTTCGTGGCAATGGTGCATCCAACTTGCTATCCTGCAAAGTTTTTTGAACCCATTTAGGCAAGGTTCTTTCTTCCCTGAGAACTTCTTGCTCTTCACGCACAATTTTCTCTACATCATGAGGTGTCACATACTGATCAAAAGATTGATCAAGATTATCAACCTGTTGTGATTCTTGATTCTCCATGAAAGAAGGAAGCCAACCTTCAAATACATCATGTGTCTGCATATGAGGTACATCAAAAGCAACCATAGGTTGAGTAGTAGTTTCTGCAAAAATTACATCACGACTTTCAAAAATCTTGTTTGTAGCAGGATTGTAAAATCTATAACCTTTACTTCCACTACTGTACCCCACAAATATACATTTGATTGCCTTATCACCAAGCTTCCCACGTAACTGCTGAGGGATGTGAGCATAAGAAAGACAACCAAAAACACGAAGATAATTGACTGAAGGTTTTCTGTCATACCAAGCTTCATATGGAGTAATGGTCTTCAAGGCACGAGTAGGACACCTGTTCAAAACATGTGCTGCACAAGCAACTGTTGCCATCCATAGCTTATGAGGCAAACTCTTAGCCTTGAGCATACATCTAGCCGTCTCCATTAAACACCCGTTCTTCCTTTCTGCAACACCATTCTGTTGTGGTGTGTATGGCATAGTGCATTGGTGTTTAATGCGTTTCTTTCCCAAAAAATGCACCTGACATGTATTCACCTCCTCGATCGGTACGAAGAGTCTGTACTTTGCAACCTGTTTCATTTTCAACCATGGCGACATAATGTTGAAAAATTGCAAACACATCTGACTTTGCTTTGAGTGGATACACCCAACAAAACCTGGAAAAGTCATCAATGAAGGTCACAAAATAAAGACTGTTTCCCAGAGATGGCGTCCTCATAGGACCATATACATCACTGTGTACAAGCTGCAACTTTCGCGTCTCTTTAACTGAACCATCCTGCGAAAATGCAAATCTGTGCATCTTTCCAAGAACGCAACCTTCACATATATGTCTTGGTGGCATCTCCAATAAAGACAAATCATGCACCATATTATGACGTTGTAAAGTCATCAAACTGCCATAACCAACATGCCTAAATCTAGCATGCCACAACTGAGCATCCTGCATGGCCTGAGTCTTTGTTTCTGCAATACATACCTGAATCTGCTTTTCATAACGATCTAGCACAAATAGTCCATTTTCCAGCGTACCTGTAGTGATAAGAGAATAACCATTCTCTCGATCTCGTACAACACATCTGTCATCCTCAAAAATGACCCGAAGACCATTTTTTGCAAGAGAGGATACAGACAACAAATTCTTCTTGATCCCTGGAACATATAAGACATCTGGCAAGCATAAATCTGAACCATCTGAAATGGTAATCAAAATCTTACCAATGCCTTTGATTGGATACGAAGCATTATTTGCACATGTCACCTTCTTTCCTACTGGAGCTGCATCCAATGAACAAAAAAAATCCATCCTTGAAGTAATATGCATGGATGCACCACTATCAAAGTACCAAATCATTTGTGTCTCGTCAACACTGTAAGCAGAAAAATATGAACATACTAAGAAAGCATAAGAATCGTGCACAAAGTTTGCAGACTCTTCTTTAGCTGTAGAGGAATCACTAGAAGCTGAAACAACCAAACTTGACTCTTTCTTCTTTTCTTTAGTAATTCGCTTTTTACACTCACTAATGTAGTGACCA
This sequence comes from Adiantum capillus-veneris, assembly GCF_014529385.1. Classification (NCBI taxonomy): domain Eukaryota; kingdom Viridiplantae; phylum Streptophyta; class Polypodiopsida; order Polypodiales; family Pteridaceae; genus Adiantum; species Adiantum capillus-veneris. The sequence continues at coordinate 9,010,114 of NC_140933.1, read as the reverse complement.
GGTTTCTTGAAGTAGTGGCATTTACCTTTCTTCTTGGACTTGTCGGAATCACCTTTAGAATTCTCTAAAGACTGTCCTGCACCAGACTTGGAGTGATGAACACTCTCTTTAGCCTTGTTTTTGTTTTGTACAACAAGAGCATGATCCATACCATCCACCTGTACAGACTTGTTCTTACGTGATTGATCCTCCTGCAATAGCAAAGCCACTAACTCTTCAAAACGAAGAGGCTCAGGATTAGCTCACAAAGATAGAGTCAAAGAAGTCTGAAAAGTCAAATAAGATGGTGGTAGTGAATTGAGTGTTTTGGAAACCAAGTCCTTCTTTGGAATCACTTCATCAATGCTAAGTAATTGCTCTTTAAGATCCCTGATTTTTGTAAGATGCTCGACGATATCGTCACCTTCGTCCATCTGCATTTTGTTAAGTTGTTTCTTCAAAAACTCTATTCTGGCAGCGTTTCTTCCTCCAAACATAGCTTGCAGAGTGTCCCAAGCATCCTTAGAATTTTTTCAAGATCGATATGTGGTGTGATTGTCCTCTTTATGGTTAAGGCAATCACAGCCATAGCTTGTGCATCTTTAGTATCCCATTTCTTTTGCTCTGGAGTGACTTGTGAGAGTCCTGCACCAACAGCTGCACCACGACCAGGCGTGGCAGGTGCAATGCTACCTGGACGAACTTCATCTCCAGATACATAATCCCACAATCCTTTACCAACCAAAACATTTTTGGCCATAAAAGACCAAAGAGAATAGTTGGTACCATCCAATTTGTCTTCGGATGTAAACGCACCAAAAATCTCTTTCTCCATAGATTGAGCCATACTGTGGATGCACACAAGAGAGCAGAAGAACCTCCAAGAGATTCACAAATCTCCTCTCCAATGCAAGCAAAACTCTACACAAAATCTCAGCACAAAGCTAAGACAAGCTGCTTCCCAAAAGAACTGTTTACCTGAAGAAAATCTGTCAAAAAGCACACCCTCTTGATCTAAACGCCTCCGAAAAGTAACTTCTGCTACGCTGCTCAGAACAAAATTCTGAGGGCTCGAACGACTTTAAAAGGGGGGTAAAACCGCAGGTCACCTGCTTAGAATACTCCCGGAACGTCGAGGATGCTCCCACAAGCAAATTTTTCGAAAACTGCCTGAAAATTGCGATTGCGCGCGCAGACGTGAAAACGCAAGTAGAGGCTCTGAAAATCACCTTGCTGTGATACCAATTGTTGAAGATGATGAAACAGGAAACAGAAGGAAGATAGCAACTCAGAGGAGGAAGAAGATGGAGAAGGAGAAGACATATAGCTTGTGTACGAGATCTCTGTAGTCTATCTCTCTGTATTAGAATAATAGAGTATTTACAAACTCAGAGCTACAAAGCTTATATGAGACCTTAAGAGATAAGGTGTCCTTTCACACCAGATGTCCAGGTGAAAAAACCTAGTGGGAGAAAAGTGCCCTTGGTGAAGCGTGTATACACACTAACACTACTACATGTCTACAATTTTTCTATCTTGATATCGCCTATGTATTAAGAATGGTATAGTCTCTTAATTTTAGAAGAAATTGTGTTTTGTCAAGTTTTTTAAAAAATAATAAGTTTTTGGGACCTTACACCTAGCTAGGGGCGACCGACTTGTCAAATTCTACCCCGTGCCAAATTTCTTAAAAAATAAGGATCGAGACCAAGAACTAGTGTTTGATGTGTCAAGAAGTTGCCTAAGAGTCCGCCTTGTTATAACATTTTTCAGACTGGAATTCCGATGTGTCTAGGTCGAATTAATTGTTTGCGGGTCACCGCGACGGACGTCCATAGCATAGCTCGCACGCATCAACATAAAATATCAATACAAGGGAAGCGACCAGGATGAGGCATGGAAACTCACTAGGTGTCATTCCTAATGAAGTGAACTCCATGAGATGCAACTACTGACTTTGCAAGCAAATCATACGCACTAAAGCCAAGTAATCTGCCTATGTCCTTCTACACAACTCTACAATCATCATGCCCGTTTACCATGCAAATCATATCGGATTCGCACGAAACTTGAAGGGAAGCTACAAGGATCTATCAGGAGTATATCCTATCACTGTCACAGCATTCTGGAGAGGTACAAAGATCGGGATCGTTCATCCCAAAGTCAGCAAAAACAGCGAACATGTGATCCTAAAGGGTCGTTTTAGGGTCCCTAAAGCCTCTCCTAGGGTCAAAACAACATAAAATACGCATATAAGCACTCAAAACAACGATTTAAGGTCTCAAACTCGTAGTTGAAAACCTACATCGAATCTTGAATGATTATACTTGAATGGAAGAGCAAAGTAAGAGGAACATAATACAATAAACGAATCTGAATTGGATTATCGTAGCCATAGTAGCTCAAACGTACGCTGTCTTCTCAGTTTGTGATAAAAGAAGATTATGTTCAAACTTAGAAAATTGACCTTTATAGTTGAGGTCTTTACAAATGGCTTGTCCGGCCAAAAGCTGCTAAACTTCTAACTGGCTCTCTTATATGCATTTGCTCCCAGAAAAATAATCATAAATTCTTTTACAAGTTCTCGGCTTAGAAAAGCTCTTTTACAAAAGGTCAAGATTTCCGCCAAAAATGTAGATTCCTTCTCTGGAAACTATTGCTTCGTTGCTTCGTCCGCCAAACACTCCCCCCTTCCTTATCCTTGCATGTCCTCGTGCATGTTCAGAGCTTTGGTTGTTGATGGGGCTCCAAGGAGGCAAGAGTTGCTGAAAAGCTTCGATTGCGGAGTATAGCCTCCAGGGCTTCTTGATGTTGTCTGAAAGGATTTTCACTTAATGTGTGCTGGTATGCTACGTACCGTGCCTTGAGGTCCTTTGCCATAGGATGAAAGATACTTGAGTCGATTTTGAAGAAACCTGTGACGAAGGCCTCTTCAAAAGTCTGCAAGTAATGTGAAGGCAAGTACATGAGTCTGGAGTACATTGCCATCAGGATATGTCGTGGCGGAAAATTTTGCAAATTCCAGCAAATTCCTCGATGCCCTTCTAAGAATAGATTCCACGGGTGATCGTCGCCTTCAGTGTCTTTGAACACCTGGATGCAGGTGACGATCATCCGGGCTATCTTTACCAGCATCTGACAGGCCATATCGGGGACATCCCGCAGCAAGGTGATTGTCGAATTCAGAGTGTTGACTACATAGGCTACTGTAGGAGGGTTCTGCACTGTCAGGACTGGGTAGTTCAGCTTTTGCCGGCTCGAGCCTTTCCATGTGGCAAACTCCTTCCATGTGCGTCTTCTAGGGACTGGGCAGAAAGTAGGATCTATTTGAATGTGCCGAGGAGCATTGTGGTAGTTGGTTAGATCCTGTGGCCGCTTGCCCAGCCACTTCTGCCTCCACTTTGGGTGATCTTCGATGAGAGCCTGAGCTTCTTCAATTGTCAGTGCTACACCTTCATAATCTCCGTCTTGGTTTCGTGGCAGGGTCGGCCGCATCTTCTCCTTCCATAGGATTGCTTCGTGGCATATCAAGGGAAAAGGTAGGTACTCATGGCCAAACCCCTCCACCTGCTCTTCTGGCTGTAAGAACGCCAGGGCCGCTGACTCCATTATCTTCTTTTCGTATATCCTGTAATCTTTTGCTGGTCCCTTTGGTATGTCCTTGATGGTATGAGTTAGATCATCTCTTATGTCCAGATTTGCCTCTGCTGATCCTTCCTCTTGTTCTCCTTGGTGTGATGTTTCAGGCAAGTCAGGCATTTCTTGTCTTGGCAGCAGTTGCCGTTGCACTTGGGCTTCCTCTATTCTGATTTGCTATTGAGAAATCAGGTCTTCTTTTTCTTTCAGCTGTGTCACGCTGATCTGCTTCTGAGTCTCTAACTTGGCCCTTGCTTGTGCGAGTTGCTGCTCCAGCTCTTTCACTTTTTGCTCGTTTGCCGCCGTCTGGGCCATCATTCCCGATAAGAGCAGCTGTCTTTGAAGTTTTTCTTGCGCTAGCTCCCCTTTCAACGCCACTAGGGTGTTCACTGCTGCGGCATTGTCTGATGTGGAGACCAATGCCCCAGCAGGTTCTTGGTTCGCCATTAAGGTTGTTAAAGTGCTTTTGACAGTGAGGTATGAGCTGTTAATCCTCTGGAATTATTGCACCTTCGTACTCAAGCTGCTCCGTTGCTTTCTTTACCCTTGCTGTCAAATCCTGGCATTCTTTTTCCTTGAATGTCAATTCCATCCTACATCCACCAGTTCTCTGATCAGAGACTGAGCCTGCTGTCGCTCAGTGTCTCTTTCCTGTGTTGTGAGCTCCAGTTGTGCCCGCAGGCTCTCTAAGTCCTCTTGCCCAGATTTTTGCATGTTTTGAGCCTCCTGTACCTGCCTTTCTTTTTCTCTCAGCACCACGTGCTGGCATTGGAATTGTTTTTCCAGATCTTGCAAGGTTTTTTTGTAGTCAAATTCAGCCATAATCTGACAGGCTTCTTGGTACCCTATTGCTTCAGTAGGCATAGACTCTTTTTGTGAGGATGAAGGAGGAGGAGGTGGTGGTTTTTTGGTTGATGGAGAAGGAGGAGGAGGAGGAGGAGATTTCAGCGAGGGAGGAGGTGGTGATTTCTCCACTTCTTGGACATGCCTCTTTTTTGTTGTATCTTCCCTTGGCTATGAAGCAGCCGCGTCCGCTTTTCTTTTCTTTAAAATCTTTATTATTCTTTGGCGAGTCAAATAAGCCGCCCATCGTGCTTCCACATTCCTCTCTCTTTGAGTTTTCTTTAATTGCTTTGCTTGGTTAGTATCTTCAGCCACTTCTTTTTCCTTTGTTCCTTCAGTGGACTGCGCAGAAATGTCCACTTCTGCAGCCTTTTGTTCCGCTTCTAACCTTTGCTTTTCAGCCCATATGCAAGCTGAATTTTCTATTCTTTCTTTTCTTTCCTTCTTGAACCTTCGTTTTTCTGTTTGTTGTGTTGCAGCAGCTCTTGCCTGTCTGTCACCCCGCAACTTGGTCCTTCTTTCCTCAATTCTTTGTTGGGCCTCTGCATATGCTTTTTGAAGGTCAGACTGTGGCACTGTACTTCTTTCCCTCTTTCTTCTCTCAAGCGGTGTGGTGGAGTCTTCCTCCTCGCTTTCTTCAAATTTCGATGGTCTGTTGTCTTTTGACCCTTGAGAGTTTTCCTCGTCTTCACTCTCCGTCTTTTCTTCATCACTTGAGCTCTTGTTGGATGCCTTGGCCGAGCGCGATGATGTTGCGCCAGTGGTCGTCCTTACTGAGTGAGCAACCAACTTTGCTTTCTGAATCAAGGCCGTTTGAGAACTGGCCGCTGTCAGATCTTCAATCATGCCCAAAGCTTGGTATGCTATTCTAGTTAGCATTGGCCCTGCACTCATGTAGCTTTTGTTCTTTGCCGAGCTTTTTAAATTTTCTTCGATCAGGTTCTCCAAGATGTAAGAACCATAATCGCATCGGATGGTTCTGTTTTCAGCTGTTGCTAGAGCCACGACCACTGCAATGTGTAGGATCGGCTCGGTGTAACGGGGAGGCTTTTGTACCCTGAAATATTGAGAGATCAACCTCATAGGTAACTCCAACTCAATGTATATCATGTCACTGTATGTTAACCCTCATGGCTCATGGACACCCTATCACCTACGACGGACGTTCTAACTTACGGTGGACGTTGTATTATTTACTTGTAGAGTCAGGTACCGGGCTTGTCGGTCCAATAGGAAAAGGGTAAGAGTGATCGCCGATGAGAGGCGCACTCTAAGTGGTACATTCAAGGGATTAGTTGGCTAAGCATGGGCGCCCAAGTGTGAATGGGGCGAGCTCATATAAAAGTCAACTAAACCTAAAATTTTCTCATTCTGTCATTTGTGCAATGCAAGAAGAGTGCTCTTGCTCGATCTCCTTCTCTATCTCCTTGTGTACTAGTGTGTGTGTGTGTGTGTGTACTTGAGAGAGAGAGAGAGAGAGAGAGAGAGAGAGAGAGAGTGTGTGTGATCGAGCATTGTGGCGGCACGACGGTGGTGAAGCAGTTGAGCACGACGTAGCGGCGTCTCCTTCTTCTTCGCGGTGAGGAATCCTCCACGGCAGGAGCATAGAGCGGTGAGTGACACACCATTGCCCTCTTTTGAGCTTACTTGTTAAGCTAGTTGTGTGCTTGGAGCCGTCTGTGGCTCGCAAACAGTGTTAGGCAAGTCCCTTGCTTCGATAGTGCGGCAAGGAGCGCACATTTTTGGCGCCGCTGCCGGGGAATCGCCCTACACTAAGCCCAAGAGGCACTTTGTGCGTCTTCTATGAGTTGTTTGTAGTAGGAAAGAAGAGGAAGAGGAAGAGGAATGAGTTATTTTTTTGCAAGTTGTTAATTTCTGTATTGTCTGCAAGTTCTGTGATTTCTGCATAATCTTGTGTTTTCTGTTTGCACATAGTCTTTGCACAATTAGTAGTCGTTAGCTTGTTCGCAGTGAATGAGTAAGTGGGTAGACAGTTAGCAATTTCTATTTGCACACAGTTTGTACACAATTTCTGTTAAGGTTTGCCTGCACACACTCTTTGCACAGTAAGGTAGTGAGAGAGGAAGTAGGTAGACAGTTAGCTCACTGTCAGTAAGCAGTTAGCAGAGTAGCTAACAGATTAGTTAGTGGTTAGCAGCACTGTTAGTAAGTAGATAAGGTAGTGAGTAGTGAGCTGTTGACAAAGAGGTTAGGTAGGTGTTGATAGTGTGTGTGGCCAAGAAAGGGTCACTTAAACCGTGCGCGGTCATCGCCTGGGGGCTACACTAAATTTTTGATCGGGATCGGTTCCCCAAGCCCAAGCCCAAGCCCAAGCCCAAGCCCAGGCCCAGGCCTCAGTCCTCAGTCTCATGATATATATTAGACTCACTCTTATATATATACCCTACCCCCTCAAGAGGGAATGAGAGCATGTGGGGAAAGTCCTCCACTCTCCTCCCTTCTCTTCCCACTTGCACCCTTAGACTTTCTAATTTGGGCCTAGTTCCCTACTAGAAATTGACGGTTTTAGGGATTCCGAGGACATAAAGTGACCAAACAGAGGGCTGTAAAGCATGGCACGTCCCTCTGACCGATACGCTCGTTTTGAGCTATCATACGTTCTATTCTATAACTAGGTCAGAAAAAAAAGAACCAAAAAATGAAAAAAAATAATTTAAGAAAAGACTTGGTGTCATAATAATCAATATCTAATTCTCCTAAATGATTTTCTCATATTAAACTGATCATTTAATGTGGGGAAGTGCCAAGGGAGAAAAAGCTAGAATATTGGTTAAGCTAGAAGACCGGCCACAGTAGGGATCCAAAGGAGGGAAAATAGGGATCCAAAGGGGGGGCCATCTGCAAAAGAGCCATGTGCAACAATGGGCTAAAAAGACCCTAAGGTTCAGCCCATTAAGACTTCCAAAATGCTAAGGTTCCAAAATTCAAAGGTTGTGTCCAAAGGTCAACCCTAGGGAAAATTGGATGCTTTGTGTGTGCCCTAAAAGTCTTTGCACATCCCTACATGGGAGGGGGCGAGCCCCAAAGGTAGGGGATGAGAGAGAAAGCCACACACACACACACACACAGGCTCCCTTTACACAAAGGGAATGAGGGACACATGTCAGCTCCCTAGGCTAGATGCCCACAAGGTGTGCCCAATTCCTATTGGAAGACCCTTGAAGTGGACCAATGAGAATTAAGCTAGAGTAAATGTAGTTTAATTAATTTAAAATAATTTTATAAAAGAAACCAATGAGAATTAAGTCTCCTAGAAGACTATTGGGCAGTCTCCCAAAGGGTCCAATGAGCATTCAGAAGCCCCATGGCTTGCCTGATTTCTATTGGCCAGGAGACAAAGGGGTCCAATGAGAGTTTAGTTTAATTATTTAATTACCTAAAGCTCTCACAAAAGGGGAAAGGGGGACACATGTCAGAAGGCTATCACTTATGCTGCTTAATACCTATTGGCTTGAGTTGGGGAGGTCCAATGAGGCAAAAGCCATACCAAATTAGTAGCTAGGGCTCGCCCAAGAGAGAGAGGGGGCTGATTTTTGCTTGGCATTGACACACACACACTCACACTTGACCATGTGTGAAGGAAGAATACTCTATCTCCTCCCAAGCTTTAATGGAGAGCTCATCACCTACTCCAAGCTTGTGAGATAGAAGCCTACATCAACACTTTCTTGGCATGTGGATGCAAATCCAACCAAGAGCCAAGCTTCAATGCATGCTCATCTCCTCTACCAAGCTAATTACTAAGCTAAGCTATGCTAATATGAGTGATTATGTGAGGAGATGTACATCTTTCTCGTAAGATACTCCTTCTTCCTCTCAATCTACTCTCATACCTTGCTAGCTCTCACCATCTTCGAAGGTGTGTGAGGTCTTGGGTCTGAGAATGGGGATAATTCAAGTTGTGTTTGATTAAGTGTTTTGCTTGGTGTATGAAGCTTCCATCTTCATTGCACTAGCTAGTCTTGAAGGAACACAAAGAATTGTATTGTACAATGTCTCTCTTGATGGGAGAAACCATAATACAAAGCCTTTTGGAGGGGGGACCGGCTCCATGCAAATCCGGTCCTCAACTGTTGTCAATAGCTTAATTTCTCTCTCTTTTGAAAGTATTGTCGATGCTATCTAACTAGGTGTTATGCTTTTTGTTGCTCTCTCCACCCAAGCACTCTTGTAATTCTCATTAGGAATCTATTCTAATGAAATGCCCACTATGTTCATGCTAATTTCCGCTACACATAAGTTATAAGGCCATTAAATGTTACACTTGGGTTGCAAAACACCCAAAAATACTAGGTGAGCAGCCTTCACAGGCACTCACTAACACTTCTAGGGAATCAAAGTCATATGAACCTACGCTCTGGACGAGTGTTAGAGCACGAGCATATTGGTAGTGCCTCCATTTACGCGGGCACCCATTATTCCTCCACCCTAGGTTCTGGACCTTCGACTGGGACTCAAGGTAGCGCGACCCAAGATCCTCATATCGCGTCTAGTGATTCTTCCTCTGACTACGAAGTCATGGAGGGGTATCCTACACCAAACCCTGATAGTTCAAGTCAGGACATGCATGCCATGGGCCCACGGCCCGGGTCCAGCGTGTTTAGCCGCTTAAAAGAGACCCTTTGTAGAGCTACTCGCTCTGAATATGCGGTTAATGAAATAAATGAAGGGAGTGGGGAAGTAAATTCGTCATTCATGCCTAAAATAGACCCTATGCTTCTTGAGAATGTGCATGTGAATGTTCCATCCACTGCACCTCCTGATCCTTTAGGACTATCTCCCTTTGAGGTTCTACTACCCAATGGTAGGAGTCTTGCCGAAGTACAAGAGATTGAGCGCTATATGCAAGCAACAAGGGAGAGGGAAATGGAGAACCTACGAAGGCTAGAACAAAGTCGAGCCTTGAAATAAAAGGCTCCTATGACAACAATCATGCCAGCCGAGCAACCGAGTGCTCCCAAGGTAGCAGTCACGCAGGGGCAAGCGATGGGGAGCAATAATGCTTCCACTTTGAGGGAAACCTCCAGCATGCCCGGCCTAGATGGGATATTCCTAAACGAAAATTGGGAGTATGACCTACAAGCAGAAGCTTTAACTGATCGGTACACAGGACACACCTATCATGTGGGTTGGTTAGATGTTCTACAATCCACATCGGGTGCTACTAGCATAGATGAGAAACAACAGAAAGTCTGTGATGTCCTCCATAGGATTGTCGAGGTAGAAAGACAGAACACAGGGATCAACATGCCTTCAACAGGCCTAATGAGATTCTTGGATACGGGAAAGGCCAACCAACCAACCCTATCACAAATGGAGACTCCCTCAGTGAGCCCCATTGATCCTCCATATGTTGTTTCGCCGGGAGCCTCAGTACAATCTGAGCCCACAAGTGGCAACTTTACCTTCCCAGATCTAGCTCATCTTTCTCTTAATGACACTACGGCTACCATGCATATCCCAGTGGTGAGCATGACAAGAATTACACCATGGAGTTCATTTGTTAGTATAGCGCCGATGCCTAGTAGCACAATGCCCCCAACTATACCTACATGTATGTATCAATCATGTGCACCTGTTGTACCTCAGCATCATGTAGCTCCTACACCTCCGATTATTCCAAGAGCTTACAATCCACAATGGCATTATCCAAGCTCTTATACAAGTGGAGCCATGCCATTTAATAATAACATGCCATATCAGGCACCCCCTATGCCTAGGGCCACGCCTGTAAACTTTGGACCACCGTCTGGTACACCAGCATACGAAATATGGAACCCAAGAGCCACGCGTATGCCAAGGCCAAGGCCAACTCCCATCTCACATGTGGTTCCAGGAGCACATACACCCATTATACCTGCTCAAATAGGAGATTTGGCAGCATTTGCCCAAACTATCGGTCGCTCTATTGCGGAAAACATGCGTAGTGCACCTGATAGAGAGCCTAGGAGCAAGGCAGTTCAAGTAGCTAAGCTCACACAGAAATTCAGTGGAGACGGAGATGCTAGAAAGCATATGGAAGTCTTTGAACATGTGTGCGATTCCTTGGAAGAGCACAATGAGCTACATAAGTGTAAGGCTTTGAGTTCGACCCTAAGCGGAAAGGCTGGAGATTGGTATAGAACCTTAAGAGTAGAAGAGAAAACGATCTACTGTACTCTTAGGAGATTGTTCTTGAAAGAGCACATACAAGAGGGAGTACTTTGGGGTGTAGCCTCTCAGCTCCAGAAAGCCCAACGAGAAGAAGGTGAATCCGTGAGAGACTTCATTAGTCGCCTGAAGAATTTGAATTCTCGATGCAATCCAAACGAGCGATTCAACAACAACCAATTGCTCAAAGATTCATTAGGGGACTACGACATGAAAGTATCTATAATGGCCTAGTCATTAGAGGTATCACTACTTGGGAAGCAGTCACCATGAATGCAATCCAATTGGAGGATAATTTAATGATTGCAGGAGAAAGAGTGTCTGCCGAGCCGAAGTCTAGTAGCTCGCAAGAGTCAGGTCATGAGCCAATGAAGATAAATCCAATTGTGAAAGAGCAAACGATATCTAAGATGACTTTGGCAGATCTCACCAAGGCCATCTAAGAAAGCCTTAGGGGTAATCGTGCTCCACAAAACACTCATATGTATCCAAGAAGGGAGCAACAATGGTGCTCAATTTGCTTGGGCCCACATACTACGAGTGAATGACCTACTTTCAGAGTAAAGTTTAACGGGACTTGTAACACGTGTGGTAGGTATGGCCATCAAGCGAAGGATTGCCTAATGCTTAAACGCATCATGGAAAATAGACCGCCTATAGCTTGGGCAGACTCACCTCGAGTTCCCGCATTGATGCCTACCCCACCCATGGAGCAACAGTTGCCATTATAGCACATGGTCCCTAGAACCCAAAATGTGGTCCAAACCACACCGTTGCCACCTCCAGTGCTAGGACCGCAACCCCCTCATCCAAGAGTTACACCTATGAACCAAATAGGTTGCGAGTCATCTAGTACTTATGTAGATTGCGAAGAGGACATGGACTCTAGTATCACCTATGGAGTCGACATGCTTGAGGAGTGTCCCATGTACTATATGGAAGACCATTGGGGACAAATCAAACCGGTATATCAAGCTACTGCGCTAGCAGCAAGAGGCCAAAACATTAATAGTTTTTCCAGGAGACCACCTCTTCAGTGCTACGAATGTGGTGGACCACATCGAGTAGCTGAGTGCCCCATTAGAATGCAAAAGAATGCTGCACTAATGCAAACACGGCAAGGGAGTGCATTGGCAATGCCAATACTCACTTGTAATCGTTGTGGCATAGATCATTTGATCGCACAGTGTCCTAACAATCCAAACGCACCGAAAATCACACCATTGAACTTAATAGAGATTGTTGATGGGACACCACCAACTATAAACATAGCACCAGTGAATGCACTCACACGGTCGATGCTCCAAAAGAAAAATTACATCCTCGAAGAGAGAGATGCTGCATCCATTGGCCGAGCGAGAAAGAAGAAAACACGAAGAAAGAAATCCCTTAATGCTTCTAGCTCAAAACCTAGCTCAAGGACTAACATAGGGACATGAGAGGATCCCGTGTATATGAATGACCCTGAGGATGACTCAGATTCGATAGAGACCACGGAGACCAAAACTGTTACTACAAAGGAAAAAGCCAGTGAGGAGGATCACGAGAGGGAATTACGACGAACACCAAAAGAGTATTCAAAGTTAAACCACTGAGTTGCGAACCCCCAAGATAAGCCACGAGAGAGAAAAAATGAGGATTGCAAGAGAAAGATTGGAACCTATCCAAACCCAACAGTGGAAATTGAGCGAGTCAAGCATTTAAGGAGTTTGGTAGAAGATACCCAAAGGGATCTAGAACCAGCACCTAGGAAGATCTAGATTACAGACACCGTGTTCCCTACACAAAAACAACCTCACCAAGTCCATAGACCCTTGGACATACCTAGTGTCATCCAAGAAGAAAGTGACTTAAAGTCATGGGAAAGTGGGCGTACTCACTTCTTGATGGAAAGAATGTTTACAGAGGGACTACCTGATCCTATCGAAGAAATGGAGATCCCATCTTCCCCATGTCAAGGGACTCAAGGCCAAAAGGTGCCGTTAAACATTGCTAAATTGATGGATTTCATGTCTTCAGAAGTTAGAACCACCATCATGTCCAAACTATATAAAGACCCCGAGCTAGTCTCAGCTCTTCGAGCCTTCCTCAATGGAGAACTAAAGTTTGGGCTACCACAATTTGCACAGATGGATGGAGCTGGGGAGATGCCAATAGATGAGGAACATTTAGCACCACCATCTGACCTAGCGGGACATGAATCTGTAATTGAAATACCCGTTAACAAGTTGGGGCAATACTTTGAAGGTGATGAATCTAACGCTACTCTACCAATCACTACTAAAGGATTAATTGTAAAGGGGGTCCTTGACGGTGGTGCGGGAGTCAGCATGGTGACAAAGAGTTGTTGGGAGTCTATGGGGAGACCTCACCTTGAAGCCACAAGCGTAGTGGTAAAAATGGCTAATGGATCTATTGTTACGCCTATTGGAATGCTAAAGGATCTCAGGATCAAGGTCTTGGGACACAAGGTAAGGCATCCTATGTCATTTGAGATGATCTTAGGGCGTCCATTCATGAGGGAAGCAAAAATGGTGCATGACTGGTCCAAAAACCACGTCTACTTATAGTTCCAAGACTCTGTCATTCGAGTTGATCTTTTAAGTGGTCGAACGCATCCTCAAGGAAATAAATTCATCATTGATAATCGATCAGACACAACAATTCACTCAGCTCCATTACAGTATTGTTACACATGTAACGAAGACACGGATATTGGGGAGAACTCTCCTTATATGGATATCCTACCCCGAATGGTTGAGTCAGACAATGTCGATTGGGTACACCTAGCGGAAACTATAGATACATGGAGAGCTAGAGGAACAACCTGGGTAACACCAGATGGGGAAGAGATACCACACATTGCACCAGTAAACATGTTAGGTGTAGCGCACGTAACATCCGATGATAAGAAAGAGGCACACCTACCTGAGAGTGAAACTGATGATCCCTCAAAGGCTTCAGGCCAATACACATCAGAAACGGAATCTCAGGGAGAAATGGATTCAGAACCTGAGGAAACATCGAGTGAACCAAGTATAGAAACTAACCACTCAAGGCCTAGTACGACCGTCTATGGTAATTTATATGAGAGTGAAGAAGATACAAGCGAACACCTATCAGGCGAGTCGAGTTCAAACATTTACCAAAATCAAAACCTTAACAAGAAACAAAGATCATATAAGAGATGACGATATCGAGCAAATGTGAGAGCTAGGATAAACAAGGAAAGATCTACTGCAGAATGGCTTAGCTATCTAGGGGCATGTGATGCTCATCGAAAGCTAGTAAACAATTGTGGTGAACATCTTCAGAGTGTCAGGTGGTGTAGCCCGCGACCCATTGACCTCGCTCAATTGGAGGTTACAGAGCCGAAATTGATTCGAACTATAAGAAGACGTCAAAATCGAGAGTTAGCACAACAACAAAAGGAGGCAGAACTAAAAGAAAGGTCTCTGTCAGGACAAGAACCTGCTGACTTACATACGGCTCCTGAACATTTTAAATCTTATACCACGGGGGAGCGAAAGGTTGTGTATGCCAAAGCCCAACGAATACCTACCAATAGAAGCAGTGGAGTCTATGATGGTCCAGCGATAGTTAAAGAGATACAATTAGTAGAACCAGGTGAGGAGTCTAAACCAGTCTTTATTGCTCAAGACCTTACCGAAACTGAAGAGGCTCTACTTAAGGAGCTCCTCAAGGAATACAAGGATATCTTTGCTTGGACATATCATGACATGAAGGGCGTTCCACCTTCTGTGGTGCAACATACAATTCCCATGATCAACATTGCTTAACCCGTCCAACAACGACCCTATCCAATGAATCCTAAGTACGCCAAAATTGTACAAGAGGAGATTGAAAAACTTATCCAATGTGGATTCATATACCCTATTGAGCACTCATAATGGGTTTCTCCAATAGTCATTGTGCCAAAAAAGAATGGGAAACTAAGAGTGTGCGTGGACCTCAAGAAAGTTAATGCAGCCACTAGGAGAGATCATTATTCCTTACCATATTCAGAACATGTGCTTGAAAGAGTTGCGGGCAAGGAAGCTTATAGCTTTTTAGATGGGTACTCTGGTTACAATCAAATCACAATCGCATTAGAGGACCAAGCCAAAACTGCTTTTATCACAGAGTTTGGAGTGTTTGCCTTTCGTGTTATGGCTTTTGGCTTAACAAATGCCCCTGCTACATTCCAACGATTAATAAACACTGCGTTTAAAGAATTTCTAAGGGAGTTTTGTGAAGCTTTCCTAGACGACCTTTGTGTTTATTCTTCTTGGGAGAAGCATTTGTTATATCTACGAAAAATATTTGAAAGGTGCAGATTTTATCGCATCTCATTGAACCCTTTCAAATGCCAATTTTGGGTTAAGCAAGGAGTCATTCTAGGGCATATAGTGTCCAAGAACGGGATATCCACAGATGAAAGTAAGATTAAAGCCATTGCCGATTTGCCACCACCTGCGAACTATAAAGGAGTTCAAAGATTTATGGGCCATGTTGGTTATTATCGAAGGTTTATTTTAAACTTTGCCGAGATAGCTCGTCCTTTGTACAAGCTTCTTATCGAGTTCCAATGGACTGCGGAGTGTGACCATGCTTATGAGTCATTGAAAAAGACCTTGACTAGTGCTCCTATTCTACGAGTGCCCGATTGGAATGTAATTTTCGATGTACATATTGATGTATCAAACTTTGCTATTGGGTGTGTTTTAGCTCAACCAGGAGAACATAAACTGGACTACCCCATTAGCTTTGCAAGTCGTCAGTTGAATGATGCCGAAAGAAACTACACCACTACAGAGCGAGAAGGTTTAGGTATGATTTATGCAGTGAAGAAATTTCGCTACTACCTTCTGGCCAAAAAGTTTGTGTTCTATGTTGATCATCAAGCCTTGTTGTATCTAGTAAATAAACCTTGTTCCACGGGAAGAATTACACGATGGTTGTTAATTCTCCTTGAGTTTGATTTTACCATTGTGGTGAGACCTGGTAAAAAACATGTCATGGCTGATCATTTGTCTCGCATACCCAATGGTGAAGCCCCTACTGGAGTCGATGATGAATTGCCTGATACTTCTCTATTCCTAGTCGAAACCATACCTGAATGGAGTGAGAAGATTGTGAACTTTCTAATTAATGGTTTTCCACCCAAAGAGCTCCGTAAAGACATAGCTCGAAAACTGTTAAAAGAATGTGAACCTTACTCTCTCATTGCGGGAACTCTCTACAGGCTAGGGAAGGATGATATTCTTAGACGTTGTGCCCGTGAGGATGAGTATTTGTACATACTGCAAGAAGCCCACATGGGTATAGCCAGAGGACATTTCTCAGGAGAACTAA
This sequence comes from Adiantum capillus-veneris, assembly GCF_014529385.1. Classification (NCBI taxonomy): domain Eukaryota; kingdom Viridiplantae; phylum Streptophyta; class Polypodiopsida; order Polypodiales; family Pteridaceae; genus Adiantum; species Adiantum capillus-veneris. The sequence continues at coordinate 8,994,130 of NC_140933.1, read as the reverse complement.
CAGCTAGAAAGGTGTTGCAATCAGGCTATTGGTGGCCAACCTTATTTAAGGATGCATCACTTTTTGCAAAAGGATGTGATGAATGCCAACGTTACAAGATCACACAACAAAAGGATAGGATGCCCTTACATCCTGTTAAAGTGACTCAACCATTTGAAAAATGGGGTTTGGACTTTGTAGGCCCAATTAGTCCGGCAGCTCGTAGCACCCAATCTCGATATATTATCGTTGCCACTGACTATGTGACAAAGTGGACGGAAGCCAGGGCGACACGTAAGGCCGATGCAAGGTCAACTGCCAGTTTCTCTTTGAGAACATTATTACAAGATTTGGTTGTCCCTTTGAGATTGTGAGTGACAATGGTACTCATTTTATAAATGGAGTAATAAAAGAACTCACTACCAACTTTATGATAGCTCACCATAAGTCCACACCTTATTATCCACAAGAAAATGGCCAAGCTGAGAGCACCAATAAGACCTTAATCTCTATCTTAACCAAAATGGTGGAAGCTCATCGCACAAATTGGGATTTAGAGCTTACATCAGCTCTATGGGCTTATCGTACTGCGTATAAAGTTGCCATTAACTGCACACCATTCAAGATGGTGTATGGCCAAGAAGCGGTTATGCCATGGGAGTTTGTCGTTCCTAGTCTTTGAGTAGCTTCTCAAGAGGGTTGGGATGGTAACCCCTTAGTTGAGTGATTATATATCCTTGAAAGGCTAGATGAAGAGAGGCAATTAGCTGTGCAAAATGCACTTGTGGAGAAAGATAGGAGGAAGAAATGGTTTGACCGTCATCTAAAGAACAAAGATATCAATGTTGGTGATAAAGTCCTTATGTATGGAGTGCGGAACGAAAAGAAAAAGTTGAAATATGCGGAAAAAGGACCATATAGAGTATGTGAGATCACCCCACAAGGAACCATTCGTGTGGAGACTCTTGATGGAGTGGAAACCATTGGATTCCTCAATGGGAGCAAATTAAAAAGATACTATGATCCTTTAAGCCAAGAGGAGTTGCGTGCCATCCATACAAAAAAGGCAGCCAAGGCACAAATAGAATTGAAGAAGATACGAGCTCAAGCTGAGGCTAAGGAGCGACAACAACGTATAAGACGAAAACGAGAGGCTAACCTTGGAGTCACAAATGCATTCCACGTGAAAATCGAAGAGGATTGGTTGGACTCTGACACACCTCTACGATACCCTATTGAGTTAAATAGTGCCTATGGAAAAGTGCTATATAACGCCTTATTGGACACGGGTGCTAAATATAATCTGCTATCATATGGGGTGTGGTGTCAGTTAGGGAAGCCACCTCTATCTGAGAGTATTATCCTAGTCAAGGGTGTCAACAAGAAAAAAACTACGGTTTTTGGAATCTGCCACACTTCTGTCAGTTATGACAATGGAATTGTAGCTCAAGACTTTTTGGTCATGCCTACTGGAACTATGGACGGTAATATAAACCTAGGATGCATGTGGATGATAGCTACCAAATGCACTATTGATTGGGGGACTGGGGGTGTCACAACGCAAAAACCAACTCTTATCCCTACCACTCAAGCCATAGTCCCTGAGATATTGCCTAAGGAAATAAAACCCAAGACATTGAATGTCCAGGAGGTTGAACCATACGTCCCCATAGCCCAACTCTCTAGATCTTCAACTGATGTAGTTGAAAGAAAGCTTGAGACACACAAGAACCATCCTAATATAACAAAGAAAGCATACAAGTGGGTCCCTAAAGCTTCTTTAGTAACCATGGCTGATGCTAAAAAACGGAAGCCTCGTAAGAAACGTCCCCCTCACTCCAAGAAATGTAAAGAAGCATTGCGATGGATTCCTAAACGACTATTGGAAGCCCAAGGCTACTATAATGGAAATGATCAAATCTGGGTGCCAAAACGTAAATTGTTCTCTTACTTGTCACCGGGCCCATGTGAACCCAATCCTGTGGTGCCAAAACAAATTGAAGATCGTGGAAAGAAAAAAATCACGGAATGCGACACACCTACTCCAGAGCTAGTTTGGGTACCTAAGAAAGAACGATTTGTTCCACCTAGCTCAGGAACAGGGAAAGCAAATGAAGCTTCTTTCTCTTCATGTAGTTCGTATACGAAAATAGAAGCTTCGACACAACCTCCACCTACCATTGTACATATCCATACAAGCAAGAAAGAGTTTGCACCTCCTGTTGTAGATTCACTACCTACAACAATGTTGCAAATAAAATCATGGGAGAGTACCTTACCACCCTTGCAACTAGATGAAACACATAGGGTGATCGAAAACTATTGGTTAAAGCCTTCACCCATAACAACTTGGAACAATTGGTTTCAAAAGGTGACGACATCATTCCAAAAGGTATGATCTACCCAAAGAAGGGGGGAGTGTTGGCTAACATCCATCATTCACTTGCTTCCCTCTCAACCTTCCTCCTTGACCTCTCAATCTCCAATCCTAGGGAATGTATATATAAAGCCTTATACTAGTTCTAGCAAACAAACAAAAAGAAAAAAGAAAAAGTAAAAGAGCAAGAGCGACTAGCAACGAGAGAGCACCCTATGAGATCCTATACATAAGTCAAAATTCACCATGTCACATCAAGCAACACACAAAAACAACTCATGTTTTAAAGACCTAACCAAATCTATCTGTATTCTCAGAGATGGCTAGTTCACCAGAGGCATGCGCTTCTATTTTTGGTGAAAGGTACCCTTTTTCTTTTTCTCAAGTGTTTCACATATGCTACCCTGTACTTTCTTGCGAATGGGATTTGGTAGAGAGACTTGCACGTGAGCAAAATTTTGAGGAGTTAGAATGGCTGATACGTCTATGGATAACTAGTGATCCCTACCCAGTAGCGAATGTTTCTTCGGTCGCACATGGTTATTCTTTTGCACAGGATGAGTATCCATGCATCGCGAGGTTCTTGATTAACACGCTTGCGCAAGAGGATGATGAAGAAGAAACAATAGAGACCGAGGAAGACTATGGCCTCACGGAAAATGATTTTGTTTATCTAGATGATGAGGATAGAGGCCTAGCCTTAGGGTGGCCACCCGGTTTATATAATATCCTCTTTCCTTGATTCGAAAAGGGATGACAGATAGATAGGTTAGGGGTCTGGATTGTGTTTTGAGTTTGTTTTCTAGGAGTTTTACTTTTTTCACACTGACATGCCTCCTAGAGGTATAGTTCTTGTTTTTTTGGATGTGTTAGGTAGTACTTCTATGGATCTCCATCCACATGGCTGAGGACATCTGCTTCAACGAAATGAGCAACTCCATACTTCTAGGTGTACTACTTTCCATGATTCATGTTGGTGGATATGTATAATTGCTAATAATGATTTTTCATGGTTTGGTTGAGTGCAATAGTTATGTTTGTTATCTGCCATTATAGATGTATAAATTTGTCTTTGCTTAAGTTGATGGAACTAGAGTTTAATCTTATGGATGAGCCTTGAGATTAGGAGACCGTGACTGTAGGTTAACTCATTTCTCATGATTTATGGTCATATAATTCCACTTGCTGAAACAGTGACTTTGCCTTGCAGATTCAAATCCAGATGCTCTACAACATGGACATAACAAGCTTCAACTCAATAGCTTCCGAGGACGGAATCTACATCAGGAAGGGGGGCATGTTAACCCTCACGGCTCACGGACACCCTATCACCTACGACGGACGTTCTAACTTACGGTGGACGTTGTATTATTTACTTGTAGAGTCAGGTACCGGGCTTGTCGGTCCAATAGGAAAAGGGTAAGAGTGATCGTCGATGAGAGGCGCACTCTAACTGGGACATTCAAGGGATTAGTTGGCTAAGCATGGGCGCCCAAGTGTCAATGGGGCGAGCTCATATAAAAGTCAACTAAACCTAAAATTTACTCATTCTCTCATTTGTGCAATGCAAGAAGAGTGCTCTTGCTCGATCTCCTTCTCCATCTCCTTGTGTACTAGTGTGTGTGTGTGTACTTGAGAGAGAGAGAGAGAGAGAGAGAGAGAGAGAGAGAGAGAGAGAGAGAGAGAGAGAGAGAGAGAGAGAGAGAGAGAGAGAGTGTGATCAAGCATTGCGGCGGCACGATGGCGGTGAAGCAGTTGAGCGCGACATAGCGGCGTCTCCTTCTTCGCGGTGAGGAATCCTCCACGGCAGGAGCATAGAGCAGTGAGTGACACACCATTGCCCTCTTTTGAGCTTACTAGTTAAGCTAGTTGTGTGCTTGGAGCCGTCTGTGGCTCGCACACAGTGTTAGGCAAGTCCTTTGCTTCGACAGTGCGGCAAGGAGCGCACACTGTACTTGTACTTGTTTCCTTTTGCTTTGATAAATGCCTTCTCATTATCCAATGACTTTGTCTTTGCCAGCAAGTCGTGTTGCCCTGGAAGGAAGTGCAAAGCTTCGTTGATGATTTCTTTGGTGATATTTACTTTTACCTTTAAACCATCCTTGTCGGTGAGCATTGCTTGCCCATCATACTGTATCGAGCTCATGAGCTCGTGGGCCCTCATGAAGTCTGTTCCCCATGGCTGCAATATGAAAAACTGCTCCAAACGCACAGTCCGCACGGCTTCTGTGACCTCCGGACTTTGGTGGAGATTCCATATTTCTGGTGGCATGATAGTCGTCTTTACCATGTGACCATCAGCATCCCTAAACTTCGCGATGAAAATATGAGCAGGGATCTGAGCTAGTGTTTCATCTGAGATGTGAGCTTTTTCGTTTGTAGAGAGCTCATCCACTTTATATGGTGTTGCTGTTCACTGCCTTGCTTGCTTTTGGCGAGGCATTCTGTGTCATTAGAATCACAAGCTGTCATGATTTTCCTTTCACAACCAGTAGCATTTAGGCTTTTAGTAAAAAACCGTTCAAACGTTAAAACTAATCATAACTTGAACAAATCTCATCCATTCTTGTCCATATTTCACCAGTGGGACTAGGAAGACTAGAGCTATGACTGATTGAAATCTGAGCCAATTCTGGGCTTGAGGTACATCGATCGCAATCGTAGTACAGAGGCCAAAATGAGATTTGATCACATGAGTGGTTTGCTGATAGCTAGAGGGTCATTTTGGTCCACTCTGTCTTTTATTTGAACCACTTTTGAGTTTATAAGTCCCAATTTTGGGTTACAAGGGAGTTTTGGACTAGACTTTGATTTTTCATGGGTTTTTGATGTCCAATTGGCTTGAAACTTGATGGGTGACTTGAACAAGATGTGTACAAGGGATCTGTTAGGTTTTGGTCAAATTCTGATGCTGAGGTACATCGATCGCGATTGTAGTACCTGGGCTTTTTTGGGTGAAAACTCGATCGCTTTGGTCCCCAATGCCTGCCTAGCCCACTGATGATTTATTTTCAATTTTGGACTTAAAATGAACAAATTAGAGCAATTTTTCACTGTTTGACCTTATTTTACTAAGTCTAACCATATTGGGTTTTCTTGATGAATTCTGGTTGGAGCTTGGAGTTAGTTGAGGTTAGTTTTTGAGCTTTTACTGCTTCCATGATGTGTTGCTATCATTAGCCTACTCCGCTGTCTGATTCTGGCTTGATTAGGTACTTTTTCCCCCGTCTTGGGAGATTTTCCAAACTTGTGCATTCTTCTGGCATTCTTTGGATACCAATGGGGTAATTGGGCATCTCTAAGTCGCCTTTTAGTCTTTGATATTAGTTCGGCCAAATTCTTCCCTTGTGTGATCACTCGAGACTGAAATGGTCATCTCCATCCTTGTAGGAGATTCTGAGCTCCATTCAGGGTTTTCTACTACTGTGCTGACTCCTAGTCGGACAGGTATGCCTTTCAAACTAGCAGTCATAATTTTCAGTCGAATTTTGGTGTTTGTAGGTCAAATTTCCCGATTCGGATGTGTTTGACAAATTTGGCCCATTTTATGAGCAAAATTTATGCATTTTTCATGAAAATCCAAGAGAGTGTATCCCTCAATGAGTTCTAAGCCTGGGTCAAGCCAAAATTTCTAAAACCTGCATCTGGGGGCACCGATTGCGATCGTACCATAATTACCAAGCTCATTTTTGACACCTGCAGATTGTTGGCAAAGTTGAGGGGAGGTTTTTTGCAAATTCTATGTCAAGTTTGGTCAGTGGGGTACACCGATCGCGATCGTTGTACCGCCACCAAACTGAGATGTGATCATATGGCCTGGTTCCTGGCATTTTGGGGAGCACATTGATGTGTTCTATGCCTGAATTTTTTTTGTCATGATGCCTCTAAGGGCCCTTGACCTATTTGACTCAATCGGACTTTGATTTGATCCATTCGCCCATTTGTGCAATGATTCGCGCTTGCATGCGTAATAGACTTGATCTTTAGTTGATAAGGAACATACCTGTGAAATTTGGTATGAAATGCTGGCTCCGAACGTCCGTATGGGGTAGAAATGTGGTAGCTCGCTCTAGGTCAAGAAGCTCTCTTCTTCTCTCTCAAAATGTGAAAATGAACAATGAGCTAGAATTTGGCCTACCTGACCCATATCTTCCTGAGGTTTTCGTGACATAGGGCTGATTTTCCTTACCTTTGATCTCAAGATAATTTGTATACCACCTGTGGGTCGAACCGTTCGTCATTCTGGCGTCGTATGACCATTTGATGCGATTCTGGCGAAATGTGGTCATGATCATTAAAGTTGAAATTTGTCATCTTCAGATTAGCTTCATATCTTCCATGCTTGATAACCCTATCATGATACTTTGGCGTTTGCTTCCAGAACTTGATTCCGACATTGTGGGCAATATTTTTTAATTTTTGGAAGATTATTAACGAAAATCAAACAAAATAAGTTGAAAAATACTTATTAACTAGCGAAAATTAGCCAAAAATTATTATACTCACCTCTAAGCATATATTTTCACTAGAAGCATCCCAATCCTCCAGATTTTGTCATTACAACTCATTATTATGCTGGTTGGATGATAGAAACGCTAAAAATACTAGATTTTGATCAAATTTCTTCGAAATTGAACTCTAAAAAATGAACAAAACAACAAACACACGCATTATGTACATATATACATGTTGGACCCTTCAATGGTCCTGACTGCTGCTAGATTAGGCAGTTACTCCCCCCTTCCTAAACTGAGTCGTCCCGGACGAAGGTTGTGTGCATGTGCATGGGTTTTGAAATCTGTCTATGCACAGCCGTGTAATGTGGCCCTATCGTCATGTTTGAGACAATGTATTGGGAAACAAAGTGCTGTGCAAGATGTGGGGACTGAATGTAATATTCAGTGGCTTTGGATGGTGAGGCTAGCTGTTTGTGGAACAGAAGAGCTTGCAGTTCAATTGCTCTCTCCTTGATTGTTGGTTTTTTGATGGCAACTATTTTTGGAACCCATTTGTATTTAGTTTTTGTCATATTTGCCGATTTTGATGTAGGTTCTTGAATTTTCTTAGGTTTCCATTGCCATTTTGTTAGTTCAGGCTTCCTCTGTTGACTTTTTGGTCTCCGTTCGATCTTTGTCGCTGAATTTTTGGTTGTCTCCAGTTTTGGTTGCCATTTGCACTCTGGATTAGCTCTTGAAGGTCTTTGATATGGTGTTGCTTTCATCAAGAGTTGTGCCTTGGCTAGCCATATCTGTTCTGCATGACGGTTTTCTTTATCCAAACTTTCCGAATAGCCGTTTTCGGTGTTTCTGGCTGATGAGCTGATTGCTTTTGGTCGATGGGGATAATCGGCCACGAGTGATTAGTTTTGGCAAATGGAGTCATGTACGTGTTAGAGTCGTGTGTGTACATCAGCGCATGTTCTAACCATTCAGTAACTGCATTGTACATTCTCATCCATGGAACTCCCAAACATAATGATTCTCTGATTTCTCCGTCTTTCATTACGAAAAATTGATGGAGACAACTATTTCCATCAATATTGATCGGTAAGTTTACTATCCCCAATGTTGGCATTGTTGTCCCATTTGCGGCTTGTAAATCTCGTGTGGATTGCACTAGGGATTCATCGGTAAGCATCTTGTAAGTGGAGAAATTGACCACATTGACTCTTGTCCCTGTGTCGATCAATGCTCGTTGATATCTGCCATTCGGAAGCTGACATTGATGCGAACATCGATTCCTATTTCCCATTGCTCGTCAGTGTGAATTATAGAAAGAGGAATTTGAGCCGTATCTGTTGGTTGAGGAAGTCCTTGGTGTTGTAATTTCTATTTCCTCTTTCAAATCCTAATCCTGGCCTCCTCCTGTGCTTGAGCTTTTCTCTCATTTACTTTGTTCTTGCGCTCCTTCGCAGCGTGGATTTTGGCAAGCATCTCTGAGGTTAGTGGTAGGTTGTACTTCTTTAATCTGCAGCCACTAATCCAATTAGGCATCTCCTCTCCTTCTAATGTCGCAAGCTTAATGGCACTGCTAGATGACATGTCATGAATCACATAGGGTCCATTGCCTCGCTTTTTGAGTTTTCGGGAATGTTGTTTCAGGGTATACATTAAGATGTAATCCCCCGTAGCAAATTCCTTGCTGATAACATGTTGGTCAAAGAATAATTTCATGTTTCGTTTTTGCGCGTAGATTGATGCAACTGCTCTCAATCTAGTTTCACTTAGTTTTTCCAGGATATCTATTTGATTGGATAATTCATGGCCCGTCCATTCTAATTCTTTAGCTACCCGAAGTGTGGGGATAAGAAATTCAAGTGGAAAAATCGCTTGAATTCCATAAACCATGTTGAACGGAGTCGTTCCGATTGAGGTTTTGCACGCCACTCTATATGCCCATAAAGCTGAATGTAGCTTCTGATCCCACTCGGCTCTCGATTCACTAACAATTTTCGTGAGGATTGTCACCAAAATCTTGTTCGTACTTTCTGCTTGGCCGTTAGCTTGTGGATGATAGGGAGCTGACTTCTTGTGAATTACCATGAATTCATCCAATAGGAATTCAATCACTTCATTGACGAAATGAGTCTCCCTATCACTCACTATCTCTATTGGTAAGCCATACCTGGTGAAAATGTTCTCATACAAAAACTATGCTGTCGTTTTCGCATCATTTTTGGTTGTTGCTTTCGATTCAACCCACTTTGTTAGGTAATCTGTTGCCACAATAATGTATTGAGCGTGCGTTTTATATCCAGGAGGTGCAATTGGTCCTACAAAATCTATTCCCCATTTCGCAAACGCTCTTGCCCCCATCATTGGCCTCAAGGGCATGCATCTCGTGCTCTAGGAATCTTTTTCCTCTGGCAATCGTCACATCGTTTCACAAACTCTTCAGCGTCCATGAATAGTGTAGGCCACCATATGCCAGCAATAAGAATTGCTTTGGCCATTTTGTCAGCTGAGAAATGTCCTCCAGCTTGTCCGCCATGTGCTTGCTCTAAGATAGGAATGTATTCCTCTTCCGTGGAACACATTCTCAATTGATTGTGTTTTCCCCTCTTTTAAAGATTGTCCTCAATCAATACATAGTTTTTTGCCTCTTTCGTGATTGTTTTGATATGTGATCTACTCATCCCTTCAGGCAGTATCTCGGTGGTGAGGTATTCAACAATGTGGTTACTCCATTGGGGTGCTACAGATAATTTGAATAGATTCGTGTGTTCTATCGGCTTTTGAAAAGTGCAGATAACACATGATTTGATATGCTTATGAACACTTTGTTGCATTTTCGGCCAATATACACCCATTCTCATCAATCTTTGATACGTTTGTGCATGCCCATTGTGAATCCCCGTTGTTTGCACATGATACTGGTGTAGATACAAGTCCTGTTCACTTGATTCAACAAAAAGCCTAAGGATTTGATCCGATCCTTGTTTGTATAGCCTTCCAGCTAGCATTACCAATGATCTAGATGCTGTAATGATAGATGGTTGTCTTGTCAAATTCAATGACCCAAAAGTCAACAAAGGAATTACATCCTCGCTCCATCTTGGAACCATTTCTATGTTGAAGAGATATGCATCTAGCAAATTATCATCAACTCCTACAAGGTTTTCTCCATGCACCATTCTAGATAAATGATCCGCTCTTTGGTGTGTAGTTTCTTTTTTGACTACAACTGTGAAGTCAAACTCAAGCAGTATGATGAACCATCATACAATCCGCCCCGTACTGCAAGGTTTGTTTACCAAGTACAATAGTGCTTGGTGATCAACGAAGAATACAAATTTATTGGAAAATAGGTAATGTCTAAAATTTTTGACAGCATAGATCATACCCAAACCCTCCCTTTCAATTGTTGTGTAATTCTTCTCTGCACTGTTTAGTTGTCTACTGGAGTAACTGATTGGAAAATCCATGTTTTTTTCTCCAGGTTGTGCAAGTATGCATCCTATAGCAAATGATGATGCATCTACATGGACGTGGAATATCTTTTCCCAATCTGGAGCCTTCAAAATTGGAGCGGATATCAATCTTTGCTTCAAAGTTTGAAAAGCTTTCTCGCACTCATCTTTGCACTCAAATTTAGTTATCAATGCGTAAAGTGGTTTTGCAATTATAGTGTATGAGTAGATAAATCTGCGATAATATCCACAATGGCTCATAAATGCCTGTACCTCTTTTACCTTTACTAGTCGTGGTAGATCAACAATTACGCTGATCTTCTCCATGTCTGTCGAAATACCATTTTTGGACACTATATGTCCCAATATTTTGCCTTGTCTTACCATGAAGACACATTTCTCCGGATTCAGGCAAATCCGATACAGTCTGCATTTTTCGAACACTTTGGTCAAGTGCTCTATGTGCTCCAATCTTACGAGAGAGTGAATGCACAAGTCATCCATGTAAATTTCTAAGAACTGTACTAGATATTCTTTAAAAGCATGACCCATCAGCCTCTGAAATGTGGATGGTGCATTCGTTAAGCCAAAAGCCATTACCCTGAATGCAAAAATGCCCCATTCAGTTGCAAAAGCAGTCTTGTGCTGATCCTCTCGCTTTATTGCGAGTTGGTTGTAGCCCGAAAAGCCATCTAAGAAACTATAAGCTTTTTTTCCTACCACTCTTTCTATTACATGATCAGTAACGGGTAGGGGATAGTTGTCCCGAATTGTAGCAGCGTTTACTTTCTTGAGATTGACGCACACTCTCAACTTTCCATTTTTCTTCGGGACCACCACAATCGGTGAAACCCAGCCAGTGTGCTCAATTTTGTAAATAAACTCTGCCTCTCTCAGCTTATCTATTTCCTCCTTGATCTTCCTTGCAAACGTCTCATTGTAAGTATAAGGACGTTGTCTGCTTGGTTTGGCATCATTCTTAAGGGGTATTGTGTGTTGACAGATACTTGGATCCACCCCCTTAAGATCTTTGTATGACCATGCAAACACATCTCTATACTGTTTTAGAGTAGCTATCAAAAGCTCTTCCCCTTCTTCAGTAAGATCCGTGGCAATATATGTAGGTTTTGGATATTCTCATGGCTCCGCTAGATCTATTCGTTTGGCTTTTTCAGGACCATCGTATGATGTACCAGGTTCCTTCAATTTTCTCATCGGTTGTTGCACTATGATTTTTTTATCTTGTATGGTATACTTCTTATAATGGGACGACACATCCATCTTGTCAAAATTCGTGTCCACATCTGTTTCCATTTCAGTTGTCCATATGCGTTTGAGGGTCCGTTTGAGCTTATTGTACTTTGTTTTCCTCTCTGTTTTGGTCATTCTAGACCCTGTTTCCCCCTCCTTATGTGTCTCAGTCGTTTGCTTTTCGTGCTTGTTCTTCTTGTTGTTTTTCCATGTTTTAGTTTTGATAAACCGGCCAGTGACCTTGTCTTTGACACAAACATCAGCTTTTACAAGCCTTAGATATCCCGTTTTGTCATTGACAAGAGGCATGGGTTTATACTTATTCGATCTTGATTTCTTTGTTCTCTTTGATCTATACCGCTCTTGTCAACTAGGTTTTTGGTTAGGAAACTCGTAAAACTTGTCCGATCTCGACATATACTTCCTATTCGTCTCTGATCCACTTGATCTTTCGTCATCATCATCTATCATTTGGATTCATCACCCAGTGATGGAAGGTCACCGCTTAGTGAATCTGTGAATTCCTTCTCTGTTTGGTTCCTATCGTCCACTACAAATATCTCATCAACTATTCTTTTACACTCAATCTCACGTAGTGGTTCTTCTCGTTCCTCGCTCTGTGATCTTGACTCAAGGATGACGCTAGCCATTTGCAACGTTACTAGGTCGTATCCTTCATCGTCACAAAATTTTGTAGGCGTACATTCGTTAACACATACATCCAAGGTTGACAATATTTGAGTCAACCCAAATGGCTCAAATAAATGTTCAGGGAAAGGTTCTGGGAGATAAGCCTCGTCTTCTATGGACCTTTCCAACATACATTCCTCTTTGATTAAGTCTCCACAATCAGATGCTCCACACATCCAGACATGTGCTTTCGTTTGTAACCACGCAAGTATTTCTTTTTCATTCACTATGGTTGAATCAAATTCTTGCACTGGTGTTTTTGCAAGGTCTCTATAGCTGTGATCTTTCATGTTGATTTTCGTTATTAGCTCCTCATGCCTTAGGTAAATTTGGTCATACCCCCAATCTTGTATCATTTTGAGTTGACGCATAAAAGGTCGCCCCAAAATAATGTCAAAGTTGTTTGTTTTTCCGAAATCTATCACAACAAAGGTGTGCTCATAGTTAATTCCACACGAAGTTACAACTATTTGGCCCAGGATTCCCAATGGTCTCTCTACGTACCCATCTCCGTTTTGCAGTTTCATTCTCATCTTTCTGAGAGCTGGACGGCCCCATTTCTCCCATATTTGCTTTGTAGCAATCGCAACTCCCGCTCCACTGTCTAGGATAGCTATCGTCTTTATATCCTGATATTCGACAGGTAAGGTTGTATTACCTTCCTCACCTTCACAGTAATCTCCGACCTTGTTTATGGGCACATGTTGGGCTTTGGGTTGACCTTCCCGTTTGTTTTCTTCTACCGTAGGGTTTGTCTGAAGAGGAATCTTTATTCCTTTGTTCTCCAAATGTTTCCCCATGTCTTCCCATAAGTGTGGTCTGACTCTCAAGAGTTCTAACAGTGTGATTGTGCATGTTACAGGTGTCGACAACATCTCTTGAAGACTTTTTGAGTCAATCATTTGTGGAACGGCTCTCATATGGGATGGAACTAATCTTATCTCCGATTGTGCCTCCTGTTCACCTATAAATGAAGGCAGGGTTTTCAGGGATTGAGCTTTGCTTTCCATCGAAACCTCCGTTCCTGCATCTCCATACAACGATTGTATATCTCCTGGATAAAATTCATTGTCCATGTTAACCTCAGGAATTGGTGCAGACCGTAACGTCGCACTCCCGTTCTTTCTATTTCTAATGGTTTCCCATGAATGTTGTGGCCATGGTTCTTCCACTTCTAGAATTGGCATTATAGTCATTGACTTAGCATCATCAGTGGTGTTTGGCACCACTCGGTGATCCAATGACAATATCGTTTCAGGCCTGGGTCCGTTTACATATTCTGATTCATCGATCTTCAGTTTTTCTCACTCTTTGTGAATCATCACTTCTTGTTCTGGGGTTCTAATCGCGTTAGGTTCCATTAATGCCTGGGCTGTTTCAATGAGGTGTTTACACATTTCCAAACGCTTTGTTTCCACTTGTGGTGGAGGATAAGTCAACCATCTCTACTCTAAGGTTTGGTTTGTTTTTAGCCTTGCTTCTTATGCTTGTAATAGAGCATCTAAATGCTCTAGCACTTTCTCTACCAAGACTAATACCCCTGAGGATGCTTTCCTCGGCTTGTTGTTGTCCTCAGCAGTTTTACTATCTCTCTCTTGTTTCAGTTGCTCTTTTGTTTCATGTAATTCATTTTGCATGGCAATTTGGGTTTTAATCCTTCTTGCTTTCATTCTGTCTCGTTTCGCCTTCCAGGATTTCCGCTTTTCCCTTGTTGTTCGGATTCCTTGGGCAATCTGGCAGTATGTGATTCACACCACACCTGTCACAAAACCCAAAAATTTTCACTCTTTCGCCTTTGAATGGACAACTACGCTCCCAATGATCTGAACTTCCACAGTTATAGCACGGTCCAATTGGTGGTTGATTTTGAGGAGGTGGTCCCATAGGTTGTCCCGCCCTATTAGGGTATTCTCTTGGTTTGTAGTCCTGGTTCGCAATGAACATTAGTGTTCTTTCGTCCACAAAATATTGATCCCTCGAAGGTTGTGCTACATATGTTGGTGGTGCCATACCCTCGTTATTTCCCCACGTTTGATAGGCTTCGTCTGCGTACATTTGTGGTTCAGGTTCAGTTACATAAGGCTCATTCGGTTCCTTGTAATAAGAAATTTGAGGCGTACTATTTGTTTCTGGTGATGCTTCGTAAGGTTGAGCATACCTAATCATGGCCCTATTTTCCTGTGATAATGGAGGTTGTTGACCCAACACAAGTTGAGGTCTGTCTGCTCCTGCTACCATATTCACATTCGGCCCAATGTGATATCTTGGAGGAGGTGGCTGGGGTGGTCCTGTTGGAGGTCCATACGGCCTTTCCCTCACATAGTTTTTGTTGTAAAAACACTCATCCGTGCCGTGGTTTATCCATTTTTGCTCTATGGTGCACCATTTTAGTACCCGTCCATTTGCAACTGGTGCTTTCGATTGTTGTGTGCACCACGGCGTCGGGTGATCCCCCCCACATATGTCACATTTCCTCGTCTGAGACTGTCTCATCACCGGATTTGATCTCATATGTTACTGCATTCTCTTCGTTACTTCCTCTATCATTTGGTCAGCTGTCGGCATCAAAGACGCCTGAGCATCTTTCTTGGTAGAGGGTTCACTCTTAATAGATGAAGAGCCACTGGTAACTGAATCAATATCCTCTGACACTTCCCCGTATACTTTGCAGTTATCAACAAGATATAATGCTTCCCTTGTAACCTGTTCAAATGTGCTACAGGCTTTCAAGTGAAGGTCCTTTTTCAAGGTTTTGTTTCTAAGTCCTTCAATGAAGAGCACATATAATCTCTCGTCCTGCGTTAATTCTCTCCCTGGGCACCTCTCAATGTATTGCTTGAATCTCAAGGATGCTTCCTTCACTTTTTCGTTCTCCTTTTGTTTAAAAGCATATATCTATGATACAGTATTGTGCTTTATACCCCGTTTTAAGAATTCTTTCGTGAACTCCCGTAATACATGTTCAATATTCGGACAAGTTTTAGGGTTTAAAGGTTGAAACCACGTTAAGGCCGTCCCTTCTAAGGTCAGCCCAAATCCTTCATATTGAGTATGAAAATCAGTGATCTGCTCTGCTCTTAAGACTTGCTTGAAGAGCGACACATGGGCATTTGGATCCCCTGAACCGCTATACTTCTTTGGCATGCACTTCGCTACCTGGGATGTCCTCATCCGTCTTTGGTCTACGACCAATCTCAATGCTCCCGCGTCTCGACTTAATCGTTCTCGTACATCATGGATGTCGTGGGTTTCTCTCGGTGGCTCCCCTGCCACAAATCTACTACTAGGAGGCAAATGTGATGGCGCGGCTGCAAATGTCGGACCTATTGCGGTATGTGTAGGGATAGGAATCACACTACCTCAATTCGTAGCCATTGATTCTCTGGAACGTAATGTTCCCATGGGGCTTGGCATAGAATACTGAGGTCGACTGAAAGAATCAGCTACATGAGTCCTCTCTCCGCCTGTTGCCATCGGGTCTGGCATGACATGTGTAGGTGTTGGTCTCAGTGGGCTTGGAGTGACATAATAATGGTGGAGTGGTCCACCAAAGTACGTATATCCTTCCAAATCCTTTTTATCAATTGCTGCGTATCGTCTTCCATATTTGTCGTATGCGACAATTTTCGTTTCTGATCCCTCTGTGTAAGTGAAGACATAAAGTCTTTTCCGCTCTCTCAACTCATCGACGTAGGGTTCCTCGCATCTATAATAGAGATCTTCCTCTCCATTATCTTACTTGTATAATCCCACGTAGAAGTTGTCTGTGTTGACTCTCAAAGTTTTGTTTTCTCACCTTAACCTCGCATTAGGGAAGCTCATTGTTGGTGCTTTCTCCTCAGGTTTCTCATCTACTTTGGCTTTCGTGCCCATCAATCCCCACTTGTCCACAATGTTAGGATTCAGGACTACCAAGTACATGATACCTAAATCATCTAGGTACCTATCTCCGCTATAGCTCACAGGCACTAAGTCCTTGAACTCACTTGGTCTATCTTCTATTTTCACACAGTAGCGGTCCATACCATCTTTGTAGATCTTGGCACCTTGCTTGTTGTCATACTGATACTTGATGAACAATAGCTTCATTGTCGCCGAAGGGTTTGATGGTCCTGCTGCTATGTTTTCTCTTTCGTTTAGTTTTAAATGTCCCAAGTTTTCCGTGAAATACTTGTAAGATCTCCCTGAAGAAGTATCGAAAATACTTTCTTCAGGGATCGGCTCTAACGGTCGTACTACATCTTGGTTTACACTCTCCTCCGTTGATAAAACACTTACTTGATCCGCTAAATTTCGGTGTTGGTTGTTGATTTGTTTTCCCGATCTCAAAAACATGAAGAAAGTGGAATTTACCGACTGAATCCAAACCTCTTACCTGGGGATGGAGTGATCTTCCAACTCTCGCGACTGCATGGATTGTTACTTGATCAGTTTCTGCAAATGAATACACTTGATGTCTATGAGATGGCTGTATCATTCCAACTGCTAGCAGAATCAACACTTTCACAATCACTTCAACACAATTTTCCTTGCAGATTATTGACAGTATGTCCAATTTGAAACTCTTGATGTCTTAAATAGTCTAGGTTTATGAACATGTCAAAAATAAGTCAAATCTAGCACAGAGGTACACCGATCGCGATCGTAGTATAGTGCCCAAATTTGATGAAACTTCACCAGCTTGTTCACTAGGCTATTTTAAAGCTACGCTCCTGAAGTTTTTACCAGTTCTTGGTTGGAAGTGTCTGTTTTCCTGAGTATGTCAGTTTGACTTGATTTTGGTGTTTGTTTTGGGATATGAGAGACACCTAGGCTTGTCCTATACACAGGATATCCCTCTGCATAGTTTCTTCCCAGTTTTGATGTGTTTTGGTCTACTGAAAGTCAATTTCTATGCCAGTTTAGCAGTTTTTTGACTTGGATCTGTATTCAGATGATTTGACAGGTATTTTGAGGTTTCTGGATCTTGTCCTGTATACTTGTATGTTCATATAGACCCGAGGATCTCACAGATGAAATCTGGTCAAAATTTGGCATAGAGGTACACCGATCGCGATCGTAGTACAATGCCCAAATTAGACCAAATTTGGTGTGCTTGTAGACACTGATGTTTTAAGGTATCCCCCAAGTCTTTTTGCATTTGGATCACCAAAAGTCAAGATTTTCCAGTTTCTAGGTCTGTCAGGCTAGTTTTACCCAAGTGGCCTGATTTCCTTGATTTTTGATGTTTTTGGGTGTGGTTGCTTGAGAAAAACTTGTTTAGAATCTTATCAAGAAGGCACATGTCAAATCTTGTACAAATCTGGCACTGAGGTACACCGATCGCGATCGTAGTACATGGGCCAAATATGATGAAATTTAGTTTGCTCGCTCTGACAAGTGTTTTACAGTGTTTTGTGCTACCACTTGGTGATTTGAATCAATATCAACCCTGTTTGGTCAGATTTTCTAAATTTCAGAGTGTTATGGCCTTTTTGCCAAAGTTATGGTTTTCTGGCTTCTCGACTCTAACTTTTGCCCCAAATCTGACTGGAATGTGAATTACTTATCCTACTCCTAAGTACAGAAATGAAAGAACATAAAGAAATGAATCAAACAAAATAAACAAGACGGATTTCGGGTGAGATTTCAGTACTCAATCGAATTAGAGAAATTGAAGAGAAAAAATGCTTTGAACACTCTCACTCACAGCTCCCTAAATCTCCTAAGAGAGGATCTAGCCGGTCCACTGACTCTAGACTCCACTAAGCTCTAAACCCTTGTCTAGCAGCCTAACTGAGGTGTAAAATGGATTTGTGGATTGATCTTCTTTTAAGGAAGCTAATTGCGCACTCGGTCACTCATCACCTAAGGTGCATTCCGCAGCAGCAGCGCCAATGTTTGCGGGTCACTGCGACGGACGTCCATAGCATAGCTCTCACGCATCAACATAAAATATCAATACAAGGGAAGCGACCAGGATGAGGCATGGAAACTCACTAGGGTTTCATTCCTAATGAAGTGAACTCAATGAGATGCAACTACTAACTCTGCAAGCAAATCATACGCACTAACACTACAAGAGGTTGTGTGCTCTTGTGACGCTGTTAGCGACGGAAATACACTGGGTTTTTATAACCCCTGGCGTCGCTAAAACCGTCGCTACGAGCGTCGCTACGAGAGCATCGCTATATGCGTCGCTATAAGCGTCGCTATATAGAGACGCTCATAGCGACGATTATAGCGACGTTTACACAGAAGACTATAGCGACGCTCATAGCGACGCTACAGAGCCATAAATAGCGACGGTTATAGCGACGCCCGAGAGAATTTTTTTTTGGTGGCAGGGCATTGAATGCCCTGCCACCCATCAACCATATTGTACTTGATTCACTTTTTAAAAAAAGTGCAAGGGTAGATAATAGACCCAAAATAGTCACCCACAAGAAGCATTGTTTGAAAAATTGACAATTGTACACATCATAGGCAAAATGAATTGATTGGCAAATGTAATAATGACAATTGTACAACATCATAGGCATAAAGAATTGATTGGCAAAAGGAACTGCGGTGACAAATGTAATAATATACATGGTTCAAAAAGACGTATAAAATTCGTCTCATGATACATAAGCTATGAGAAACCCTAAACTAATGCTATCTAGCTACGGCTAAACTGACGTCGTCTAGTCAGACGTCTCATCGCGTCCAAGCGGCGTATCTGTCGAATTCTGCAAAAAAAGACAATAAGACAGCTTTCAGTAAGTATAAACATATAACGACATTTATAAAACAATACAAAAAATAGAAAAGAGTAAACCCTAATACTAACCATGCCGCCGCGAGAATAGAGAATGTCCATCAGGGCGTTTAAGCCCTTCTTGCCTGCGTACTCGCGCTCGTACGGTGTGGGATCATGTCCTGTCATCGACCACTATCAAAACATACAAAGATTTCATTATGTTAGAATTAAAAAACTCATAAACCCTAAACTATCGAACATAAAGAGCAATGCGAAAACACTTACAAAATCGGCCTCAAATGATGCCCATCCACTGCTCCCCAAGTGGTGCGAGCTCCCTGCCTCTACTCGCGCTCTGGCTGCATCCTTTTGTTGCTTCCACTTGTCGGGATTCTCGCGCGCTGCTTTCTTCGCATTCTTCCAATCTTCTTTGGCCAGCCAATCTGGCCTGTTCCACCCATTCTTGATTGCTTTTTGCACTTCTGAACGCTTGTGTTTGCAGTATTCGCGCATTCGAATCTTCATCAGGTCTTCATTGAAGCGCTGATCCCGTGTTGGAACGGGAAACTCATCATGAAGTATGCTGATGACTCTGTTTTTTAAATCACTTGGTACTTCACTCCATTTGTTTAGTATGTAGTGTCTAAACAGTTGAGAGCAAAGACCACGCATGCACGAGATAACCTTCTTGCCGTCATCATCCATGATGATGCCGCCGCTGAAGTCGACAGAGTAAGACAAGCCCTCTGGCCGGTGACGCGTGAACCTGGGTGTCCCGGCAGGGGTCTCTAGCGGCGTGTCGATGGGGGTACGGACGTCAAGTGTCTCCACCAGCGTCTGGGCCCCGAAGCGAGGAGTGTCGAGTGGGGTGGCTCCTGGCGGAGTAGATAGAGGTGTGTAGCTTCTAGGAACAGTCAGCCGTGCAAAACCTGGCGTAGATGGCGATGCTGTGGCTGGTGTGGGGGCGGGCAAAGAAGGGGAGGGTAAAGAGCCTCGTCGAACACGAGGCGGTGTGGAGCATCGGTGGTGGAATCCCCACAACAACTGCCACCGCCACCACTAGAGCGCCGGTGTCTAGACGAGTGTGAAGCTCGTCTCGTCGACGCCGAAGCTTCGGAGCGCGCCGAATGCTCCGAAAGAGAGGGAGATGTGGATGGAGTAGGAACGCGCGATGATGCGCCAGAGCGATGACGCTCCACGTACCACTGTCTCTACTGCGGTGACAAAGAAGAAAGAAACTCCTCATTATCCATACCTGCATTAAACACACGAATATTTAAACTTAATATTGAATGAATAGAGTAGACAATGACGCAAAGACCATTAAATACAATGACGTAATGACGCATATAAATACAATGACGCAATGAATTGAGTGATAGAAGAGGCAAGTCGAAAACTCAGAATTTTCAATCAAAAGATGTGAGCGCGAGTAGAAAAGAGCGTTATACACCATGGAAGGTACTTAGAGAGCTAGAGCTTTTACAACACGGAGCAAAATTGTTCAAATACAATATTTGTAGCTTTAAGAGATCTCTCTCTCATCCTCGCATAACTCAGCATAACTTCCTATATCTATATAGAGCTCTCCGTTTAAACACATATCCTCTGTTTCATTTTGTAGCTCCTCTGCATGCACCCCATATAGAGTAGTAGCATCTTGATGCTCGTCTGGCACCACCGCAGCGGCTTCTGATTGAGCATCTTCTCTGATCTCCTCCATTGATGCCGTTGTGATTGGCACGTGGTAGCCTTCATACGTCCTTGCACTACGAGGGGCTACCTCTATGACGTACCACCAGTTTGATGTAGACTTTGTAGGATGAAATATTACCTGCCAGAGCCACATAACTTACATGAGAGCTTTCAAGCACATACCTTGTAAAAGGGGGATGTTAACTATTTACATACTTACTTGTTCACAATGCTCGGGTAGTACGAAAGTGTCTCTTAGGTCAGTCCATTTCTTAGTAGAATCCACCTCAAGAAAACCAGACTCTCCTCTACGCACAGTAGCGTTGCGACCCTCCATGATTATTTTGAACCATTGCACGTCGAACAAGTCGACAAAAAATCCTCTGTAATCGATCCTCACAATCTCTTGCAGCGTGCCGAAGTAAGTGAGTTCCGCCACCACAGGATCTACATCAGAGGAACGTCGTCGACTAGACTGTTCAAATTTTGCCATGATTCCACAATCTTGAGTAAAACGCTTTTTGTCGATTCGTTCCACCCTAAAATGTCGACCTTTACACCATGCTGCTGTGTATGACTTATACTACAACGAACAAAGATTATGAGTGGCCGTTCAAACGTTTATAAATAAAGTCACTTGCTAGTCGTACATTGCAAACTTACCTTGGTCGCGCAACCCCGAGAGTACTCCCACTCTTCCTCAGTCACTTCGTCACCGCATTGTTGTGCGCTTTTCAATTGGTTGTGCAACCATCTTAAGCTCATGAAGGTTGGTAGGCTCTCCAGAACCGCTGGATAGTGCATCGGTGGTCGTCTTCCCCGTCTCCACTCGATTCGTGCCCTTTGTCGCTCTTGCTTTGCATTCTCATATTGTGAAATCCACTTTTGCATCACTAGATTGTGAAGCATGAAAAATCGGTTGATTTTAGCCTCTAGATCTTCCTTCATCTTCTTCTCAACACCGAGATTGCACATGACAATCCCAGATATGCGCTCATCATCTATGGTTCGCCATAGCGTGTCCCGGGCTTTATCAAATCCGTCTAGCCACTCTCCAATGTACACTAGGGACTCTGATACCAACCAACCTTTTGCCATGCTACCCTCCGGACGTGCCTTTTGACGCACATATCCCTTAAGCGTTTTCATGAAACGTTCTAAGAAGAACATCCATCTGGAATGAACTGTGCCAGCTATTTCCACCTCATCAACTATGTGAACAAGAAGATGCACCTGAATGGTTAGCATGGTAGTAGGAAAATGTTTCTCAAACATGCACACAAGCTCTGCAGCATTTAGTTTGGCGAATGGTATGGAGTCTACGTTGATCTCCTTTTGTGAGATCCATTGCACCAGCTTTGCAAGTTTGTAGATTGTGTTACGGATGTCGAGAGACAAACATCCCTCAATGGCAACCGGTAAAATAAACTGTAAAGTATGTGCAGCAATGATATTAAAGTCCACATTTTATGCAATGATATTAAAGTCCTCTATGAACGTACCTGACACATTTTATGCCAATCGTGTGACTTCAAACCGGTAAGATTTCCTTCTTTAGTAAAACACGTTCGGAGCGAGTGCATTACGCCAGTGGGGGTCCGCAAAGATCGAATGGTCTCTTTTACTTTGCGTTCTTGGGCTCCTGTGAAAATCCATGGTGCTTTAGGGAGTTTTATCGATCCATCAGACGCTGTTTGCGGCCAATATTGCTCCATACGATCCACATTTCTAAGGTCAACTCTGGCTCCCAAAGTATCTTTCTTGCCGGTCAGATGGTCCCATAGTAGATTACCCACATTCTTGAATATGTGCATTGGATCGAGCAAGTGATTGATCATGAGTCGGGGCCAGTATGGTAACTCGTACCATAGAGATAGTCTCTTCATCCCTGGAGGCAATCCGTCATCGCACATCTCCTTCTGCTCTAACCATGCTTGTGCAGACATCCTTGGTGGCTCTCTTCCCAAAAAGCCGTCGCGTAACACATGATTCTCTGGAAGATACGCTTGATGACCTTTGTAGATTTGCTTCTTCAGTGAGGGTGCCCTACGTGCATTCAGTCTAGGTCCACATGTGACACATGCTCTGTATCCGCTTGTTTGAAGCTCTGCATGTATACACATGATAATAGATCAACTATGGGAAAAAACAAGATTTACAGTGTCTGAGTGAGGAGTGTCAATAGATCACCTGAGCATTCTGTTAGCCCGGGATAGTCATGCATGGTCCACATTAGAATGCCTCTGATCAAAGCATTCCGTCGTCCTGTGTGTCGGCTCATATCCACCACCTCTATGCCAATCCACAATTGTTGTAGCTCTTCCAATAGTGGACAAAGATACACATCCATATTCCCCACTTTATATCGCCCTGGCACAATCAAGCTTAGCCATAGGTGCCCCTTCTTCGTAGTCAACCACGGGGGAATGTTGTAGTTGACGATGACAACGGGCCATACAATGTAAGATGTTGATCTTTGACCAAATGGATTTACGCCATCCATAGCCAGGCCTAAGTACAAATTTCGAGCTTCCCTGGCAAAATCCGACCACGTTCCATCTATATGTTTCCAGGCTGCGCAATCTGCAGGAATTCGTAGCACACCATCCGAAGATTTATTCTCCTCATGCCATGATGCTAGGGCGGCCATGGACTTACATTCGAAGAAATGCTTTATGCGAGGAAGCAGAGGAAAATGTCGCAAAACCTTTTGTGGAATTTTTGTCCCGTGGAGATCTACTCGATATCTTTCGGAATCACATTTCGGACACTTCTCCATGTCTATGTATTCCCCTCTGAAAAGAATGCAGTCATTAGGACAAGTGTGGATAGAATTGTAATCCATCCCCAAGTTTCGCAAAATCTTTCTTGCTTCATCTCGGGAATCTGGCATCACATTGTCAGCTGGTAGTATGTGCTCTTTCAGCAATCTACACAACATAAAAATACGATACAGTCGTGTAAAAATCTTTAAGATCATTATACATTTAGAGTTTTATTAAAGTAAACTAATTGTAATAGATCACCTGAAAAGCGCTGTGACGCTAGTGTCACTCCATCCAAACTTTGTCTGCATGTTGAGAAGAACCAGGAGTGCTTTCAATCTAGACATACGTGCTCCATTATACAATGGCGTATCGGCTTCACTTTTCATATCATCATAGATAAGCCTTTCTGAATCCATGATCGTCTCGATCATTTCATCAATCTCGGGCTCAAACATTGCCTCGTTGGGAATGTGCTCTGCATGATCATCCCCCGAGCTGTCAGAGGCTACATCTTGTGGCCTCACATATGCTGCTTGACCAAAGCGCCTGCGAACACGTCTATTGGGTTGCAAGATTGCTGCTTGTTGGCCAGCGTCAGAGTCCGACGAGTTATAATTGGCAAAAACTCGATTTATAATAGATGGATCGAACTCGCCAAATTCGCGAACGTGCTGCAAAGAAACACGTCTTGTCCGTTGCACAGCATGCTTGCATTGATTACAAGGACATAAGACCCTCGTTGAGAGATAGGTGTTTCGGTTGGACGGTCCCACTTCCTCGTCACTACTCATAATGAGGATAAAAATCTTATAACCTGGACAACAAATTTAATATTCTATTGGCATTCTTCGTCTTATCTCTCTCTCTCTCTCTCTCTCTCTCTCTTTACCTCACATTCTCTAGTCATGTCCAATCCCCGCACACCTCGGTCTAGAGGTGCACGGAGATCAGAACCACCGGGTTATAATCTCGTCTTTATTGGTCAATACCTATATTTGTGGGTACAAGAAATCTACACACCCACGTCTACATGATACTGCATGTAGTGGACAAAACCCCTTTGTCTCTTCTCTAGCTGTAGCACTTCACAGCATCTTAACATCTTTTCACAGTAGATCTTTTCAGTGTTTGTCTAACTCTAAACCCTAAACCGTAAGTAATTCTTGCGTGGACTCGATCTAAAGTAAATAAGCGTAAATCTAAATAAACGTAAATCTAACTAAAAATAAACCTAAATCTAATTTAACGTAAGTCTACATCTAACCTAATCTTTAACGTCTTTTGGGATAGTTTCCTACGACGTTAAAACTCTCTTCTTCTTGTGTGTGTGTGTGTGTATGTGTGTGTGTGGGTAAACCTAAATAAACCTAAGTCTAATCTAATATAACATAAATCTAAATCTAGCATAAATTATGTTATATTAAAAACAAAGAACTAAACTAACAGGGATTATAAGAACCTTAAAACTGATTTAACACATAATTTTTCACATAACTCGGCAAGAGTTGGCATTCTCATCACTAAAGATGTGAGAGTTAACTTCCGGCGGTGACGCTGCCTCATCTCCATCCACATCTGACGACAGCAATTGGCCCTTTAGACCGTTCTTGCTCTTGTTACTAACTTTGAAGTTGCTGTTGAATGACTAGAGGTTGTCTAGATGGTCATTGTGTCGGGGATGTAGTGACTCTTGCCGCCCTGAAGATCCACCTTCTTCCCTATCTTCTGAAGACATTTCACCAGTACTTTTGGATCGACGGAGCCCACCATGAGTCAAGGCAGCAATACCCTATATTCCATTGAGGGCTTTCTTCACCCGCTTCATGCAGGCATCGCAGTCTATGGAGACCTAAATCTAATCTAATATAACGTAAATCTAAATCTAGTGTAAATAAACGTAAATCTAGTTAAAAATAAACCTAAATCTAATCTAATTTAACTTAAATAAACCTAAATCTAATTTAACGTAAGTTTACATCTAACCTAATCTTTAACGTCTTTTAAGATAGTTTCCTACGACGTTATAACTCTCTTCTTCTTGTGTGTGTGCGCGTGTGTGGATGTGTGTGCCAATAAAAAGAGATAAATGGTATAACCTTTCTATCATCCATGCCAAGTATGATAGATTGATTATGCCATTTCCCTCTTGAATAATAGGTCTTGAGTTCAACTCCTCGTCGGCTAGATCTTTAGTTCTTTTAATTTTAATTAGTTTCCTACGACGTTAAATTAGTTTCTCTCTCTTTCTCTCTCAATGTGTGTGCGTTTTTTTGGATCGTATGCATGTTTTCTCTCTCTTTTCCTCTCTCAATGTGTGCGTTTTTTGTTTATGCATGTTCTCTCTCTCTTTTCCTCTCTCAATGCGTGCGTTTTTTGTTTATGCATGCTCTCTCTCTCTTTTCCTCTCTCAATGTGTGTGTGCATTCTTTGTTTATGTATGTGTGTGTGCATCTCTCTCTCTCTCTCTCTCTCTCTCTCTCTCTCTCTCAAAAACACTATGTGTGTGTGTGTATGTGTGTGTGAGAGAGAGAGAGAGAGGGAGAGAGAAAGAGGGGAAGGGAACATGAGAATGAGGAGAGGGAAGGAGCATACCTGGCTCTCCTTCCTCTCCTCGTGTGTGTGTGTGTGTGTGTGTGTGGAGAAGAAAGAGAGAGAGAGAGAGAGAGAGAGAGAGAGAGAGAGAGAGAGAGAGGGAGAGCGTTACTTGCTCCTTGCTTGAGGGCGCCGAAAAACTCACATCTGAGATCTGAGTTTTTGGGCGCGCTCGGTTATTTTTTTAGCCCAGCCGGCGTCGCTATGAACGTCGCAATTTTTTTTGTAAATTTGCGACGCTCATAGCGACGCCGGGATTTTTTTTTTTGAGTGTCGCTGTGTGAGCGTCGCTAATATGAATAGCCTCTTGTAGTGTAAAGCCAAGTAATCTGCCTATGTCCTTCTACACAGCTCTACAGTCATCACGCCCGTTTACCATGCAAATCATATCGGATTCGCACGAAACTTGAAGGGAAGCTACAGAGGACTATCAGGAGTACATCCTATCACTGTCACAACATTCTGGAGAGGTACAAAGATCGAGATCGTTCATCCCAAAGTCAACAAAAACAGCAAACAAGTGATCCTAAAGGATCGTTTTAGGGTCCCTAAAGCCTCTCCTAGGGTCAAAACAACATAAAATACACATATAAGCACCCAAACCAGCGATTTAAGGTCTCAAACTCGTAGTTGAAAATCTACAGCGAATCTTGAATGATTACACTTGAATGGAAGAGCAAAGTAAGAGGAACACACTGCAATAAACGAATCTGAATGTGGATTACCGTAGCCACAATAGTGAAGATTACAAGTTGGAGCAAGAAGAAGCTCTCAAACGTACGCTGTCTTCTCAGTTTGTGATAAAAGAAGATTATGTTCAAACTTACAAAATTGACCTTTATAGTTTAGATCTTTACAAATGGCTTGCCCGGCCAAAAGCTCCTAAACTTCTAACTGGCTCTCTTATATACATTTGCTCCCAGAAAAATAATCATAAATTATTTTACAAGTTCTCGGCTTAGAGAAGCTCTTTTACAAAAGGTCAAGATTTCCGCCAAAAATGTAGATTCCTTCTCTGGAAACCATTGCTTTGTTGCTTCGTTCGCCAAACATTAATTAATCCTAGGCCTAGCATAGCTTAAGCTAGAATATTTAATTTAATCCCTAAGGTATGTGTATGGGTGCATGTGAATGAATGGGTGCATGGAACATGCTCATGTATGTCATGTATGGCCATGGGTGAGAGTGCATGGGTAGTAACTGCCAAGTGTAAAGAGGGAGTGAGGAGAGGTGTGACACTCCATGAAGGAAACCTTATGAGGTGTGGCTAGTATGGGGAGGGGGCATGGCCTCTCTAGCCCTAGTCCACTCCAATTTTATCCAAGGGGGAGCGCTAGAAGAAGGACTTCAAGTGTGTGAGAGAGGGTGGAAAGTAGCATGAGGCATGGCACTTCCCACTTAGCCAAGTGTGGCAAGCATGGTAGAGAGATGAGAGTATGGAGCTAGTGGACAAGTGTGAGGGAGTATGGCCACACTCCCACACCTCTCCAAATCAATTTAGCAACAAGGGGGAGCGCTGCTAGGGGATGGAGTAATGAATGTGTGTGTGTGTGTGTGTGTGTGAGAGAGAGAGAGAGAGAGAGAGAGAGAGAGAGAGAGAGAGAGAGAGAGAGGCATGGCCTAGTGAAGTGGCAACCCCACTCTACCTTGGGTGAGAGCATGGGAATGTGCCACCATTCTAGAGAGTGGCATGGCAACCCCACTCAAAGTGGAGTCAAGCATGGGAAGAGTGACACTCAAAAGGGGTGTGCATGGCACCTCCACACCCTCTCTTAGTCCAAATTTACCAGCAAGGGTCACCCTTACATAAGGGGGCCTTTTGGGGCCTATATAAGAGCCTAGCCCCTAGGCCCTAGACACACACAAGAAGGCTACATACAAGGAGACTCAGCTACGGGAGCTCACACCGAAGATCATCACCTTGTGGCCTTGTGAAGCAATCTTCTATTCGAATTTTTATAATGACTTATTGTTTATTTCACGTATGTGTGCTTCCAAAATTCTCTCCTCTTGGAGAATTTCTTGGAACACTATTAATTATTCTACTGAGTCTATTATAGCTGGGTACATCACATTACCTATTCCCTATTTCTTAATCCTTCATGCATGTGTTGGTGACGGTTCCTTCCGTTTGTCGCAAGCTTCTAATGTAGATTAAGGTGTGCCAATCCTTATGCATCCCTTAATCTATTATTAGAAATTTCCTATTTTCATGTGATTAAAGTTGCCTTAATTATCATGCGACCTCATACTCTCTCAAGCCGATGAGTTGTGGACTGAGAGGCATGATAACTTAACGCATCCTTAAGCTTCTTATGTGTAATTAAAATTGATTAAACCTAGTATGCAATCTCTATTTCCATCTAAACATGCGTAGAGTGTGATTTTTATCCAATTCATTGTGAATACTCACTTTGATCTCTAATGATGGTACTCGTTAGTCTCACTTTTCAACGTAAGTAATTAAGTAGTGAGAGATGACACCAAAGAGGATCTGCGTCGGTGGAGCCCACGATAATGAGGCTAGAACTAGCGGTGGAAAGGGCAAAGCAAATGCTCTCGTGTACGAGGTCGTGCCAACCATCTTACAAAGCGAGGAACCAATAATTGAGGAGGTAGGCTAATATTATTTTTGTACTAATTGCATCTCGTGAAATTAGGAAAGAGATAAACTTTCTCCTAAAAATATTGGGTTTTCCCATTTGGAAACCGCATTATTGAGCGTTTGTTAATTTTTCTCTTAATTTTAATTAAAATCTTAGAAAAGATATTGTTGTTTGAAGTAGGGAAGGACTCTTTGCCTAGGAAGGAAACTCTCAACCCTTACTTCATCATAATTCCAATATTGAATTTAGTCTGAACCCCCTCTTGATCACAAGGTGGAAACTCGCGTCTCTACGCAGGAGCTTAGCGTATTTCTATATGCAAAAGTCGACTTGTTTCTACACGGCAGCTTAGGTTCATTTGTGTGAACTTGTGACTCACCCGGAGGGTTACTCCAGAGAGGTGTAGCACAGATTGGTTGTATGGGCAGCCAATGACAATGGATGGAGTGAACATCCACCGGGAGAAGTCTCTACAATCCCAAAGTATTGGAATTGATTATGAAGTGATGTTTTTGAGTATTTTTCTTAGGAAAGATTAGCTTGGTGCCGGTTTGCAATTGTTTGAAGGGGTGTCTTAACAAATTTGTGACATGGGAACTAATAAATGAACCTTGTGTGTTTGAACAACAATGTGGTAGTAATTAGGTCATAGAGATCAGTGTGAGTGCGGGGGTGGCTTGATGTGCCAATCTACGAGACGGGTGGTCCCGATTGGTCGAGAACTCTCTATCCCCTAATAAGTAAGTTTTCCATGAGATATCTCATTGCCCCTAGAACGGAGAAGTCTTGATGTGCGTGACTCTAAAAGCTATGGGAAAAAAGGCATCCGAGATTTCTCTCTCTCCTAGAAGGTGAGATTTAGGAACGAGTAGTTGCGCTAGTTAATTGCTTCCCCTGCAAGGTAGGGCTAGGTCCTTTCTCTAGTGGCTTGGACTCAAGTTCTTGTTACAAGAGACCGTCCATTGGATTTCTCTTTTTGGCTGTCTTTTTTTCCTTCTGCTATAGGACCTAGCGACCTGTCAGGTACCCTCTAGTTACCGTCATTTGTGATGATGGGGTAGGGACTTCACAAATTGTGTATGGTGCCCTTTAGTATTTTCACCATATACCTTTCCCTTATTCTCTCTCTGCAAAATTAGGTCTTGGAAAATCTGGGTAGCTGAGCCATGTAGGATACTGCCACTATATTGCTAGTTTCTGTTGCTAGCTTCTTACTCTTGGTAGTGGACAAAAAATGGGTCATCACATAGCTCTTTAGGCGCAGTGACTAGGTAAATAAAAAACTCAGCTTGAGCTACCAACCATTGTTGTCTGCATATCAACTGACTATAAATGGTAATGGTAAGTGTTTCATACTTTATGTAACATTTAATGGTCTAGTAACTTGTGTGTAGCAAAAAATAGCATGCACATAGTGAGCATTTCATTAGAATAGATTCCTAATGAGAATAACAAGAGTGCTTGGGTGGAGAGAGCAACAAAAAGTATAACACCTAGTTAGATAGCATGAACAATACTTCAAAAGAGAGAGAAATTAAGCAATTGACAACAGTTGAGGACCTGATTTGCATGGAGCCGATCCCCCCTCCAAAAGGCTTTGTATTATGGTTTCTCCCATCAAGAGAGACATTTTACAACACAATTCTTTGTGTTCCTTCAATACTAGCTAGTGCAATGAAGTTGGAAACTTCATGCACTAAGCAAAACACTTATCAAACACAACATCAATTCCCTCACGGTCTTAGACCCAAGACCTCACACACCTTCGAAGATGGTAAGAGCTAGCGGGGTATGAGAGTAGATTGAGAGGAAGGAGTATTCTTACAAGAAAGATGTACATCTCCTCACATAATCACTCATAGTAGCATGGCTTAGCTTAGTAATTAGCATGGTAGAGGAGATGAGCATGCATTGAAGCTTGGATCTTGGTTGGATTTGCATCACAAATCCAAGAGTTGTTGGTGTCGGCCTCCCTTCTCACAAGCTTGGAGTAGGTGATAAGCTTTCCATTAAAGCTTGAGAAAAGAGAGAGAGTCTTCTTGCTCCACACATTGATTGTGTGAGTGTGCAAATGAATAATGCCTTTGAAAAATCACCCCCCTCTCTCTCTTGGTCGACCCCCCTTGCTAATTGCCCATGCTATAGCACTATTGGACCTCCCCAGGCCTAGCCAATGGAAATTAAGCAGTATAAGTGATAGCCTTCTGACATGTGTCCCCCTTTCCCCTTTTGTGAGAGCTTTAGGTAATTAATAAATGCAACTAAACTCTCATTGGACCCCTTTGCTTCTGGCCAATAGGAATCAGGCAAGCCATTGGGCTGCTGAATGCTCATTGGACCCTTTGGGAGACTGTCCAATAGTCTTCTAGAGATCTTAATTCTTATTAGTTCTTTTATTAAGTGTTTTTAAATTAATTAAACTAGATTTACTCTAGCCTAATTCTCATTGGTCCACCTCCAAGGCCATCCAATAGGATTTGACTACACCTTGTGGGCATCTGGGCTAGGGAGCTGACATGTGTCCCTCTTTCCCCTTGTGTACAAGGGAAGCTTGTGTATGTGTGTGTGTGAGTTTCTCTCTCATCCCCTATTCTTGGGCTAGCCCCCTCCTATGTAGGGACTTGTGAAAACTTTTGTGCACACACACAAAGCATCCAAATTTCCTAGCTTTTGACCTTTGGACACAACCTTTGAATTTTGGAAGTCTTAATGGGTTGAACCTTAGGGTCTTTTAAGCCCATTGTTGCACTTTGCTCTTTTGCAGATGGCCCCCCCTTTGGATCCCTATTTTCCCTCCTTTGGATCCCTACTTTGGCCGCGGTCTGCTAGCTTAACCAATATTCTAGCTTTTTCTCTCCTGGCACTTCCCCATATTAAATGACTAGTTGAACATGAAAAAATCATTTAGGAGAATTAGATCTTGATTATTATGACATTACCTCTCTCTTGAAATCCTAGTCGTTCTCGACTATGGGGTAGAAATGATAAAGTATAATCATCAGTCGTTTTCCTAGCGGGTAGAGGATTCCTATGTTACCCTGCCACATCATTCCAAAATGGATGACTAGTCCATTTGGTGATTGAGAGCCTAAGCTGCCGCAAGCATGTCCGCACATTAGTCCTATCAATCTTCCATAATAGAGTGACAAGATCTCCGGTGGGTCTTCAATAGTTGGTTCTTCAAGTGGTGCTCCTTTGTAAGGCTTTAATAGGCTCATATGGAAAGCATTGTGTATGAGCCAATGACTGGGCAACTTGAGGATATAGGCCATCTCATTGATTGGCCTAAGAATCTGGAAGTGACCATAGTATCTTTTTGCTAACTTAGCATAGTACTTTTGGTGTCCCGTAGGATTCTTGCCTGTTGTGTGCCTTAATCAAGCCTTGGGAGATTTTAATAAGACCCAATCATTTTCCTTAAAGGCTTGGCTCATCTGTGCTTGTCAGCAACATCCTTTTGCCTTTGCTCTGATATGGAGATAGCATCCTTAATCTTTTGGATAGATTCTTGTAGGTCTCGACTATTCTCATCTGCAGAGCGAAGATCTTCCCGTGTACCTTAAGTAGTAGGGGACTTTTTGATCTTCCCTCAATTACCTCAAAAGACGATTTTCCCATGGAAGTATGTATAGTGTTATTGTTGGCATACTCCACTAAGGGTAAGTACTTCTCCCATTGGGATCTTTGATCTTCTTCCGTTACATAGGCTTTTAGTAGATCAAGAATTGTTAGATTAGCTATTTCACTTTGGCCATCCGTTTGCGGGTAATAGGCTGAAGAGAAATTTAGCCTTGTCCCTAAATTCTTGAAGAGACCCTTCCAGAAATTATTGGTCATTCTAGGATATCTCTCTCTATCCAACACTATGGACATTGGCAAGCCATGGTACTTGAAGATTTGTGATATGAAGAGGATTGCCATTTGATGGGCTTTGATAGTATTTTTGACAGGTCTAAAATGAGCTTGTTTACTGAACCTGTCTACTATCGTCCATATTCCCGTATTCCCATGCATAGACTTAAGCAATCCAAAGATAAAATCCATGGATATGCTCTCCCATGGTGAATTAGGGATTGGCAAAGGTTGGAGCAATCCAGGTTGCTTCCCTCTATCAAATTTTGTCTTTTGGCATATCACACATTTAGAAATATACTCTTGTATGCTTGCTTTCATGGTAGGCCAACAGAAATATGTTTCAATCCCCTTTAAGGTAGACTGAGTCCCTCTATGCCCCGCATAAGGAAGAGCATGAGATTCATACATTACTTTCTCACGTCGTGAGTTAGTAACGCATAGTCTATTACCATAGAGAAGATAACCATCTTGTAAAGTAAATGGTTCCTCTTTCTTCCCTAATGCAAGGGCTAAAATCACATCTCTAAAATTGGGATCAATAGCATATTCATCTATCGTAGAATATAGATCATTGTGAGTTGCTATGGAAACCGCATTCACTCTCGGCCGTCTTGAGAGTGCACCGACTACTTGATTATGCTTGCCAGCTATGTGAGCAATATGAAAATGAAATTGCGAAAGGAAAATTTTCCACCTCATTTGTTTGTCGTAGAGCTTGGTCTGCGTCATGAAGTACTTAAGACTATGGTGATCCGTTCACAGAATGAAAGGGTCCCCAATAAATAGTGCTTCCATGAGTCTTAGGCATGTAGAACCACGAGGCGTTCCTTTTCATATATGCCTAGACCTTGCTCAATAGGGTCAAGCCTTCGACTTTCATAGCCTATGGTGTGCCCTTCTTGAAGCAAAATAGCTGCAAGGCAATCACCACAAGCATCACATTGGACCTCAAATGGCTTTGAGAGATCCGGTAGTGTAAGCACAGGTTGAGAGATAAGTTTTTCTTTAAGATTTTCGAAAGCATTGTTCTCCTTGGCAGACCATATGTACCTAAGGTTTTTCTTTGTTAGGTCATGTAATGGTCCTGCTATTAGTGAGAACTTTTCTATGAAGCATCTATAGTATGCACACATACCTATAAAGCTTCTTAATTCATGAAGATTCCTTGGTTTATGCCATCCTTTTATTACCTCTAACTTTGATGGATCCATTTGGATGCCATCTTGAGAGATAATGTGACCTAGATATTGAATCTCTTGCAAGAAAAATTCACTTTTCTTTCGGTTAACATAAAGTTTATTCTCTCTTAGAACTTGAAATATTACCTGGAGGTGTTGCTTGTGTTCATCTAATGAATTAGAGTAGATGACGATAGCATCAAAGAACACTCCAGTAAAGGTGCGGTGAGGCTTGAGTATCTTCTCCATCAAGCGCTTGAATGTGGCTGGTGCATTGGTCAAGCCAAAAGGCATGACAATGTATTCGTAAAGACCACATGTAGTGCGAAATGTGGTCTTTACAATGCCTTGATCAACTATCCTTATTTGATGATAGCCACTTTTTAGGTCAATCCTACCAAAGTAGGTGGACCCTTGTAGCTTATCAAATAGGTCTTCTATCCGTGGAATGGGAAACCTTTTCTTGATAGTGATCCTATTTAGTGCTCTATAGTTGACACACATGTGATATGTGCCGTCTCTCTTTTGCACTAATAGCACAGGTGAGCAAAATGGAGATGAGCTAGGCCTAACCATGCCCTTCTCAACTAACTCATGCACTTGCCGCATAATCTCCTCTTGTTGAGCTAGAGAAGCTCTATAAGGACGTTTATTAGGCGGTGAACTTCCTGGAAGAAGTTCAATTGCATGGTCATCATTGCCTAGTTTAGGAGGTTGTTTAGAAGGGATGTCGTCAATAAAAACATCTTGAAACCCCTTGATAAAATTGGATAACTCTAATTCCTTTTAATTGTGTATATTTTCTTATGCTAAAACATTAAGTTTATTTTGAGAGTCTTTAACATAAATCATGTACACGAAAATAGAGATCTTTATTGACTTATTGAAAGCTTGTGTATGTACAATGGGTATGGTGTTACCCATTTCCTTAGCATCTATGTACATGTCTTTTTCCCTGAACTTAAAGGAGATTCTCCTTTTAGGAAATTTAACATTGGTAGCCATGTGATCAAACCATGGTGCCCCTAGGATTACATCCTCATGCTTGAGAGGAGAGATGAAGAAGTCCTCTTTGTCCACATAACTTTGGACATGGAGTCTCAATTTTCCGATTAAGGGAGTGACCGAAGTTTCTTGCCCCTTGAAAGCATCATCTGCGGGTAGGTCATCTCCCATCTCGTAGGCTTGTATGCTTAGCTTGGTGGCCAACTCCATGGATATACAATTGTGAGTAGAACCAGGGTCAAAGAGAATAAAAGCATCATGTTCTCTTAAGTATGGCATAGAGGAGATCCTTTGTGGTGAATTTACTCCTCTTGGCCCTTTCGACCAAGGTAGCTCTAGGAGGTTCATGGCGGGTGTTCTTTTGGGGACAAGCGCAATACGCATGCCCTTGCTCATCGCACTTGAAACAGTAGTTATCCTTGCGATAATGCTCAAGCTCTTCAGGAGAGGGTTTATTTTTGCCTTTGTAAACTCCCTTCTCTTTAGCTTTGTTGGAGTTGCCCTTAGGAGACTTTTGGACATTGTCCTTCCCCTTAGGCTCATTGGAACCCTTGTTTTTCGTGGGCTTAGAATTTCTTTTAGCCCCCAGTTGGAAATTGATTCGAGAAGCCACCATCGTATGGTGTATAACCGCCGATATGGTGTGTGGCCTTTGGGAGTTGACATACTCCGCCATTTCTTCGATTAAGCCCGCACAAAATTGCTTCTTTTGCTCTCCAAAATCCAACTTTTTGAAGACAGTGGCTTTGAGTTGTAGGTCCCAAAACTTGTCTACATATTTGTGAATGGATTTGTAAGGAGAGAGCTTTAAGCTTCGCCATTCGGTGAGTACTTTGTCTTTGGCATCGGTGGCCAAAAACTGCTTCATAATGGAAGCTCTTAAAGCTTTCCATGTTGGTGAAGCTTCACCATTGGCCCGTAGGCTAGACCACCATTGCCTGGAGGACTTTTGAAAGTGCATAGCTACATGGCGTAGCTTAGAGGACTCCGTGAACCCTCATCTCCAAACGCCGCATCGAATTGCTGGATAAAGGCCAAGACTTTGTCCGTAGCACCAAAGGTGCCATTGTAGGTAAGGAAAGAGATACTCTTCCCTCCCTCTTTGAAATTCTTGAGCCTGGACGACCTCTTCCATGCGGCATAGGATTTCCGATGACCTCTTCTTTTTGATGGTTCAAAAGTTCCACCATCACTTTCTTCAAAAGATGAAGAATTTGAGGAAGATCGAGAAGAGGGTGACCTATTTCTTGCCTTTTTCTTGCCTTGATCTTCTTGGTCTTCACCATCACTTTCACAAGAGGAAGAGGATGAAGAAGATGGAGAAGAGGGCGTCCTCTTTCTCGCCTTTTTCTTCTCTTGCTTTTTATCATCCCTCTTTGAATTATGGTGTGGAGAAGTGTGGGATGGTCTTCTCCGTTTTGGAGGTGATGGAGAGCGTTTAGCCCCTCGTCTTCGTGGAGCCATCTCCGTCGAGGTGGCAGGAGACTCACTTCTTTCTCGTTCCTTCGGTGGAGGCTCTTGATTTCTTCTTTGAGAAGGAGATGCGTCATCAAGGAGCAAATTTTTGAGCCCTTCGTGTGGATCCTCTGCTTCTTCCTGAATCGGAGAGAGGCCTCTTTTGGGAGTGGAGTTTCACAAGGAGGCTTCCTAGGTGCTCTCTCGTCATGGTGAGGAGGTTGGAGAATCCCATGAGCACAAAGCTGCCATTGCACTTCACCTTGGATGGATGGATTACGCATAGCTTGTTGAAGCCTAGAAACAAGGTAGTTAACAAGCATAGGGGCATCATTAGTAGCCTACTCATTAGCAAAATCAAAGTTATCAACATTGATTTCACTCTCTTTACTATTGTCAGCCATTCTAACAACTTTTAGGTGTACTTTGGCACTTTAAGCTCTAGTTGCTACTCCTCTTTACCCCTTTAGAAAAAGCACTCAAGCCACTGTATCCATGGCTCGAATACCATTAATTGCAAGGAATAGAAGAGAGGGTCGTTCAACACCAAAACAACACCGGATCTTGTCAAGCTTCTAATAGCTTAATAGTGGTTAAGCCGTAGGCAAGCCCCGTAGGACTCCACTATTAAGACCATAGCTCTTGACGGTGATGACCCGTTATCTTCACAAAGGCATGCGCAGTGCAAGGCTGAAAAATCCCTATTCTACTTACTCACATGCAATTAATAATACCAACCATTTATAGCTAGCTTGAGGACCTCCCTTCTTGAGCAAGAAAAGAGAAACCTTATGCTCTGATACCAATGGAACATTTAATGGTCTAGTAACTTGTGTGTAGCGGAAACTAGCATGAACATAGTGAGCATTTCATTAGAATAGATTTCTAATGAGAATAACAAGAGTGCTTGGGTGGAGAGAGCAACAAAAAGTATAACACCTAGTTAGATAGCATGAACAATACTTCAAAAGAGAGAGAAATTAAGGAATTGACAACAGTTGAGGACCGGATTTGCATGGAGCCGGTCCCCCCTCCAAAAGGCTTTGTATTATGGTTTCTCTCATCAAGAGAGAAATTTTACAATAAAATTCTTTGTGTTCCTTCAATACTAGCTAGTGCAATGAAGATGGAAACTTCATGCACTAAGCAAAACACTTATCAAACACAACATCAATTCCCTCACGGTCTCAGACCCAAGACCTCACACACCTTTGAAGATGGTGAGAGCTAGTGGGATATGAGAGTAGATTGAGAGGAAGACTGTCCAATAGTCTTCCAAAGAGCTTAATTCTTATTGGTTCTTTTAGTAAGTGTTTTTAAATTGATTAAACTAAATTTACTCTAGCCTAATTCTCATTGGTCCACCTCCAAGGCCATCCAATAGGATTTGAGTACACGTTGTGGGCATCTGGGCTAGGGAGCTGACATGTGTCCCTATTTCCCCTTGTGTACAAGGGAAGCTTGTGTGTGTGTGTGTGTGTGTGTGTGAGTGAGTTTCTCTCTCATCCCCTTTGGGCTCGCCCCCTCCTATGTAGGGACTTGTGAAGACTTTTGTGCACACACACAAAGCATCCAAATTTCCTAAGCTTTTAACCTTTGGACACAACCTTTGAATTTTGGAACCTTAGCATTTTGGAAGTCTTAATGGGCTGAACCTTAGGGTCTTTTAAGCCCATTGTTGCACATTGCTCTTTTGCAGATGGCCCCACCTTTGGATCCCTATTTTCCCTCCTTTGGATCCCTACTATGGCCGGTCTGCTAGCTTAACCAATATTCTAGCTTTTTCTCTCCTGGCACTTCCCCATATTAAATGATCAGTTTAACATGAGAAAATCATTTAGGAGAATTAGATATTGATTATTATGACACTTTACTAGAGCAGGGGAAGGACATGAGCATCCCAATTGGCTCTAATTTCATCTTTACTTCTCTATGATTGTGACAAAGCTTTCAGCAGTGCCTTTTCTTCTTCCATTGTCTTCTTCCAACCATTGTTGTCTGCATATCAACTGACTATAAATGGTAATGGTAAGTGTTTCATACTTTACTAGAGCAGGGGAAGGACAGGAGCATCCTAATTGGCTCTAATTTCATAATATACTTCTCTATGATTGTGACAAAGCTTTTAGCAGTTCCTTTTCTTCTTCCATTGTCTTCTTCCAACCATTGTTGTTTGCATATCAACTGACTATAAATGGTAATGGTAAGTGTTTTATACTTTACTAGAGGAGGGGAAGGACAGGAGCATCCCAATTGGCTCTAATTTCATCTATACTTCTCTATGATTGTGAGAAAGCTTTCAACAGTTCCTTTTCTTCTTCCATTGTCTTCTTCCAACCATTGTTGTCGCATATCAACTGACTATAAATGGTAATGGTAAGTGTTTCATACTTTACTAGAGCAGGGGAAGGACAGGAGCATCCTAATTGGCTCTAATTTCATATTATACTTCTCGATGATTGTGACAAAGCTTTTAGCAGTTCCTTTTCTTCTTCCATTGTCTTCTTCCAACCATTGTTGTTTGCATATCAACTGACTATAAATGGTAATGGTAAGTGTTTTATACTTTACTAGAGGAGGGGAAGGACAGGAGCATCCCAATTGGCTCTAATTTCATCTATACTTCTCTATGATTGTGAGAAAGCTTTCAGCAGTTCCTTTTCTTCTTCCATTGTCTTCTTCCAACCATTGTTGTCGCATATCAACTGACTATAAATGGTAATGGTAAGTGTTTCATACTTTACTAGAGCAGGGGAAGGACACGAGCATCCCAATTGGCTCTAATTTCATCTATACTTCTCTATGATTGTGACAGAGCTTTCAGCAGTTCCTTTTATTCTTCCATTGTCTTCTTCCAACAGAGTTCCATTTCCACTTCCATGGCTACTTGCAGCCTCCTCTCTTCTTCTGTTGTCGCTGTAGCCTCTTGTATGCTTTGGCTGGTACCTGGGTTCTCTGGCACGGGTGGTTCTTGGGGTCCACCCGGCTCAGACATTTCCTTAGGATCATATTCATCAGGATAGTTTTGAGCCAGATCAGCCAGGCCTATTGGCAATTGCGGTTGCGCTTCTAGCTCTTGCTCAACTTCTTCTTGTGGTTGCACGCCCACGGCCTGTAGAGCTGCTAATTGTCTGACCAGACTTTGGTTTTCTTCTTGGGATCTTTGCAAGTCTTTGGACATTAGCTTCTTCCAACTCTCTCACTTGCTGTTTTAGAGCCGCATTTTCTTCCATGACTCTAAACAGTTCTTCTACTTCTACATCTTGTTCCAACCCAGTTGGATCTTGCGCCTTTCAAGTTGAAACTCTTGTTGTAGAGTTTCTATGGGTTCTTGCGGCTGAGGTTGTTCTGAAGTTGACGCAACAAACTTTTGTAATCTGATTCTCTATCTCCCGTTCCTGAACCTCTGTTGCTACGCTCGAATCTCTCACCTCTTGCTCTAGGTCGTCAGTGACCTTTTGAAGGTCTTGTTTCTCTCTTGTCATAGTGACCTTCTCTTCCAAGAGCCTGTCTATGTCACCCTGCTCTAGAGGATGTGGGCTTGGCACATTTTCCAGCTCAGGTGGTGGAGGTTCATTAGCAGGCGGTTGTTGCTCTCTTTCCACTGGCCCCAATTGGTCTCTTAGCTCTTGAAAATCCTCCGGCAATAGTTGGATCTAGGTTGATCCTCTGCATTATGCCTCTTTATTGTACTACTCAAATCAATTTTCTTCAAAAGATTGTACATTTGGATTCTTGGTTTTGAGAGTGAAGGAGGTGCTGGAGGGTTTCCACTTGGTGCCTAAATCACATCGTAGAGATCTTTCTAACACGAAACCTCCAACATGCACTCCATTTTGGCTCTCTTCTGAGCTTGAGTGCTCCTTTCTTCCTTTTGCCTTTCCATGCTCTTTCTGCCTCCTCCTCATTCTCTCTATCCCTGGAAATTTCGCCGGCACTCGGGGGTACTCTTTCCAATTTGCGACCACCTATTGTAGTCCTAAAGGGTGAAGCCCTGCCGTCAGCCTCTTCTTCTTCCTCTTCCTCTTCTTCAATCAGCTTCAACCATATATGTGAGGGAGCCGGTTTCCAATGGTCCCTTGCTCCAATCGCCTCATATATGACCCTTGTTAGAAGATTAGCCCCGCTGATATTGTACTTGGGTGTCTTTACTCTTAGCCTGGTGAGTACCTGATATAAATACGTTGCATGATCTATCATGGCTCTGTGTGGTTGCTGAAGAGTCCATGTGAAGGAGGTTACTACTGGTGAATGCGGGGTGGTAAATCTCATCGGCCTCTTGCTATAGCAAAAAAACATATTGGCAATAGATTTTACATAGCTTTACCACATCAGTATCAATCATGTGTACAACGGATAGGAGGGTGACTATATACCTAGCTTGAGGTGTGCTCTCCTTTCTCTCATGTTGGCTCTATTTAGTGACGACCTCAAAGCTGGTGAAACAATCTCTGGTGTAAATTTTATTTCCATAGGCTTCCCATCCAAAGATGTGATTCTACAGGTCCCATCCTCCTGTATAGTTTCTATGAACTCTTGTGTCCTCTTGATATCTGGTGCAATCAGGGAAAGTGAAGCATAGTACCATAATCCCACTTTGTTCGGCAAATCCTTGTTCACTAGGAGGAGATAGCATGTGCGTGCTCATTGCGGTATAGTATGCAGGTCAAGTAGTTTTCCATTTGCTTGGGCATCATCACAAATTCCACATGATTTGACTCCGCATCTTTATAAGTTCCCTGGTATATCTGGATACCAGTCTCTTCTGCAATCAGAGTCCGTGGTTGACCGCTAGGAGCTCATAGCTATAGTTTCTTTGTGGGTCTTGCATGAATTCATCTAGACATATGACTTAGTTGTATTAGCAGCCATGCAAATTCCGCAATGTGAGTTTTTTAATCCAAACTGCGACCAGTTGATACTTTATAGATTCTTTCTATATGTAATGGCGCTTATGGAGTGTGTGTAAGAGAGAGAGGGCTGAAAATACACAAAGATAGTGAAAGGAGAACAAGAAAAGAGAGAGAGAGAGAGAGAGAGAGAGAGAGAGAGTGTACTACTGCTCGTCGCGTGCGTTCTTTACGATTGGCTCTGCTCACGCGCTGCCGTACATACAGGTTTTTTTTTCTTTTTTAA
Organism: Adiantum capillus-veneris; assembly: GCF_014529385.1. Lineage (NCBI taxonomy): Eukaryota > Viridiplantae > Streptophyta > Polypodiopsida > Polypodiales > Pteridaceae > Adiantum > Adiantum capillus-veneris. Next base: position 8,952,913 of record NC_140933.1, on the reverse strand, counting down.
GGTATGGCGTTACCTGGCTGCTTTTCAATTAGACCCTCGAGCTGCTGCTTCACACGTAATTTTAGGTGATTCCTCTACACAATTCAATTCCGAGTTGATGTGCTCTTTGCTTAAGGATGCCCTCACCCCTGATCCTCAAATCACTGGTGAACATCGAGTTACCTTGTCTTCCGAGACTGTTTGGCCGCAACTATCCATCTTTCAAGAGAGAGGATTGGTCCTCTTTTTACAGGCAAACTCCCGGCTAAACAAGATATTGCAAGGAATCTTGATGGGGGTTTTCAGCATCCAACAGTTGATAAGATTTTTTATTCAGGTGCGGGGTTATTCGAGCTGCTGTTCTTTAAGCTAGAGGATAAAAATGCTTTGTTTTCGGCTTCGACTATCATTCTCTGTGGTCAGGTTGTTCATATTATTCCTTGGTAGCCAATTAAGCTTATCAAGGAGGAGCTTCTCACAAAGTGTTCGGTATGGGTTGAGCTCGTTGATCTGCCATCCTTTTTATGGCCATGCATTGGTGAATTGGGGGCGTCTTTAGGGAAAGTTCTTTTTTGCCCTTCTTTACACTGTCCCAATAGAAATCGAGTTTGTGTGCTTTGGCAAACAGATAAAAAGTTCCCTTCCACTATGGAAATTGACTTGATGCACGTTGGAAAGCTGGTGATTTATCTTAAGTGGGGTACTCTTGCGGGGTCTTGTTCTCATTGTGGCAATGTGGGGCATTTCTCTAAAAATTGTCCTAATAATGTGCCCAACTCCCTAGAGCTTATCCCCTCCTATCCTGGTAGTAAGACTTTGGTACCCAAGGAGCAGATCTTTGGTAAGGTTGTTGCTCATGTGGATAAACCTACTCCTAGTTCTGCTCAGCCCACGACGCCTACCTCCAGCTCTCCTGTGTATGCCAAGGTGCCTGGGCCACCTAAGAATGCTGCTGGTAAATCTCGAGGCTTGTCTAAACCTCTCTTTGATAAAGATAAAAAGTTTTCTCTTGCAAATGTGACTCCTGTTGCTTCTGATAAAGGGAAAAGAGTTGTAGATGCTGATGGATACACTCCACCCAAATTTTTTTAAAGCCTAAGGGTCCCTTTTCTGGCTATATTGCACCAAATTACTATGAGATACTCATGGAAGATTTGCCCTCACCTAGTACTCTTGCTGATATAGATACGATCAGTGAGCAACATGCTTCCGCTACTATAAGGAATAGGCCTCCTCACTCCTGTCATAATAATCATTATCTAATTCTCCTAAATGATTTTCTCATGTTAAACTGATCATTTAATATGGGGAAGTGCCAGGGGAGAAAAAGCTAAGAATATTGGTTAAGCTAGCAGACCGACCACAATAGGATTCAAAGGAGGGAAAATAGGGATCCAAAAGGGGGGCCATCTGCAAAAGAGCAATGTGCACCAATGGGTTTAAAAGACCCTAAGGTTCAATCCATTAAGACTTCCAAAATGCTAAGGTTCCAAAATTCAAAGGTTTTGTCCAAAGGTCAAAAGCCTAGGGAAATTGGATGCTTTGTGTGTGTCCCAAAAGCTTCAACCATCCCTACATAGGAGGGGGCGAGCCCTAGAAGTAGGAGATGAGAGAGAAACTCACACACACACACACACACACACACACACACACACACACACACACACACACACACACACACACACACACACACACAAGCTCCATTTACACAAAGGGAATGAGGGACACATGTCAGCTCCCTAGCCCAGATGCCCACAAGGTGTACTCAGTTCCTATTGGATGGCCTTGGAGGTGGACCAATGAGAACTAAGCTAGAGTAAATCTAGTTTAATTAATTTAAAAACACTTAATAAAAGAACCAATAAGAATTAAGCTCTCTAGAAGACTATTGGACAGTATCCCAAGGGGTCCAATGAGCATTCGACAGCCCAATGGCTTGCTTGATTCCTATTGGCCAAGAGGCAAAGGGGTCCAATGAGAGTTTAGTTGAATTAGATAATTACCTAAAGCTCTCACAAACGGAGAAAGACGGACACATGTTAGAAGACTATCACTTATGCTGCTTAATTTCCATTGGCTAGGCCTGGGGGAGGTCCAATGACGTGTGAGGATGAGCGAAGAGCAAGAGGGGTCGACCAAGAGAGAGAGGGGGCTGATTTTTGTAGGGCATTATCACACACACACTCACACAATCTCATGGGAGAAGCAAAGAAGACTCTCTCTCCTTCTCAAGCTTTAATGTAAAGCTTACCACCTACTCCAAGCTTGTGAGAAGCGAGGCCTACACCAACAACTCTTGGCTTTGTGATGCAAATCCAACCAAGAGCCAAGCTTCAATGCATGCTCATCTCCTCTACCATGCTAATTACTAAGCTAAGCTATGCTAATATGAGTGATTATGTGAGGAGATGTACATCTTTCTCGTGAGAAATACTCCTTCTTCCTTTCAATCTACTCTCATACCCCGCTAGCTCTCACCATCTTCGAAGGTGTGTAGGTCTTGGGTCTGAGACTGTGAGGGAATTGATGTTGTGTTTGATAAGTGTTTTGCTTAGTGCATGAAGTTTCCATCTTCATTGCACTAGCTAGTATTGAAGGAACACAAAGAATTGTATTGTAAAATGTCTCTCTTGATGAGAGAAACCATAATACAAAGCCTTTTGGAGGGGGGACCGGCTCCATGCAAATCAGATCCTCAAATGTTGTCAATTGCTTAATTCCTCTCTCTTTTGAAGTATTGTTCATGCTATCTAACTAGGTGTTATACTTTTTGTTGCTCTCTCCACCCAAGCACTCTTGTTATTCTCATTAGGAAGCTATTCTAATGAAATGCTCACTATGTTCATGCTATTTTCCGCTACACACAAGTTACTAGACCATTAAATGCTACATTGGTATCAGAGCACAAGGTTTCTCTTTTCTTGCTCAAGAAGGGAGGTCCTCAAGCTAGCTATAAATGGTTGGTACTATTAATTGCATGTGAGTAAGAAGAAATGACAAAATGTAGGTTTTCGCAGAATGTGAGGAAAAAATAGGCAACCTTCCATAGTGAGATAAGCTGACACAGAGCAGAAACCGATGGTGGCCCTCCAAATTTAGCCCGTTCCTTTGTTTGTTTATGTAGCCTTTGGGTGTGTACAAAGAAAGGTCGAGAAGAGGAAAGAAGAAGACTTGAGATGAGAAGTAAGTATTAAAATGACGAGTTGGTAAGTTCTCTTTTAAAGCGACTTCTTCGAGTAGAAAAAATGATCGATCTCATTGATGATAATGAGAGAGTTTGGATCTCTTAACACTAGCTCTGTAATGGACACTCAAGTGTCACGAAACACTAAACTGTCCTACTTTTTAAAAAACTTTTCATAATTATTTGGTGATGCTAGAAACAAGGCTTATCTTCAATTTATAAAACTTTTAAAACTGCACTAGATTTTTTATAATTTTTCCATCTTAAAACTTATCACAATAATCTATTATGGCATTAACTTTGGCAAAGTTAAAAATTTGTCTATGTTCCTAACCTCATAACTGACCTAAGACATGAACATGACCTATAAGTCAGCCTTGCAGTGCGCCTGCCTTTGTGCAGTTAACGGGGCATCACCGTCGAGAGCTATGGTCTTAATAGTGGAGTCCTACGGGGCTTGCCTACGGCTTAACCACTATTGAGCTATTAGAAGCTTGAAAGGAGCCGGTGCTGTTTTGGTGTTGAACGACCCTCTCTTCTACTCCTTGCAATTAATGGTATTCGAGCCACGGGTATAGTAGCTTGAGTGCTTTTTCTAAAGAGGTAAAGAGGAGTAGCAACTAGGGCTTGAGGTGCCAAAGTAAACCTAAAAAGTTTACACCTAAAAGTTGTTAGAATGGATGACAATAGTAAAGAGAGTGAACTTAATGTTGATAAATTTGATTTTGCTAATGAGCAGGCTACTAATGATGCCCCTAAGCTTGTTAACTATCTTGTTTCTAGGCTTCAACAAGCCATGGGAAATCCATCCCTCCAAAGTGAAGTGCAACGACAGCTTCGTGCTCATGGGATTCTCCAAGCTCCCCACCATGACAAGAGAGTACCTAGGAAGCCTCCTTGCGAGACTTCCAAAAGAGGCCTCTCTTCGATTCGGGAAGAAGGAGAGTATCCATATGAAGGGCTCATAAATTTTCTCCTTGATGACACATCTCCTTCTCAAAGGAGAATTCAAGAGCCTCCACGGAAGGAACGAGAAAGAAGTGAGTCTCCTGCCACCTCGACGGAGATGGCTCCACGAAGACGGCGTGCTAAACGCTCTCCATCACCTCCAAAATGGAGAAGACCATCGCATACTTCTCCTCACCATACTCCAAAGAGGGATGACAAAAAGAAGAGAAGAAAAAGGCAAGAAAGAGGACACTCTCTTCTCCATCTTCTTCATCCTCTTCCTCTTATGAAAGTGATGGTGAAGACAAAGAAGATCAAGGAAAGAAAAAGGCGAGAAAGAGATCACCCTCTTCTCCATCTTCCTCAAATTCTTCATCTTCTGAAGAAAGTGATGGTGCAACCTTTGAACCATAAAAAAGAAGAGGCCATAGGAAATCCTATGCCGCTTGGAAGAGGTCGTCCAAGCTCAAGAAATTCAAAGAGGGAGGGAAGAGCATCTCTTTCCTTACCTATGATGGCACTTTTGGTGCTACGAACAAAGTCTTTGCCTTAATCCAACACTTCGATGTGGCGTTTGGAGATGAGGACTTCATGGAGTCCTCTAAGCTATGCCATCTATCTATGCACTTTCAAAAGTCCGCTAGGCAATGGTGGTCTAGCCTACCGGCCAACAGTAAAGCTCCACGAACATGGAAAGCTTTAAGAGCTTCCATTATGAAGCAGTTTTTGGCCACGAATGCCAAAGACAAAGTACTCACCGAATGGCGAAGCTTGAAGCTCTCTCCCTACGAATCCATTCACAAATATGTAGACAAGTTTTGGGATTTACAACTCAAAGCCACTTTCTTCAAGCAGTTGGATTTTAGAGAGCAAAAGCAACAATTTTGTGCGGGCTTAACTGAAGAAATGGCGGAGTATGTCAACTCCCAAAGGCCACGCACCATATTGGCGGTTATACACAATACTATGGTGGCCTCTCGAATCAATTTCCAAATGGGGGCTAAAAGAAATTCTAAGCCCACGGAAAACAAGGGTTCCAATGAGCCTAAGGGGAAGGACAATGCCCAAAAGTCTCCTAAGGGCAACTCTAACAAAGCTAAAGAAAAGGGAGTTTATAAAGGCAAAAATAAACTCTCTTCTGAAGAGCTTGAGCATTATCGCAAGGATAACCGCTGTTTCAAGTGCGGAGAGCAAGGGCATGCGTACAATGCTTGTCCCCAAAAGAACACCCGCCATGAACCTTCTAGAGCTACCTTGGTCGAAATCCAAGAGGATGAGATTCACCACAAAGGATCTCCTCTATGCCATTCTTGGGGAAAGGTAAGAGAACATGATGCTTTTATTCTCTTTGACCCTGGTTCTACTCACAATTTTATATCTATAGAGTTGGCCACCAAGCTAGGCATACAAGCCTACGAGATGGGAGATGTCCTACCCGCATACGGTGCTTTCAAGGGGCAAGAAGCTTCAGTCACTCCCTTAATCGGGAAATTGAGTCTCCGTTTCCAAAGCTTTGTGGACAAAGATGACTTCTTTATCTCTCCTCTCAAGCATGAGGATGTAATCCTAGGGGCACCATGGTTTGATCGCATGGCTGCCAATGTTAAATTCCCTGAAAGGAGAATCTCCTTTAATTTCAAGGAAAAAGATATGTATATAGATGCTAAGGAAATAGGTAACACTATACCCATTGTACATACACAAGCTTTCAACAAGTCAATAAAGAGCTCTATTTCCCTGTACATGATTTTTGTTAAAGATTCTCAAAATGAACCTAATGTTTTAGCAAAAGAAAATATACACAATCAAAAGGAATTAGAGTTATCCAATTTTCTCAAGGGGTTTCAAGATGTCTTTATTGACGACATCCCTTGTGAGCCACCTCCTAAACGAGGCAATGATGACCATGCAATTGAACTTCTTCCAGGAAGTTCACCGCCTAACAAACCTCCTTATAGAGTTTCTCAAGCTCAACAAGACGAGATTATGCGGCAAGTGCATGAGTTAGTTGAGAAGGGCATGGTTAGGCCTAGCTCATCTCCATTTTGTTCTCCTGTGCTACTGGTGCAAAGAAAGATGACACATATCGTATGTGTGTCGACTATAAAGCACTAAATAGGATCACTATCAAGAATAGGTTTCCCGTTCCATGGGTAGAAGACCTATTTGTTAAGCTACAAAGGATCCACCTACTTCAGTAGGATTGACCTAAAAAGTGGCTATCATCAAATAAGGATAGCTGATCAAGACATTGTAAAGACCACATTTTGGTCTTTACGAATACATTGTCATGCCTTTTGGCTTGACCAATGCACCAACCACATTCAACCGCTTGATGGAGAAGCTATTCAGGCCTCACCAAACCTTTATTGGAGTGTTCTTTGATGATATCATCATCTACTCTAATTCATCAGACGAACACAAGCAACACCTCCAAGTAATATTTCAAGTTCTAAGAGAGAATAAACTTTATGCTAATCGAAAGAAAAGTGAATTTTTCTTACAAGAGATTCAGTATTTAGGTCACATTATCTCTCAAGATGTCATCCAAATGGATCCATCAAAGTTAGAGGTAATACAAGGATGGCCTAAACCAAGGAATCTTCATAAACTAAGAAGCTTTATATGTATGTGCGCATACTATAGATGCTTCATAGAAAAGTTCTCTCTACTAGCAGGACCATTACATGACCTAACAAAGAAAAATGTTAGGTACACATGGTTTGCCAAGGAGAACCATGTTTTCTAAAAGCTTAAGGAAAAGCTTATCTCTCAACGTGTGCTTACACTACCGAATCTCTCAAAGCCATTTGAGGTCCAATGTGATGCTTGTGGTGATTGCCTTGGAGCTGTTTTGCCTGAAGAAGGGCACGCCATAGGCTATGAAAGTTGAAGGCTTGACCCTGTTGAGCATGCTCTAGGCATATATGAAAAGGAACTCCTCACAGTTCTACATTCCTTAGACTCATGGAAGCACTATCTATTGGGCACTCCTTTTATTCTGCGAACGGATCACCAAAGTCGTAAGTACTTCATGACGTAGACCAAGCTCTTTGACAAAAAAATGAGGTGGGCAAATTTCCTTTTGCAATTTCATTTTCATATTGCTCACATTGTTGGCAAGCATAATCAAGTAGCTGATGTACTCTCAAGACGGCCGAGAGTGAATGCGGTTTCCATAGCAACTCACAATGATCTATCTTCTATGATAAATGAGTATGCTATTGATCCCGATTTTAGAGATATGATTTCAGCCCTTGCAATAGGGAAGAAAGAGGAACCATTTACTTTGCAAGATGGTTATCTTCTCTATGGCAATAGACTATGTGTTACTAGCTCACTACGTGAGAAAGTAATGTATGAACCTCATGCTCCTCCTTATGCAGGGCATAGAGGTATTTAGTCTACTCTAAAGGGATTGAAACATAGTTCTATTGGCCTACCATGAAAGCAAACATATAAGAGTATGTTTCTAATGTGTGGTATGCCAAAAGACAAAGTTTGATAGAGGGAAGCAACCTGTATCGCGTCAACCTTTGCCAATTCCTAATTCACCATGGGAGAGCATATCCATGGATTTTATCTTTGGATTGCCTAAGTCTATCCATGGGAATACGGGAATATGGACGATAGTAGACAGGTTCAATAGACAAGCTCATTTTATACCTGTCAAAAAGACTATCAAAGCCCATCAAATGGCAACCCTCTTCATTTCACAAATCTTCAAGTACCATGGCTTGCCAATGTCCATAGTGTCAGATAGAGATCCTAGAATGACCAGTAATTTTTGGGAGGGTCTCTTTGAGAATTTAGGAACAAGGCTAAACTTCTCTTGGGCCTATCACCTACAAACGGGTGGCCAAAGTGAAATAGCTAACCTAAAAATCCTCAATCTACTAAAAGCCTATGTAACGGAAGTAGATCAAAGATCCCATTGGGAGAAGTACTTACCCTTAGTGGAGTATGCCTACAATAACACTGTACATACTTCCACGAGAAAAGCACCTTTTGAGGTAATTGAGGGAAGATCAAAAAGTCCCTTGCTACTTAAGGTACATGGGAAGATCTTCATTGCAGATGAGTATAGCCGAGACCTACAAGAATCTTTTCAAAAGATTAAGGATGCTATCTCTATCTCACAACAAAAGGCAAAAGGCTGCTACTGACAAGCACAGAAGAGCCCAAGCCTTTAAAGAAAATGATTGGGTCTTACTCAAATTTCCCAAGGCTTGATTAAGGCACACGACAGACAATAATCCTACGGGACACCAAAAGTACTATGCTAAGTTAGCAGAAAGGTACTATGGTCCCTTCCAAATTCTTAGGCCAATCAATGAGATGGCCTATCAACTCAAGTTGCCCAACCATTGGCTCATACACAATGCTTTCCATGTGAGCCTACTAAAGCCTTACAAAGGAGAGCCACCTCAAGAACCAACTATTGAAGACCCACCGAAGATCGAGGACCAAGAAGAGGTGCTGCAGCCCGAGTCCATTCTCCAACATGAAGACAAGGTACTAAGAGGCGGTAAGACTATTCGATGATATCTTATTAAGTTTAAGAATTATCCTTTTGAAGATGCTAGATGGATGCAAGGCATACAATTAAAGGATAACCTAAACCTTGTCAATGCTTACAATGCTTCCCTAGAGTAAGCAAATGTACAAATGTTAAAAATGAACACTCTCTTTTTCTTTATCGTGCACAAAAATGAAGTAGTATGCATGCTTAGATCAAGTTTGCGGAGACGACGTCTCCCAAACACCAAGTAGAGCTTGTCACTATACTATGAAAGATTGATAGGACTAATGTACAGACATGCTTGCGGAAGCTTAGGCTCTCAAGCACCAAATGGACTAGTCATCCATTCTGGAACGATGTCGTAGAATAACATAGGGATACTCTACCCGCTAGGAAAAAAGACTAATGAATATGCTTTATCTTCTCTATCCCATAATCGAGGACAACTATGATTTCAAGAGAGAGGTAATGTCATAATAATCAATATCTAATTCTCCTAAATGATTTTCTCATGTTAAACTGATCATTTAATATGGGAAAGTGCCAGGGGAGAAAAAGCTAGAATATTGGTTAAGCTAGCAAACCGGCCACAGTAGGGATCCAAAGGAGGGAAAGTAGGGATCCAAAAGGGGGGCCATCTGCAAAAGAGAAATGTGCACCAATGGGTTTAAAAGACCCTAAGGTTCAGCCGATTAAAGCTTCCAAAATGCTAAGGTTCCAAAATTCAAAGGTTCTGTCCAAAGGTCAAAAGCCTAGGGAAATTGGATGCTTTGTGTGTTTCCCAAAAGATTCAACCATCCCTACATAGGAGGGGGAGAGCCCTAGAAGTAGGAGATGAGAGAGAAACTCTCTCTCTCTCACACACACACACACAATCTCCCTTTACACAAAGGGAATGAGGGACACATGTCAGCTCCCTAGCCCAGATGCCCACAAGGTGTACTCAGTTCCTATTGGATGGCCTTGGAGGTGGACCAATGAGAATTAAGCTAGAATACATCTAGTTTAATTAATTTAAAAACACTTAATAAAAGAACCAATAAGAATTAAGCTCTCTAGAAGACTATTGGACAGTCTCCCAAGGGGTCCAATGAGTATTCAACAGCCCAATGGCTTGCCTGATTCCTATTGGCCAAGAGGCAAAGGGGTCCAATGAGAGTTTAGTTGAATTAAATAATTACCTAAAGTTCTCATAAAAGGGGAAAGGGGTAGACATGTCAAAAGACTAGCACTTATGCTGCTTAATTTCCATTGGCTAGGCCTGGGGGATGTCCAATGCGGTGTGAGGATGAGCAAATAGCAAGAGGGTCCACCAAGAGAGAGAGGGGGCTGATTTTTGCAGGGCATTATCACACACACACACACACTCACACAATCTCATGGGGGAAGCAAAGAAGACTCTCTCTCCTTCTCAATCTTTAATGGAAAGCTTACCACCTACTCCAAGCTTGTGAGAAGGGAGGCATACACCAACAACTCTTGGCTTTGTGATGCAAATCCAACCAAGAGCCAAGCTTCAATGCATGCTCATCTCCTCTACCATGCTAATTACTAAGCTAATCTATGCTAATACGAGTGATTATGTGAGGATATGTACATTTTTCTCGTAAGAATACTCCTTCTTCCTCTCAATCTACTCTCATACCCCGCTAGCTCTCACCATCTTCAAAGGTGTGTGAGGTCTTGGGTCTGAGACCGTGAGGGAATTGATGTTGTGTTTGATAAGTTTTTTGCTTAGTGCATGAAGGTTCCATCTTCATTGCACTAGCTAGTATTGAAAGAACACAAAGAATTGTATTGTAAAATGTCTCTCTCGATGGGAGAAACCATAATACAAAGCCTTTTGGAGGGGGGACTGGCTCCATGAAAATCCGGTCCTCAACTGTTGTCAATTTCTTAATTTCTCTCTCTTTTGAAGTATTGTTCATGCTATCTAACTAGGTGTTATTACTCTCTCCACCCAAGCACTCTTGTTATTCTCATTAGGAAGCTATTCTAATGAAATGCTCACTATGTTCATGCTATTTTCCGCTACACACAAGTTGCTAGACCATTAAATGCTACAACTCCTCTATGCAGGATGGTGTTCATCTTGAGGTTAACATGCATGATGTTGTTTGTGAGGGGGACAAGCAAGTTGTTAAGTTCTTGATATGAAGTTTGCCTCTTTTAATGTAAGGGGTTTGAACGACCCCACTCGTCTTTATACCTTTAACAGATGGTTATTGTCTCAGAATCTTGATGTATGCTTTGCTCAAGAGCACAAGATGCATCATAGAGCATCTAAAACTTTGTTTTAGAGAGGTTACTATTGTTTTTATGGGGGTAAACCCAATGCTTATTCTGGGCTGCTCACCTTGATTAAGGCCTCTCTCAATCCTCAATGGCTTGCTGACCACCCCTCAGGCAGGGGATCTCTTTTTCTTATTGATTCTCCTTGGGGTCCTTTTACTCTCCTTAATTTATATGCTGATGAGGTTGAGAAGTATGTTGTGGGATTGGGCTTCTGCTTTGCCCTTGTCGCAAGCGCTTGTTGGAGGAGACTTCAATATGGTTTGTAATGGTTCTGACACTACTTCTTGTGCTTCAGTTATTTCTTCGTTTGAAAGGGAGTTTTGGGATCAATTTGTTGTCTCAACTGGTCTTGTTGATGCTTGGCAGTCTATTGGCCACCCTACCCAGCATGGGTTCACGTTTCATTCTTTATCCCACTTATCATCTTGGTCTCGACATGATAGGTTTTATTTTGTTCAGTCTCAATGGTTGCCTCATGCTGCTACAATGCAAGTGGATATGCAAATTGCTTTATCTGATCATTTTTTGTTGTTATTAGCCTTGTCTGATGCTGATGTCGATATGGATGGTATGGAGATTTCAGGCCCTTGATGATTAATAATACCTTGCTTCCTCATCCTGACTTTGAATCTCAGCTAGTTGCTTTAGTTGATCACATCAAGACTGATCATGCCCTTGCTCCTGCTGATGCTTGGAATCACTTGTGTATTGGTATGCAACAATGTATTGAATCTGTGGGCACGGTTGTAGCTGATCAGGACAGGCATGAAGTTAAGGCAACATGTAAAACCATTGAGACTCTTTTGCATCAGGATGTACAATGCTTGACGGATCAAAATTTGGCTTGTTTGGCTGATGCAAGGGATGTATTGTCCGCTTTTGATGTGAAGCTGGCTAAAAGAGCCATATTTTTATGTAGACAAAAGGAACTACATGATACTCAAGGGACTTCAAAAGCCTTTTATGCCAGGCTCATACAAAAACATGCAAAGGAATGTATATCCTCGCTTCGTAAGGAAACTGGGGAGCTCATTGATACCCCAACATGCATTATGTAGGAGTGTGCACACTATTATGAACATATGTTAAATCAGCCTGTAGATACCTCCAAGGAAAGATACCGAGCTATAGATCTCATGCTAGATACTGTGGATGTATGTGTGGATCCTTTCACTGCTGCAAGACTTGACCAATTATTTGATGAGAGTGAATTGCGATGGGCTCTATTGAAGTTACCTAATGATAAGACTCCTTGTATATGTGGGCTTTCAAAGGAGTTTGTGTTGGCTTATTGGGAGCAACTCAAAGGTTTGGTGCTTGAGTTGGTTAATAGTATTTGGATGGATCAACACATACATCCGAGACTCAAGCAGGGAATTATTAAGCTTGTACCTAAATAGCTGTTCCCTCTTCCTTGAATCATTGGAGACCAATAACAATGATGGGCATCCTTTATAAAATACTTGCAAAGGCTATTGCTTTGAGACTCACTCTTGTTCTTAGCAAGCATACCCATAGGGCATAGTCGGGCTTCATAGCAGGAAGATCTATTTACGATAACATTCTTATAGTGATGCTTGGCATGGAGGTAGCTAGAAAAAAAAATCTTGGTTTACTTCAGTTGGATTTTGCGAAGGCTTTTGACTCCGTGCAGTGGGACTTTATTTTGCTGGTTATGTTGAAGCTTGGATTTGGCCCTCGAATGGTATCTTGCATTATCTTATTAGGAAATGGAGCAATTTCGAGGGTCATTATCAATGGTAAGATGACTGATGTTGTCAATATATGTAGGCCTATGAGGTAGGGTTGTCCACTTAGTCGTCTTCTTTTTGCCATTGCCACACATCCCCTATTTTTGCTTTTTGGAATTGCAAGCCAAATTGGGTAAATTGCATGGTCTGACTATTGCCCATCATCATTTGGTCGCTCTTGGGTTTGCTTATGACACTTCTGCCTTTCTCCGAGTGGATAATGTAAATTTTGGTAAATTATGTCATATGTTTCTATCTTTGCTTTAGCAGCTAGTTTGTACCTCAGCTTGGTTAAGTCTCAGCTTGTAAATATTTCACCTGATAGCTTTGACCGCTTGATTTGGAGTGGTAAAAGAATTCCTTGGGGGGTTGTCTTTAGACATCTTGGTTACCCTTTGGGGGTTGATGTATCTTGCAAACAGCTACTGAATGGATTCTCACTCGAGTCTTTGGCAAGATTGCCTCTTGGCACTCTGATGAATGGCCCTTGCATGTAAGGTTAAAGATATTGAAATCTATTTTGCATCCCTATATCATGTATTATCTTCCCCTTTTGTCTTGGTCTCATGCAACACTCAAGCAGTTTCATTCTGCTATTTTGACGTTTTTCTGGGGCTCTTCCCATTCTACATGGTTAACTTGGCAATATATTTAGATTCCCATGAATCGAGGCGGGTTGAGAACTCTTGATTTGTCTAAGCATGTGGAGGCTCGCAGAGCTACTTTATTGCAACATATGCTCTGCAGATATCGACTTTGGGCTGATATCATTTGGGAGATTCTGGAGACTGCTATTGTTTACTTTCATGGTCATTGGCACCTGTATGTATGGGACAAGCTGTTTTACTGCTGCTCCTGTTAAGTCAAGTTGTGATACTGTTGATCTGCTTGTTGCATCTTGCAAAGTTATACTATCCAAACTTGAAAGGCAAGGTAGGCAGAGGTATACAGGTAATTCAGTGGGCTTGGGAAATGTGTTATGGAGCTGTGTATTTAAAACTCCCCCTGCTCTGGTTATTGGCAAGCAAGCCCTCTCCCTTTCTAAAAAGGGAGTAGGGTCAATCCAGCAAGTGTTAGACTCAGAAAGCAATTTTATTGCTTTCCAGATTTCCAGGTGTTAACCCTCACGACTCACGGACACCCTATCACCTACGACGGACGTTCTAACCTACGGCGGACATTGTATTATTTATTTGGTAGAGTCAGGTACCGGGCTTGTCGGTCCAATAGGAAAAGGGTAAGAGTGATCGCCGATGAGAGGCGCACTCTAACTGGAACATTCAAGGGATTAGTTGGCTAAGCATGGGCATCCAAGTGTGAATGGGGCGAGCTCATATAAAAGTCAACTAAACCTAAAATTCACTCATTCTCTCATTTGTGCAATAGAAGAGTGCTCTTGGTCCATCTCCATCTCCATCTTCTTCTTCTTCACCTCCTTGTGTGTGTGTGTATGTGTGTGTGTGTGTGAGAGAGAAAGTGTGGGCAATCGAGGATTATGAAAGTACGACGGCGGTGAAGCGGTTGAGCGCGGCGTAGCGGCGTCTCCTTCTTCTTCGCGGTGAGGAATCCTCCACGAAGCAAGCATAGAGCGGTGAGTGACACACCATCGTCTTCTTTGAGCTTACTAGTTTAGGCTTGTTGTGTGCTTGGAGCCATTTGTGGCTCGCACACGGTGTATCAGCAAGTTCCTTGCATTGACACGTGCGACATACGCACACATTTTTGGCGCCGCTGCCGGGGAATGCCGTGCATTAAGCTCGAGTAGCACTCTGTGCTTCTCCGTGGTGCAATTTCAATCATAGGAAAGGTAGGGAAGGAGTGTGTGTGTGTTGAGAAGAGGGAATTGTTGTTATACTGTGTGTTTTTTTTGTTAATGGAGTTTTCAAAGGTTCTCTGTTTATTTTTTGTGTATTAAGGTAGTAAGTTTTCTTTGTTAATGGAGATTTCAAAGGTTCTTTGTTTATTCTCTTTGTATTAAGGTAGTTAGTTTTCTGTGTACAGTAAGTAGGAAGTAGATTAGTGAGAGTTAATAGAGTGTGTTAGTGTGTAAGAGTAGGTGTATTAGTTAGAAGTGGGTAGATAGAGTGTGTGTGTGCTCTCACGCAGGCCGTGGCGACCTTATCCTTTATTTTTTTTAAAAAAATAAAAAATAAAAAAAAATAAAAAAAAAAATAAAAAAATAAATTTTGTTTTTTTAAAGGTAGGACCGAGATCGGTATTATCTCCCAGATCCAAGCTCAGACCCAAGCCCAAGCTCACGCTCAGGCCTAGACCTCAGTCGCCTTTAAAAAAAAACGAATTTAGCTTCACACGTAACTAAAAATCGATTTTTTGAGGATCAACGGAACGTCAGATGCCCAAAAATTCTACTGTAAAGCACACATCGACCTCTAAGTGATACGCTCATTTCGAGCTATCACACACTTAAAAAAAAATAAAAAATCAAACATTAAAAAACGTTAAAAATGTAAAAAATACGAGTGAAAGCGGACACTTAAAAAAGTAAGCGGTTAACCTTCGAGGTTATTCGCCGACGTTTGTAGGGCACCCAAAGCACATGTATCTACTCTCTGGTCGTGTGCTAGAGTCCGAACAACTAGCTAGTGCTTCGATTTACGGGGGTACTCACTATCCTTCCACGCTAGGGTCTACGCCCTCGGCGGGGACCCAAGGTAGTGCAACCCAAGACCCAAATATAGCGGCTAGTGACTCTTCCTCTGACTACGATATTATGGAAGAGCATCTTACACAAAGCCCCGGGGGAACAAATGAAACCGTACCTAGCTGAGCCCAACAACCTGGAACTAGTGTTTTTAGCCGTTTGATGGAAACTTTTAGTAGAGCTATGCGCTCTGAACCTACGGCTAGTGAAGTAAACGAAGGGGGTGGGGAAGTAGAATCACCATTCACATCTCCTGTAGACCCCACACTCCCTCAGAGTGTCCACGTGGACATTCTACCTACCTCATTTAATGAGGGCCCTACCGAGCTACCACCTTCCAAAGTCGCCTCTAAGGTAGCGGTGACTAAAAGTCAAAACACGGGAAGCAACATTGCATCCACCTCACGGCAACCCTCTAGTACACCAAGTTTGGACGGGGTATTTCTCAATGAAAATTGGGAATATGACCTACACACAGAGACTTTGACTGACCTATACATGGGCTACACATACCATGTGGGTTGGTTAGAAGTTGTACAATCCACATCTAGTGCCACTAGTCTAGAGGAACAACAACACATGATCTGCAATGTCATCCATAGGATTATCCAGTCCGAGAGGCAAAATCGAGGAATAAACATACCTTCGACGGGCCCTATGCGATTTTTAGACACGGGCAAAGTGAAACAACCCACTCTATCACAAATGGAGACTCCCCCAGTGAGTCCCATCGATCCCCCATATGTTGTTTCTCCAGGGGTCTCAATGCAATCTGAGCCCACAAGTGATAGCTTTACTTTTTCAAGTCTAGCTCATCTTTCCCTTGATGACACCACGGCTACCATGCCTACCCCAATGATGGGCATGCCAAGAAACACACCATGGACCTCGTTGGTTAGTAAAGCACCGCTACATGGTAGCTCAATGCCTGCAATAGTACCTACAAGTGCGAACCAATCGTATGCACGTATGGGTCCATGTACTCATGTAGTCCCTACCCCTCAAATTGTTTCAACTACCTATGCTCCACAACCACAACACATAAGTTCTTATTTCCATGGGACTATACCGGCTAGCATTAGTATGTCATATCCGACGTCTGCTATGCCTAGGGCCACCCATATGAACTATGGACCACCACTGTTAGGAATTAAGACGTAGCTAAATAGATAATTGAGTAGATTACTTAATGGAGAGAGACAGATTTATATACACGAGATTATAGAGTAGAGAGAGAGAGAGAGAGTACACATGATATACGTGGTTCACCCAATGTGGGCTACAGCCACGGGAAAGCAGCCACTCAATGGCTTTAGTACTTCAAAACAAGAAGTAGTTTACAAAGGGATTATACCCTTAATGGAGCTCCCGCCTTGCTTCACTCTCACCACCTCACACTCACCTTGTTGCATCAACTTCACACTATAAAATGTGTGTAGAAATGGCCTCCTTTTATAGGCCAAAAGGGCTGCCCTCTCTTATGAGAGACAGCCATGTGTAGCCGCCCTTGTGCGAATAAGTCCAAATCGGACCCTCCAATCCGCCCATGTGTGGCCGCCCTTGAGAAGACAAATCCGCTTTTGAATTCGGCCACCGGCCACCGGCCATTGACTTCCGACCACCGGCCACCGACCATTGACTTCCGACCACCGGCCATCGGCCATTGACTACCGGCCACCGGCCAACCGACCGATTGTTTTCTGACCACTTTTCGGCCGCCGTCCGGCCAGAATATTCCGGCGAAAAAAAAAGTCTCTGGGGCCTCCGCCCCCGAGGCCTTTAAAGTTGCCCCTGATTCTTGTCCGTGGAAATTTTGGTTTCCGGTGAGTGATTTTCCTTCATGCACGATGGCTTCTCCTCATAATGTGGGCCTTACAAATGTGCGCTTTTACCATAGAAAATTACAAGGGTAAATCAGGCTCCATACTTAACAATCTCCCACTTGGAGACTGATCTCCAAACCAAACCTGTGACTGCTTTCCATTCTGGCTTCTTATCCTTGAATGCCGATTGAAGATGAGCAAAAGCTCAACTTCTCCTTGTTGACCACCTTTGTAAACATGTCTGCAGGATTTTCACTTGTATGCACCTTTCCTAGCTTTAGTTGTCCCTCTTCCAAAAGAGTGCGTATGAAGTGATATCTCACCTCAATGTGCTTTGTCCTTGAATGAAAGGCTGAGTTCTTCGCAAGATGGATAGCGCTTTGGCTATCACTGTACAAGACACAATTGTCTTGTTTGAATCCAAGCTCTTCTAAGAATCTGTGAAGCCACATAATTTCTTTGCTTGCCTCCGTCATTGCTACATACTCTGCTTCCGTGATAGAAAGTGAAACCACTTTCTGCAGCTTTGAAGCCCAGCTTACTGCTGTGCCTCCAACCGTGAACACATAGCCAGTAGTGCTCCTTCGAGTATCTTTGTCACCTGCCATATCTGCATCAGCATACCCTTCTAGAAAAATATTAGTTCCTCCAAAATACAAAGCATTTGTTGTTGTCCCTTTTAGATACCTAAGTATCCACTTCACAGCTTGCTAATGCTCTTTACCTGGGTTGTCCATGAACCTACTCACAACTCCCACTGCATGTGCAATGTCTGGCCTTGTCCAGACCATAGCATACATTAGAGAACCTACCGCTGCAGCATATGGAACTTTAGACATATAGGCTATCTCCTCTTGTGTCTTTGGACACATATCCTGCGTTAGTTTAAAATGACCAGCCAAAGGTGTAGAAACTGGTTTTGCATTTTGCATTGCAAACCTTTCTAGTACCTTCTTGATGTAATCTTCTTGAGATAGCTTTATTGTCTTCTTCGTCCTGTCCCTTGATATTTTCATACCAAGTATCCTCTTTGCAGCACCTAAATCTTTCATTGAAAAAGATTTGGACAGCTCCTCTTTTAGGTCTTTGATGTCCTGCATGTTAGCACTTGCAATCAACATGTCATCAACATACAACATTAGGATGATGAATTTCCCATCTCCCAAATTCTCCGTGTAGACGCAGTGATCCGAGTTGCATCTTGTGAATCCATGATCCAACATCCATCGATCAAACTTCAAGTACCATTGTCTTGATGCTTGCTTTAAACCATACAAGCTCTTCTTGAATCTGCAAACCATTTTCTCCTTACCTTTTACTTCATACCCCTTTGGTTGAAGCATGTAGATTTTCTCCTCTAAGTCATCGTGAGGGAATGCCGTATTTACATCCATTTGCTCGAGATTTAGATCATGAGCAGCCACAAGGCTTAAGACAAGCCTAATTGAGTTCATTTTTACAACATGAGAAAATATTTCATTGAAGTCAATACCTTTATTTTGAGAAAAACCTTTTACCACAAGCTTAGACTTGTACCTTTTCTTCCCACCTTCTTCTTCCTTTAGCTTGTACACCCATTTGTTTTGAAGTGCCCGCTTACCTTTAGGCA
Organism: Adiantum capillus-veneris; assembly: GCF_014529385.1. Taxonomy (NCBI): domain Eukaryota; kingdom Viridiplantae; phylum Streptophyta; class Polypodiopsida; order Polypodiales; family Pteridaceae; genus Adiantum; species Adiantum capillus-veneris. The sequence goes on along the minus strand of NC_140933.1, from coordinate 8,934,140 downwards.
ACTCAACCAACTCCCATGTTTGGTTGCGATGTAGTGAGTCCATCTCCACTTGCATGCTCTTCGTCCATTCTTCTTTGGATTCATGTTGCATAGCTTCTTCGTACGATTCCGGCTCTCCAGAATCTGAGATCAAGAGATGGTTGAAGGAAGGAACAAACCTTTCTGGAGGTCTACTTGCTCTTGTAGATCTTCGTGGAATAGGTTGAGGCTCCTCATTTGGTTGACGTTGTTGCACATTGTCACCGTTTGCAGTCCTTGAGTCTTCACCGTCCTCAAGCTCCATGTACTCATCACCTGTTTCTTTTGTTTGTTTTCTTTCCAAGTAATCTTTGTACATATTTTGTTCGTTAAAAATTACATCCCTACTCCTTAAGATTTTACCATCTTCAGGATTCCATAGGCAATACCCAAAGTCTCCTTCTCCATAGCCAATGAAGAAACACTTTTGGGACTTTGCATCTAGCTTTGATCTTAGGCTTCTATCTATGTGCATGAAAGCCTCACACCCAAACACTTTGAGAAATGCATAATTCACCGGTTTACCTGTCCATGCCTCTTCTGGAACTCCCCCATCCAATGTCGTTGAGGGTGACCGATTGATTAAGTACACAGACGTACTTACAGCTTCTGCCCAAAGCTCAAGCGGTAGGCCTGCATGTAGCCGCATGCTTCGTGCTTGTTCCATGATTGTCCTGTTCATCCTTTCCGAAATCCCATTTTGTTGAGGTGTCCTTGGGGTTGTCCTTTGCCTCTGAATGCCATTGCTAGCACAAAAGCTTTCAAAAGATTGGCTGCAATATTCGCCTCCATTGTCGGATCTGAGGCATTTAACCTTGGTACCTATTTCATTCTCCACAAAGGCTTTCCACCTTTGAAATATGGAAAATACATCGGATTTATTCTTCATGACATAAACCCATGTTTTTCTAGTCGCATCGTGTATGAATGTTATATAGTACAATGAGCCACCAAGTGATGGTGTACTTGCACGACCCCAAACATCAGAATGAACCAACTCAAGTTTTTTATTTTCTCTTTCATTTCCTGATTTTTGAAAATTTACCCTCTTTTGTTTACCATAAACACAATCTTCACAGAACTCTAAGTCCACTTCTTTCAAACTTGGTAGAAGCTTCTTTGTTTGAAGGATTTGCATTCCTTTGGCACTCATATGCCCAAGTCGGTAGTGCCACACCGCACTGTCAACTTCTGTAGTTGCTGCACAAGCTGAAGGTTGCATACTAGCAGTACACAAGTATAGTGTACCGACTTTTTCACCCTTGGCAACTACCAAAGATTCCTTTGAGATCTTTCACCGTTTGTTTCTGAATGCAATGTTGTGACCTTCATCGTCCAATTGTCCTGTAGAGATCAATTTTTTGCGAAGAGAAGGAACATGCCTAACATCTTTAAGCTTCCACTCATTTCCGTTAGCAGTTTTGACAAAAACTGTACCTTTGCCAACAATTTCACAAGCTTCATCATCTCCCAAGTATACATACCCAAAATTACCTTTGGTGTAGTCTTGGAAATGTTGCTTGTGTGGTGTCGCATGGAATGAAGCCCCAGAATCTACTATCCAGGAATTAGACACATTGTCTAATGAGAGAATTAGAGCATATTGCTCTACTTTACCTGCCACATTGGCCTCCGATGTTGGCTTGTTGTCTTGAGACTCTGTCTCCTTCTTCTTCTTGGACCAACAATCCTTCTTGACATGGCCCTTCTTGCCGTAGTTCCAACATTCAAGAACTGACTTTGTGCGTGACTTGCTTCGCCTTGAGCGATCACGACCCTTTTGGTTTTTGAACCTCTCCTTAGGCCTTCCTCTTGTTTCCACTGATAGTGCAGCACTTGATGATTCTCCTTTGCTTCTCCTTCGCATTTCCTCGCTTAGGAGAACACCCACAACATCATCAAACTTAAGAGTATTTGTGCCAGAGATAGAATTACTTACAGCCATCACAAGGCTGTCCCAACTATCCGGTAGAGATGATAGTATAAGGAGAGCTCGCACTTCGTCATCGAAATTGATTTTCACTGATCGAAGTTGACTTATGTTTGTGTTAAAGTCATTTAGGTGTTCTGCAACTGAACCATTCTCTGCCATCTTTAGATTGAACAAGCGCTTCATAAGAAATACCTTATTGGATGCCGATGGTTTCTCGTAGAAGTCATCAAGTGACTTCATCAAGTCCTCCGTGGTCTTCATCTCCGAAACATTGAAGGCCACTGTTGACGCCAAGCTTAACCGGATTGTTCCCAGTGCCTTTCGATCAAGGACAATCCATGCTTCATCTGCCATTGTTGTGGGCTTCTTCTCAAGACCGCCTAGTGGTAAATAGAGGTCCTTCTGGTAGAGATAGTCTTCAATCTGCATCTTCCAATGTTGGTAGTTTTTGCCATTGAACTTCTCAATCTTGAGCTTCCCTTCCTCCGCCATAACTCCCACTCAATTCAAGGAATCCTTTCCTTGAGATAATTTAGCTACGAGAAAACCTTACTCTGATACCAATTGTTAGGAATTAAGACGTAGCTAAATAGATAATTGAGGAGATTACTTAATGGAGAGAGACAGATTTATATACACGAGATTATAGAGTAGAGAGAAAGAGAGAGAGAGTACACATGATATACGTGGTTCACCCAATGTGGGCTACGTCCACGGGAAAGCAGCCACTCAATGGCTTTAGTACTTCAAAACAAGAAGTAGTTTACAAAGGGATTATACCCTTAATGGAGCTCCCGCCTTGCTTCACTCTCACCACCTCACACTCACCTTGTTGCATCAACTTCACACTATAAAATGTGTGTAGAAATGGCCTCCTTTTATAGGCCAAAAGGGCTGCCCTCTCTTATGAGAGACAGCCATGTGTAGCCGCCCTTGTGCGAATAAGTCCAAATCGGACCCTCCAATCCGCCCATGTGTGGCCGCCCTTGAGAAGACAAATCCGCTTTTGAATTCGGCCACCGGCCACCGGCCATTGACTTCCGATCACCGGCCATCGGCCATTGACTACCGGCCACCGGCCAACCGACCGATTGTTTTTTGACCACTTTTCGGCCGCCGTCCGGCCATAATATTCCGGCGAAAAAAAAAGGTCTCGGGGGCCTCCACCCCCGAGGCCTTAAAAGTTGCCCCTAATTCTTGTCCGTAAAATTTTGGTTTCCCGTGAGTGACTTTCCTTCACGCACGATGGCTTCTCCTCATAATGGGGGCCTTACAAATGTGCGCTTTTACCACAGAAAATTACAAGGGTAAATCAAGCTCCATACTTAACAACCACATGGCACAACATCGTACCCAACGTGGAACCCAAGGGCTTCCTATGCGCCAAGCCCAATGCCAATACCTACTCCACATGTAGTCTCTGGAGAGCCTTCACCCACGGTGCCTGCTCACTTAGGTGACTTGGCAACATTTGCTCAAGCTATTGGTCGATCTATTGCTGAGAATATGCGTAACACGCCTGATAGAGAGCCTAGAAGTAAGGCAGTACAAATAGCCAAGCTCACACAAAAATTCAGTGGAGACGGGGATGTGAGAAAGCATATCAAAGTGTTTGAACAAAAATGCGATTCTCTAGGAGAACACAATGACCTACATAAGAGCAATGCTTTAAGCCTAACCTTAAGTGGAAAGGCTGGGGATTGGTATAGAACCCTAAGGGTGGAAGAAAAAACTATTTACCCTACTCTTAGGAGACTGTTCTTAAAAGAATACATACGAGAGGGAGTGCTTTGGGGTGTAGCCTCTCAGCTCCAGAAAGCCCAACGAGAGGAAGGAGAGTCGGTGAGAGACTTTATAAGTCGCTTGAAGCATTTGAATTCTTGTTGTAATCCAAATGAGCGCTTCAACAATAACCAATTGCTTGATAGATTCATTAGGGGATTACGACATGAGGATATCTACAATGGCCTAGTCATTAGAGGTATCACCACTTGGGAAGTAGTCACCACCAATGCGATCCAATTGGAGGATAATCTAATGATTCAAGGAGAAAGAGTGTCTGCTGAGACTAAATCTATTAGCTCGCAAGCATCAGGGCATCAGCCAATGACCCTAAAGCCTATTGCTAAGGAGCCAAAGATATCTGAGATGACTTTAGCAGATCTCACCAAGTCTATTCAAGAGAGTCTTAGAGACGATCGTGCTCCGCAAAACAATCATATGTATCCAAGAAGGGAGCAGCAATGGTGCTCAGTATGCTATGGACCGCATAGTACCAGTGAATGCCCTACTTTTAGAGTAAAATTCAATGGGAATTGCAATGCCTGTGGAAGGTATGGTCATCAAGCTAAGGATTGCATAGTATTTAAGTGCGCGATGGCCAATAGACCAACCTTAGCATGGAAAGACACACCTCGAGTGCTTGCATTGATGCCGGCCCCACCTCTTGAACAAACAGCACAACACATGGTCCCTAGGGCCCAAAATGTTGTTCAAACAACACCCTTACCACCTCCAGTGCTAGGACCGCAACCACCACATCTGAGAATCACTTGTGTGAATCAAGTGGGTTGTGAGTCATCTATTTCTTATTTGGAAGGCTGTGAGGAAGATATAGATCCTAATATTACCTATGGGATGGATGTGCTTGAAGAAAGTCCACAATACTACATGGAGGACTATTGGGGACAAGTCAACCTGTATATCAAGTAGCTGCTCTTGCGGCAAGAGGCCAAAATATCAACTACACTGCTAAGAGACCACCTCTTCAATGCTATGAGTGTGGAGGTCCACATCATGTAGCCGAGTGTCCTATTAGGCTACAAAATAACGCCAAACTAATGCAAACCAATCAAGCGAGCACGTCTACAATGCCGATACTCATGTGTAATCGATGTGGCATAGATCATTTGATTGCCCAATGTCCAATTAATCCAAATGCACCGAAGATCACGCCATTAAACTTGATTGAAGTTACCAAGGAACCATCACCAAGTACACCCATGGTACATGTAAACGTACTCACACGATCGATGCTCCAAAAACAAAATTATATTCTTGAGGAAAGAGACACGGCATCAATTGCCCAATCTCAGAAAAAGAAGAAAACACGAAGAAAGAGATCGCAAAAAGCAGCGTAAGTCAGACCCCAGCTCAAAGACCAACATAGGGACTGGTGATGACCCCGTATATATGAACGACGTTGAAGAAGATTCTGATTCAGGTGAAACCATGGAGACCAAAACGACCACTAACATAGAAACCAACAAGGAAGATCTTCATGAGCCACAATGGCCAGGATCCAAAAAGAAGATAGGAACTTACCCAAACCCTACAGAGGAGATTGAGCGAGTCAAGCATTTAAGGAGTTTGGTAGAAGATACCCAAAGGGATCTAGAACCAGCACCTAGGAAGATCCAAATTACAGACACCGTGTTCCCTACACAACAACAACCTCACCAAGTCCATAGACCCTTGGACATACCTAGTGTCATCCAAGAAGAAAGTGAATTAAAGTCATGGGAAAGTGGGCGTACTCACTTCTTGATGGAAAGAATGTTTACAGAGGGACTACCTGATCCTATCGAAGAAATGGAGATCCCATCTTCCCCATGTCAAGGGACTCAAGGCCAAAAGGTGCCGTTAAACATTTCCAAATTGATGGATTTCATGTCTTCAAAAGTTAGAACCACCATCATGTCCAAACTATATAAAGACCCCGAGCTAGTCTCAGCTCTTCGAGCCTTCCTCAATGGAGAACTGAAGTTTGGGCTACCACAATTTTCACAGATGGATGGAGCTGAGGAGATGCCAATAGAGGAGGAATACATAGATCCACAACCCAACCTAGATGAGAACCTTGTTATAGAAATACCTGTTAACAAGTTGGGACAATACTTTGAGGGTGATGAATCCAATGCGACCATACCAATCACTACTAAGGGATTAACTGTGAAGGGAATCCTTGATGGTGGCGCTGGGGTTAGCATTGTGACTAAAAATTGCTAGGAAACTATGGGAAGACCTCACCTTGTAACCACAACCATAGTAGTGAAGATGGCCAATGGGTCTATTGTTAAACCTATTGGGATGCTAGAAGATCTCAAGATCAAGGTCTTTGGACATAAAATAAGGATTACCTTCATTGTTATGGATTTATCCAAACACACTATGGCATCGGAGATGATCTTAGGACGTGCTTTCATGAGGGAAGCAAAAATGGTGTATGATTGGTCTAAAAACCATGTCTACTTGCAGTTCCAAGATTCTGTCATTTGAGTGGATCTTGTGACGGGTCGAGCACATCCTCTAGGAAATAGGTTTATAATTGATCATAGATCTGACACCACAATTCACTCGGCCCCATTGCAGTATTGTTACACGTGTAAAGCGGACATTGATGTTGGGGAAGATTCTCCTTATATGGATGTACTACCTGGGATGACTGAGTCGGACAATGTGGATTGGGTCCACCTAGTAGCAACCATAGACACTTGGGGAAATAGGGGAACAACCTGGGTAACACCTGAGGGGGATGAAATGCCACCACTCGTACCCTTAAATATGCTACAAGCAATGCATATAGCTTCTGACAAGACTCATCCTCATATGACAAAGAAAACATACAAGTGGGTCCCTTAAGCTTCTTTAGCGACCATAGCTAGTGCTCAAAGACAGGAGCCGGGTAAGAGACGATCCACACACCCCAAGAAATGTAAAGAAACGTTGCGTTGGATTCCTAAAAGACTATTGGAAGCCCAAGGCTACTATGAAGGAAATGATCAAATCTCGGTGCCAAAACGTAGATTGTGTCCCTACCTGTCACTTGATCCATGTGAGCCCAATCTTGTAGCTCCAAAATGAATTGACAATCGCGGAAAGAAAAAAATCACAGAATGCTACACACCCGCTCCAGAGCTAGTTTGGGTACCAAAGAAAGAACGATTTGTTCCACCTAGCTCAGGAAGGGGGGAGTCCCATGAAGCTTCTAGCTCCTCATGTAATGCATCCATAGGGGTAAAAGCTTCTCCACATCCTCGACCTACAATAGTGGACCTCCATAAAGCTACAAAGGAATGCACACCTCCCAGTGTTCAAGAATCACCTGATGAACCACTTCAAGTTCGATCTTGGGAGAGTACCTTACCACCCTTGCAACTCGATGAGGCACATAAGGTAATAGAAAGCTACTGGCAAAAATCCCCACCTATTACCAACTGGAACAATTGGTTTCAAAGGGTGACAAGCTCATTTAAAACGGTATGATCTACCCAAGGAAGGGGGGAGTGTTTGCTAACAGTCATCATTCACTTGCTTCCCTCTCAACCTTGTTTCCCTGACCTCTCAATCACCAATCTTAGGGAATGTATATATAAAGACTTATACTCACAAAAAACAAAAATAATAAAGAGAAAGAGCAATTAGCAAACGAGTATGCACAATAAAAGTCAAAAAATTGACCCAGACCTACACATTTACATCCGGTACATTGAAACAGAAACCTTTGTCTTCAAACACCTTTGATCCTCATCACTCGAGTGATAGAGGGTAGGTAGAATTGGTACGATAGGAGTGTTTCTGTTTTAGAGTTGAGTGATTAGCAAAGTTATTTTTCCCACTGATGTGCCTCTTGGAGGTATTGTGTATTTCATGGTGTGTACAGGAACAATTGCTGTGGTTAGGATTTGGACCTTCATGGAATCTTTCTCTCATCCACTTTTCAAATCAAGCATGACCATCAACACAAACAGGTGCTTCTTGTCCTTTGGTACTTTCCGAGTACCTGTCTAGGTACTTCCAGAGTACCATAACTGTCTGTTTGGTACTATTTACTCTCTGTTATTAGTATTGTTAAGATTGTGTCACAGTACCTGTATTGGTAGTCTGTAGTACCTGCATTGGTAGTCTGCAAGTACCAATATTGTATCTCAAGGAAGCTTCATCATCAATAAAGATATTCCTTTCAGTATATCATTGTCTCTCTCATATATTTCAGTTAAACACTTGTCATTCTCACACATATCTTAGCACAAAGATCCATCCCTTCACTCCCCTATTTTTTCACATGGTATCAGAGCAGTCATAGTGCCAAGATAGAGTGATCTTGAGTGAGTTTGAGTGAGTGCAAAAATCCCCCTTCATCACACTATTTGTGAGGAGTTGAAGATGGCACCAAGCCTACATAATCTACATTTAGAGGGAGCTGAAAAGCTCAATGGCAACAATTATGCAACTTGGAAGGTGAAGATGGAGTCCCTACTCTTCTTCCAAGATTGTTGGCAGCTGGTTTCCATGGAGAGACCAAGTGAAGAAGAACATGATGAAGAGGAGCTAGAAAAATGGGACAAGAAGGCCATGTTTGCAGTCCACATGCTGAAGTTAAGTGTCAAAGATGACATCCTTAGCCACCTAATGGATGTGAAGACTCCCAAGAAGGCTTGGGACACAATGAAGAACATCTATGAGTCAAAGAGCACCTCAAGGCAAGTAGCATTGAGAGCTGAACTTACCAACACCAAAAGGAATCATGGAGAGGATGCTACAAGCTTCATCAAGAGGCTCAAAGATCTACATCAACAACTAGTAGCTGTTGGAGACAAGATGACATACAATGAGTTTTCTACAATCATCATCCATGGATTGAGAGAAGAATATGAAGGTCTTGTCCAAGGGCTTATTATCTTGAGGGAGAAGCCATCACTTGACGAGATGGAACAAATCCTTAGAGATGAGGATCAAAGGCAAGCAGCCATGAAGATCATACATGAAGGAGGAAAGAATACACGTAGTACCACCAACAATGACAAAGCACTCTTTTCAGCAAGAGGAAGAGGAAGGACAAACACTCAAAGAGGAAGAGGAAGGCATCAACCCAACAACACTCATGATCAGTATTCTCATGAAGGTAACTCATCCTATCATGGTAGAAGAGGTCATTCATCTAGAGGTAGAGCAAGAGGAGGAGGTAGGAGCACCTACTACTCTATGCAATGTTATAAATGCTCAAAGTATGGGCATATTGCAAGGGATTGCAGAAGCAACCAAGCTGATTGGAAAGGAAAATCAGCCAACTATATGGATGGAGACAAAGAATAAGGAAGTTCACATTGCTTTCATGAAGATACATCATTGTTGTCCTTGGAGGAGATGGCAGCTCACACTCATGAAGACCCATGGTGGATTGATAGTGGGGCAAGCTCCCACATGACCTCACATGCTGAGTATTTCTCTAGTTTAGATGATACTCATAATGGCATCATATATACAGCAGATAGTACTCCTAATAGTATTGCAGGTAAAGGAGATATACCCATTCAATTGGGCACAGGAATGAAGAAGACTCTTGGAAATGTTCTCTTGGTACCATCCCTTACCAAGAACCTACTTTCAGTTGGAGCTATGACAGAGAAGGGCCTCAAAGTGGAGTTTGAAGGCCAACAATGCCTCATTAGAGATCCAAAGAATCACTACAAAGTACTTGCCAAAGGGCAAAAGCATGGAAAGCTCTTCAAATTGGAAGGAACACCATCAGCATTTTCAGCCACAGATGGTGGTGAATCAGCACCTATTTCAGCCACAAAGTTATGGCATAAAAGGTATGGGCATTTGAGCTTCAAAAGCATGTGTATGCTAAAGAGTCAAGGCATGGTTTTGGGCATTCCAACCTTACAAAGGATTGGGAAAGTATGTGAAGCATGATGTCTAGGAAAGCAGTCTAGAAGCAAGTTTCCTAGGAGCAAGACTAGGTCACTTGGGATAATTGATTTGATCCATGCAGATGTGTGTGAATCAGCCCACACTTCCTCACTTGGTGGGCACACTTATTATGTGAGTTTCACTAATGACTTTTCTAGATATACTTGGGTTTACTTCATGAAGTTCAAGGCTGAAGTATTTCAGATTTTCAAGCTCTTTCACATGATGATTGAGAAGATGATAGGTAGAAGAATCAAAGCTCTCAGGTCTAACAATGGAGGATAATTCTTATCCAAAGATTTCAGCAAATACCTCCTTGAACATGGGATCAAGAGGCAACTATCTTGCAGCTATACTCCTCAACAAAATGGAGTAGCAGAGAGGAAGAATAGGACACTCTTTGAAGCAGCCAGGTGTATGCTCAAAGACAAAGGACTTAGCAATAGCTATTGGGCTGAAGCTATCAACACTTCATGCTATTTGATGAACAGGTATCCTATAGATATCTTGAAGGGAATCACACCATATGAAGCTCTACATAAGGTCAAGCCAAAGGTAGTCACTTCAGAGTCTTTGGATGTTTGGCATTTGCTCACATTCCAGATGAGAAGAGGAAAAAGCTGGATGACAAGTCAAGGAGATGCATACTTGTTGGATATAGTGATGTAAGCAAGCTTACAAGCTATATGATCCTATCAAGAAGGAGTCATTCATTTCAAGGGATGTCATATTTGATGAGAGTGCAAGCTTCAAATCAACCACAAAGTCAGAGGATGCAAGCTCTCCATCACCTCTCAAGATGGACATACCATCCAGCATGCAAGAGGAGTTATTGAAGAACTAGAGGAAGAAGATGAGGAGCACCAAGCATCCCTTAGAAGGTCTTCAAGGACTAGAAGAAAACCTCAAAGATTAACATATCACAGAGGTAATGAATCATATTTTCAGCAATGCAATCTTGCACTTGTTAGCTCCATATTACAGCATGAAGAACCTACCACATACAAGGAAGCTAGTACCAAGAAGGAATGGAACCAAGCTATGGAAAAGGAGATGGATGCTCTCCACAAGAATGAGACATGGGATCTATGTCCATTACCCCCCAACAAGAAAGCCATTGGATGCAAGTGGCTTTACAAGATGAAGTTCAACAAGGAAGGGAAGATTGATAGGCACAAAGCAAGATTGGTAGCCAAAGGCTTTGCTCAACAATATGGTTTGGACTATGATGAAACCTATGATCCTGTAGCCAAGATGAGCTCTATTAGGTTGTTAATTTCTTTAGCTTCTATCTTAAAGTGGAAGCTTAAGCAAATGGATGTCAACAATGCCTTTCTCAATGGGCTACTTGAGGAGGAAGTCTACATGCAGCAACCATAGGGATATGTTGTTGTAGGGAAAGAGGACATGGTATGTAATCTCAACAAGAGTTTATATGGATTGAAGCAATCTTCAAGAGCTTGGTATGGGAGGATTGATGATCACCTCCAATCTCAAGGATTTCAGAGAAGCCATGCTGATCACACTCTTTACTATAAGGTACAAGGCAAGGATATTATTCTTGTTATCATCTATGTGGATGATCTTATCTTGACTGCCTGCAGAGTTGCAGACTACACACAGAGGGTAACCTGCCAACTTGGGAGCTACCTATTTGGAGATACAACCATGATCTCTTCTTGGACTATGAAGGAGATATGTTCCCCACATAATGGTGCATCTACCTACCAAAGGGATCCACGACTTATGCTCAGCATTGAGAGATACAGATATATAAAGATGTACCAGTACACTAGTTCGATACACAGAGTAGAAAGACAGAGAACAGAGAGAGACAGAGAACACAGAGAGAGAGCTAAGAGACCTTGCAAGGCTTAGATCATCTTGTATAGAGTGTTGTTATCTGGGAAAACACACTCATTGTACTTGGGACTTTAACCTCTAGCTTGGGTTTGGGGATCAACCATTCAGTCTCACAGAAGTACCTATACTGTATACCATTGGTACTTTCCGAGTACCTGTCTAGGTACTTCCAGAGTACCATAATTGTCTGTTTGGTACTATTTACTCTCTGTTATTAGTACTGTTAAGACTGTGTCACAGTACCTGTATTGGTAGTCTGCAAGTACCAATATTGTATCTCAAGGAAGCTTCATCATCAATAAAGATATTCCTTTCAGTATATCATTGTCTCTCTCTCATATATTTCAGTTAAACACTTGTCATTCTCACACATATCTTAGCACAAAGATCCATCCCTTCACTCCCCTATTTTTTCACATTTCAATTGCTTGAGATTCTTGAACTTGTAGAATATTTATTTTTTCATTCACTTCCTCATATATATCTTCTACTAGCTCTTCTTCTCTTATTGATTTTGATGAGCTCCCAGGTTTCTCACAAATCTCTTGATTCTCCTGTAAACTCACATGCTCTCTTGTTACATCCAATAATGGTCTCTAAATTATCCGTTCATGAATTGGCATAGCTGGTGGAGGTTTTATGAGTGCTTTAGCCATTTGAATGAGCTACTTGCTCATCTCAAAACTCAGCTTCTCCAATTTCCCATTTGGATAAGTTATCCATCTCTGCTCCTTTTATGTTTGACAATTCTCAATTCTAGCCTTGCAAGCCTTCAAAATTGTATCTAATGGCTCAAAAGTCTTATCAATTAAGAATGAACCTCTTGAGTTCGCTTCTTTTTTGCTCAGTTTTGTACTTGTTTTTCCCAACCCCTATCTTTGCGTTTGGTGATTCATTAGAGGCTGACTCTCTTTGATGTATTATTTGCTCTTGAGTCTTTTCAAGCTCAGCTATAATGGCATTTAACTTCATATGTTGACGTGCCTTTTCTTTGGATCTCAACATCCTCTTCATGTCTCTCCTGTTGCTCATTGTTTGACTTGCATTCTCATCACTTTTTTGCTCTAGTTCATTCTTTCTTTGCTTGAGCTCTTGTGACTACCTTTAGAGGCACCTTGGCTTCCATTTTGAACCACTTGAAGGAGATAAAACCTCTACAACATTCATTGTTGCTTTTACCATTTTATCAAGATGGTTAGGACAATCTATGATCAAGAGACCTATCTCACATCACTGCAATGGATTTGTTGATTGTGAGTAGGACTTATAGGACAACCTCTAATCAGGTGATCACCACCACATTTGTTGCATGTTCCTAAAGCTCTTTGTTGTTTTGGTTGTGCATACGGTCTTGGTAAATAAGCCCTTTTTCTCATCTCCTTGGTTTGCTATGAACATTAATGTTCCTTGACCCACCACCATTTACTTGCTTGGTTCAAGCTACTAACCCTCTGTTGCATGTTACTCAATAATGAAATTGTATTCCATTGGTCATATGACTCATGTTGTAGTGGACTATGGTTGTAGGTTTGACTATAACCATAGTTCTCCTCATCACAGTATTGAGTTATTGATATTAGGGTTCTCTCATTTACATTTTGATCAAGATAAACATGCCTCATAGCTACCTGGTTGTCACTTGGCAGTGGTGGCTAGTGTCCCAATTTCGGTCTAGGTATTTTTGCTACTGGCAGAGCATCTATTTTCCTTTGGGGTATCTTGGCGGCAGCTATACTGCATGATTCACTCAATATTGAGGATATAACATAGTATCCGAAGATTGATATTGAGAGTTCAACTGGTACAACCTTCTCGTAGCATAACCCCTATTGTAAGAACACTCCTCTGTTGTGTGATTGGTCCATTTTTGTTTTATTGTGCACCACTTTTGTTGTCTTAGCATGGGCTATACTAATGGCTGTTGTGGAAGTATTGGACATTGCTATGTTGAAAGATATCCTCCATAAGTCATGCATCTATGCAATTGAGGCAGTTTGGCGCTAGATCCTTTCAATACTTGGTTTAGTCTCTTCATGAACTCATTTGTGAACTATTCCACATTCACCGCTTGCTTCATCTCTGTTGTCTTTAATATACTTGCTCCTTCACAATTGATCTTGAATCAATTGACTTGGCATCTGTATCTTTCAACACTTGTCCATAAATATGAGAGATCGTGCCGTGCTTGATTTCTCGCTTAGAAAACTCTTGGACAAAATTAGACAGTAGCCCTTGAATGTTCGCATAATCCTCCTTTCACAATGGCTGAAACCATGTATGGGAAGTGCCCTCCAAGGTTAAACCAAAACCTTCAAATTGCGTGTGGTAGTTGTATACTTGTTCAATCCTCAAAACTTGTCTAAAAGTAGACACATGTGCGTACGGATCTCCTATTCCATTGTACTTTGTACCCACACACTTAGCTACTTGAGATGGCCTCATTGGTCTAGGTTCATTCAAATATCTCATCATATTTGGTTCTTTGTAGAATGCGTCGCTATACGCCATAGGTGTCGACATTCTTGGTGGTTCCCTTGCAGGAATTCTCTTTAACATGGGCATCCTTACTGGCACTCTGTCTGGAATACTCTCAAAAATTCTCAAGCATTGATGAACCCATAGGCCAAATAACCACCTCTCATGTGCATTTATTTTCTCAAAATATTGCTTCTTGTTCTTGGTTTAGAAGCTCGTGGCTCCACTGGAATGATAGGAGACTCTACAATCCTCATGACTTGGTCCATTAATGTCACTTTTGATGGTGCACTTGTCACTGGCCTCATACAATATCATGTAATAGGCAGTCCCATAAAGGTGAACCTATCATTTTAGCTTGACTAATGTATTTTTACTCATTTTTGTACTTATTATCAACTATCAATGATTTCCCTTCATGCCAGTACATATACAAGTGCTTGACTGCACTCGACTTTGTAGGATATACATAATCACTTAAGTAATACGTTTCCATATCACCCTTAATGACCCTTTATACACACACATTGGCATTATCTGCATTCAGTCTCATGTTTTGATGCATCCTTAAGCACTTGGTTTTTGGTCCTTTTGCTAAAGAGGGTCTATCTACCACTTCATCATCTACCTTGGCTTTAGTTCTAGTCATGGTGTGTATGGTCTCACACTACTAGGTAAGCAACTCCTTTTTTGGTCAAAATACTGCTCACCATTATAGGTTACAAATACTTGTTCTTGGAACTGAATAGGTCTATCTTCAAGTTGTATGCAACACCTAGTCATTGCATCTATATAGATTCTAGCTCGTTGGTCATTGATGGACAAAAAATGAATAATTGATGATGGTACATTGGGTTCCGGCATGGACATCCCAAGCTCATCCACATCATTCTTGAAGATCTCAATTGGTGGTCTTCTTGATCATTGAAGTTTATTTTTTAAAACTACTTCCTCTTGGATATGAGTCAGAATCTAGGTCAGGTTGATTAACACTCTTGTCTGTGGATACTCTACTAACTAGGTCTCCACCTGCCCTATTGCCTGATCTGTATACTGCTCTTGATCTTAAAAAAACAAGAAATCATTAAAAAATTAGGACTGCTATTCTGGTCAAGCTTTTGTTTGTGCCAAATCTGCACTCTATTACTCTTGTCAACAAGTATCCACTCTGCACTTGCCAAAAGCCAACTCTTGATTATTCTACAGTGTCTCTAGTCAAAATTATCTACACCAAGTGAGGTCTCAAGGTCAAAATTTGATCTTCTGGAAAATAGGTGTAGCTAATAAAAATCACGATTCTAGTTGCTCCCAGCTATTTCTAACCAACTTTCAGCTCTCCAATGGTTTAACACACTTATTTACAATGCTTCCTCATTGATTTCATTTACTTTTGACAATTGATCTTAGCTTAGATCACTTTAGAATACTTTTCAAAGGTTTCCAGATTAGGGTTTTGATTTACTCTATCACCAAATTTCCAAATTCAAGTCTAACTTGATAGGTGTGATTCCCTTGCCTAAGTCTACCACTGATGTAAGTATGGTTTTAATCCCACACCGTCTCAAGTAAGTGACAACAATAACTGCGATTATTGTTGCACCCCTGTTGATCACACTTTTGATCAAAGTGACTCCACTTTCTATAAATTCCCTCTTTGTTTAGAGTTAACCCACAAGTCTTGACATTATTTGGATTATTGGAGTGTTTTTGGTCTCAATTTTAGCCCATATTTCAATGTGTTTTTATATTTACACAAGTGTAATTGATCCCAAACGCTATTCAACTTTAGATATGAGCTCACAATCACTCAAGAAACATGTTGGATTTTAATGGTTCAAGAGTTGGGTCAGTTCCAAACTCTTAGAACAATAATCGTGATTATTGTCAAGTTGGCAGAAATCACAATTATAGTTGTTTTGTCCTCAAAATGTACAACTTTCTTGAATCTTCTTGCCTTGCTTTCTTATGACCTTTTGTACACTAATTTAAAATTTTGGCCTGAAAATAAACTCTAACTTGCTTTGTTATGACCTTTTGCACACTAAGCTCAAATTTTGACTTGTTTTTTTAGAAGCTAACAACATCAACCAAAATTGAGATTATTTCAATTTGATCAAGCAAGTGACTATTTAAGCATTTACTAATAAGTAAATGCAAAGTAAAAAATTCACTGAATCAACTTTTTGAAGTTTCTAGCAATAATCACAATTATAGTACTTGGCTGCACATTTTTGGTCAAATTCACTTTTTGGCTCGTATGCCTAGTTTTCACCCATCCATATGCACACATATACCCCATGACTTTCAAAATTTCCCTTTCTAATTTCACTTGGTGATTTTTACTCTCTTTTCTCACGCTCTAAAATGCATGACAATCATTTTTGAACCATCAAAAATGCAAATTCCTTTAAAAACCTATCCTACTGTTAGTTTAAGGAGGCTAATAGAGTGAGCCATTTATGGGTGAAATAAAGCATAGTTAAGTTTCAATTCAACATAAAAATGAGCACATGAGAGCATTTTATGTATGCATAGGTTACAACATCTTGCTTACATCATGGATAAGGTGAGGAGCATCGAAAGGATCGACTTTATAGAGAAGAATATAGGGGAAAACTCTTATGCACCTTTTTAGTGGCTGTTTTGACCCTCTAAATGGCATCCTATCCATGTGTAGAGTGTGTGCAAATCTCCATGGTAAATACCTATATGGATAGGCATTATTTGGGATGGCTAAACATGCACTACTAGCTAGAAAAAGGCTCCATAGGAGGTGCAAAAGATGTCACACACCCTAACGATCCTCCTCTTGAGTGTCATATGTAGCACCTTGTTAAAAAGGTTCCTCCCCTAAAGAATTTAACAATAGGCTGTAGGATCCAAATGTCTATCCTAGAGAATTTAACAATAGGACTAGAATAAATTGGCTCCTTTTGAAGAGTGTATTCCATCAAGGTGGTAGGCTACAAATCATAAGGGTGCTTTAGAGTATGTCATTGATGTAGCATGCACGTGCTTCACCATCTTTGTCATTAGAATCATCGATAATTGCGTTGACTTTGCCTTTGTTTTTGTGGTTGTTGCAGTTTCTATCACGGTTCTCAAAATTGCTCCGATTGCTTGTACTAGCTTCTTTGTCTTTGTGGAAACAAACTTTGATGAGTGTGTGTTGTTCTTTCCACTGATGCTGCATGGGTTGATCTTGTAGCAACCCTTTAAAAAATGGTTGCTCCTTTTGCAATGTTGGCACCCCTTCTTCTTACTGCTTGTGGCTGCATAAGCTCCACCTGAGATGCCTTCGCTACCTCTTTTGTTCTTCTTGGCGTCTTCTTGAAGTGAGTTGATGACACTTTCAAAACTTGGTATTGGCTCCTTCTCTTTGTGAATAGTGACAATTTGATTGTACTCCTTGAGAAAAGCTTTAAGAAGAACTGCTACGTTGTCTTTTACATCAATTGGTGCATCTATGTACACATGTACACATGTTGTGTGCAAATACTATTTAGTCTATTGATGGGGATAGAGAGATCTTCTCCCTATTTCTTCATCAAGCCATACAATTGCATTTGAAGTGAGATTTTAGCATGTTTCTCTTTAGCACTAAACATACTCTCTAGTGTTTGCCAAGCATCATCTAAGTAGTACACAAAATTATCAAGTGAGGTGATGATCACCCCTAGTGCTTGTTCATCTTTTGCTTGGAACTGTGCCGTGGTGGCTGCTCTAGTTGTTATAGTTTCTCCTTACCCTAGAGGTCTCACTACACTCCACAATTGTTTCTTCATAAGGCAACTCTTTAATTTCACTTGCCATGTTGGAATCTCGTGCCATTAAAATTATCAAAGGTTTTCTTTCCCCATTGTAGTCTTGGGGGGTTCACTTTTCTAAACCCCTATATATAACGTGCGTTCAAGGACTAATTTAAAAACTCCTTCACTAAAAGATTTCACCTAATTAAGTCACCCCTATTTACTTCATAAAGTTACGAGTTTTTTTTAGAACTGGAATTTAAAAGCCCTTTTTGTAAATAAAATTTGCTGAAATTCCTTTCAAATTTGCATTATAATACCCCTTATTTTGAGCTCATGTGGTACATTAAATTTTTCTAAGGTGAATCCCCCAAGATTGTAGTGCACCCCTTGTGTGTGAGGAGAAGGTCTTAACACTTTCAAATTTGAAAGAGCAATGTCTAGTCTCTGTTTACAAGAATGTGATTACAAAGATCATCACTACTATGAGTGAATGTAGCTACATACACATAAAAAATATTTTGGTGTTTTGAGTTACTTTTAGTTAGAATTTAAACAAAAAGAAGAATCCTCAAAGCATGAAATATGGCATTGGATGCCTTCGTGTGAAAGGGCTCTTAAAGCTTTGTTCCTTGAAGGTTGGTGCTCTTGTGTGGGAAATACCACTTAGCTTTTGGTGTTCAAGGCTCTAGTAGGACAACACCCTTAGGGTTTGACAAGCTTCCTTTGTGTGGGAAGAAGGCCTTGCAGGATGATCGAAGACTGGCAACCAAAGCAAAAGATTGTAGCTACGACCATTTAGTCTAGCGACGGTCGTTGGGCTAGGGATTGGTTGGACTGGAACAGATTGGTCGGACTGTTTGCAGTTGATCACCAAGAAATCTATGGTAGTGTTGTTTGTTCGCAAAAGTGAACTTGAGCTCAATTATGGTTGAGCGCCAAAAATGAGTTAGTGTAGATTTGAACCCACGATCCACATGCCCAACATTCTAAGTTTAGTGCTCTAGAAACCAAACCAATAACTCTCACACCACAATAAAGATTTTAAGTCAAACTTGGCAGGACTTCCCACAAGCACACAAACCTAAACTTGGTTGAGCTAATGAAGGCCAATTGTAGAGGTTAAGGGCTCTACGCAGAGCTTGAGCAACAAGCTATCAGCGGATGCATTCAAGAAATCAAGATGGGAATTTTTAAAATGGATAACTTAATGGGAAAAAATGAACTCTAGCAAGGGAAACGACTAATGAACCTTTTTCTAATTATGCTCATAATTAGCTCTTAATAAACTTATGAAGGAAGTGGCCCATGTACGTGTCTTTAATAAGAATTTATTAAGGATTAACTGAAGAGAGAAAGAAAGGAAAATTGAATGACAACCAAAGTGTGTGTGTATACACACTAGGTCCAACATAGATAGAGGAGATAGATTAGGATCATTGGGTGATTAGGAAGTGCTAATCACACTATAAGCTCTAATACCACTCCTTAGATTAAGGAGGATAATAGAGTGAGCCATTCATGGGTGAAATAGAGCATACTTAGACTTCAATTTAACATAGAAATGAGTACATGAGAGCCTCTTATACATGCATAGGATAGAGCATCTTTCTTACATCGTGGTTAAGGTGAGGAGCATCCAAAGGATCGAGACTTTAGGAGAGAATTTGGGGGAAAACTCATAAGCACCTTTTTAGGGCTTCATGTGTTGACCTTCTAAGTGGAATCCTATCATGTGTCCAGTGTGTAGAAATCTCCATGGTAAATACTCATATGGATGGACACTATTTGAGATGGCTAGACATGAATTATTAGCTAGGGAAAAACTCCATAGGAGGTGCGGAATATGTCACACACCCTAACACCTACTTACTCTACTCCTAAAAAAAAATAATAAAACTCACTTGGGGGTCTCCTAAACTACTTTGATCCCTTTATTTTTGAACATTTACGTTTTCTTGCTCAACGTGGACTCTACATGCACTCTGACCTCTCAAGTACCACGTTGTTGTGCTGTGACACGTACATAGTGGGAACGCATGCTACAAGATCTATCTTGTATTTTTTTAGATACATAATTATATTTCCTATAGTCTACATATGCATATTTAAGTATAATAATAAGCCTTCTATCTCATCCTATTATTTTTCTCAAGGGTAACATATCCTTACTTTACCATCAGAAAATACTATGGGAAAAACATCAATAGCTCCGCCTCTTTAACTTGGGGCAAAAAGCATTGATTCTTTATTTATACTATTTCATTATCATCTCACAACCTAGCTAGATCCTATATTTAGGTTAAACTCCAATATATATATATTCTATGTATTTTTTATACTTTTCTTATATTTCTTTTTAAATAGCTACTAGGAGAGAATCAAATCCTAGTGGAACACTAGGTAGCATGATTTCAAAGATACACTTATTTTAATGCATTATTGCAAGCATGATTACAAAACTTTTTCAAGGAGCAATGTCATGCTTTCATATGGCATGAGGTGTCCTTTGGAATTAAATGAAAGTCTAAGCTAAAGAGACCACATGAAGACTTTTGCTGCCATAAATGGATCCTATTTTGATGAATTTTTTACACAAGGTTCCAATCCGAATTGGAAAACAATTTTAAAATAAAAATCGTAGCTAATGAGCTGAAGTTTTTGCCCATATTTTTACTTTTTTATTTGGAGCCACGGTTGAGGAGATATGATCAAAATACTGGACCCCAGTCTGCCCACATCATGCAGGGACAGCTCATTTCCAACTTTTCCAATTCCTGTTCACACTGGCTCCTCTCTTCTTGTGTAAACCCTTGTGGGTTCCCCTCACCTATAAAAGGGAACCTCTTCTTCCTTGAAAAGAACTCAAGCATTCAAGCCATTGATGAGAGGAATTCTTGAGGGAGTGAGTAGTAATGCCTAATTGTACTTAGCCATTAACATAAGCCCAAGTCTACACTTTTTCCTAGAGTGAGACTAGCCATTCTTGCAACAAGCTAACCTTGGAAGATCAACTCTAATCAAAGAAGGTCTTGCACTTGGCGTATCAATCAAAGTGGAGTTCTCCCCTCTTCTTCTCTCTCCATCAATAATGGTGCCAAAGGGTTTGTCAAGTAAGATGTGTTCTACATTGATGTTTTCTTGATTTGTTGTTGTTTTCTTTTTCATCTCTAATCCAACATATATATATATATATATATCTAATATTATCTCCTTAACCAAATCTATCTCTCTCACTCTTAGTAATTCATCCTCTCTACAAATTTTAGGTTCTCTTTGCTACAGGTACATCTCTCCCCGCAGTATCCTTATTGCCTACGGGCAAGAATAGGGCTTGGGAGGGAAACTTCTCATCTCTTCACTTCTCTCATATCTACATTTCTCACATACTACCCTAGATGAATAACCCACATGATGATCATTTCTATCGCTTTCACTCTGTACGATCTATTAGAATTAACGTATGGATTAGCCGTAAAATACACTTTCAACAACGTATAGTGTTTCTCTTCGGCCCTGAAAGGCTCAATGAAATACTTCTATCACCGGATCCCATCATACTACCTCTCATAGACTATAATTTTTCTTTTGATGTAAACGTAGTTATCTTGCTATGAACCAAGAGGATTTGTACACACAATTAATCCCAATCACTAGACAAAATATATATATTATGGTAAGCACAAACCCTTTCATATTACCCATGATACGATATGACCATAGCCTTGATGTTTTCATCTTTGTATTGTTTTGACATTCTCTTTTGCGTTATTTCTTTGTGTGTGCGAATGCAAGAGAGAAAGAGTGAGTCTTCTTTGATTGCACTTCTTTCCAAACCCTAGTCTTCATGGCATCTATGGTTTAACTCCTTCATATAGTTTTTGTTGAGTTCTCTCACAAACTCTCACAGCCATAAGCCCCGTGCTTTCCTGGCAAGACCACAAATTTCTCGACAACGTCAAGCATCCAAAACCTATCTAACACTAACTAATCACTCAAAAATACAAAATGGGTGAGAAAACTTGCACTTCAACTCTCAAAGTCAAGGAATCCTCAACCTTATCCTAAACTACAAATTCTATTCTAACTTAGCAATCCAACCGGCTAAGGTGACATTTTCAAGAAGTGGGCAATGTAGCTGGGAAAACGCGAGGCTTATGGGTGTGAGAGTATAGTGTCAAGAAGTGGGTGATGTAGCTGGGAAACCGCAAAGCTTATGGTTGTGAGAGTACGGTGTAGGAGAAGTGGATGTGAATGAATTTGCAACCATGAGATATTAAATTCACACACACCAAGCATATCTAATTGATGAATAAATTCATGATCCATAGATAGAAAAATCATAGACCAATTCCCACCCAATTGTTTTGATGAATGAGTTCATGTGATGAGCATTGAGAACATCAAAAACCCACACACCTGGTTCTTCCTATTCCAATGATGAATGGGTTCATGATCCAAAAATCACCAACTCACACATCAATAACACTAAAAGCTGAACTTAAGACCAATAAAAGTTCAAACATGAGATTTATATCATTAGATGCACAAGATTTGAACAAAACTCCAACCTATTACGAGGAAACATGAAGCCACGCCTCTAATTGCACACATATAACTTCAATTTGATCAAACATGAAACACAAGCTTCCACCTTCAAGAAACCCATTTTTTGATTTTTTAGAGGTTGATAGACTCCCAAATTCATCCACACACTTATATTTAAAGAAATGAAACCCTAATTCACACCCTCACAACTCCACATACAAGATACAAGAGAGGCGAGATTGTACTAGAGCAATCCGTTGGAAGTATGAAGCACATTTGTGAAAAGGGATAAAATTTCAGGTTTTTGCAGCATAAGGAAGAATCCCCATTGCTTTCCCACAAAATTCTTTCTGATTTGGCAATTTTTTACCATTTCATACCTTTTTAGACCTTTTTTAGTCTATTGTTGACCCAAAAATCCATTTTTGGTCCAAAAATACCAAACAAAGTCAGATAAAACCCAAATTTTGTGGGATCACTTGTTTTGTGGTCCAAAGAATATTTATGCATCAACTTTGCACTTTGATAAGTTTCCAATACATTTTGATGGCTATGCCTCCTGGTTGCTATTTTTGGCAATTTTCACCCCCACTGACCTTTTTAAGGAAGGAATGTACATTGAGACTATGAAAATCAATTATGCACATTCCAAATCCATCATATACATGCTCTAGAACCATAAATCATTATCAACACCGTATCCAAGTCCCCAACGCCCCAACAAGATATGTTGATGCGACGACAACCGCTAACAAGCACATGTCCATTGTACACTATGGCAGTGGCTCCCATGCATCCAAAACCATGTAAGTTGACTTATATACAATGCTTTTACATTGAATTTGTGCCATGGCATGACATATATCCCCTCTAAACCTACATAGTCTGTGATATGTGCCACAATTTATTCTTACACATCTCGAGGGTCAATTGGTAGATACGTAAGTTTCCACAATGCCTAAACAACATAGAGCTCACCTAAATCACATGGATTGCATAGAGAAATTTCATTGAACTGCATATAGTACCTTTTAAAATAAATCTTCAAGATCCCCACCTGGTTCATATGGACTCAAAAGATCACGTAGCATACATATCACCTTTGCACAAAACTCCATGTATTCATATGCATTGAATTTTCCACTTGGATCAAAGGGCATAGTTAGTCCATGAGTGAATACAACCATACTTTGGTCCATAGCACCTCTTAGATCATATGGTAGTATAAAGAAGTCACATGTCCCCATCATAACTAAAATAATTGGTGAAATCAATTCACCCCCTCTAGTTTTAAAAGCTTCACTATGCAACACCAAATCATTAGGTTCCATGATAAACATCACCACATTAGGTCCCTCAAAGACTACATTCATAGCTAGTAGGCACAAAGTACTGTAAAACCTCATCCAACAATTTCATAAGCTCTTCCTCATCATCACATCCTTGGTGGTTTAGGTTACGTCTCCCACCATCTTGTTGGATACCCTTTTCATTTGGAACTTGAAACCCTTACAAGGCATCATCCAAAAGAGCCATAAGCTCATTGTCTTCCTCCTCATAAGATGCATCCTATAAATCACTTGTATTCTCAACAAAATAAGCCTCCTCAAGTAATTGCATAAGCTCAAAATCTTCCTTTTTAAGTTTTCCCATGTCATGTTGTTGAGAATCTTTGTTGATGTAGTTTGGCTGAGCAAGCATTCATGGAAGTAGCAAGAGTATTTAGTGGAGGCCAGTGCAATTAGGCCAGACTATTAAATCAAGCCATGACCAACCAGGTAGTAGCCACCAAGGAGAAAAACCAAAAGCTATAAACCTATGCCCCTATGTGGCAAGAATTGTACAATAGGATGAAGGAAAAATAATCTGCGTGAATGAGGCCCGGAGAGACTGAAAGCACAAAAAAATGGCAAGTTTAGCTCCACAAGCCAAAAAGATCAAAATGACTGTCAAGCCACTTGCACTCTACTTTAGAGGACAACAATGAGTCCCAAACCAACATACAAAAAGGGGCCCTCACTTTGCTCCCCAATTTGAAGCAAGCTAGGTTAGGACAACCCCATAGTGCTATTTGGACAGCCTAAATAATTTGATCGAGACCATAGTGAGCTCCTGACATAAGTCAAACAGGGCAAGTAAAAAAGGGAAGTAAAAGGAGGGGAGCCAACCAAGAGAACCAGAGCACTAGGAAGGGGGATAGCCAAGGGAGCTACGCCTGATGCAAACATGGGAGGATTATAAACAAGTGTTAGTACAACCCATATCCAACCTCAAAACCAAGCAAGTGGCTCGGGCTATAAAAGAATCCAATCACCAAAAGGAGGGAGCCCAACTTGAGGCTGCCAAGGCTAAGGATTGCCTAGAACATTTCAACTTGGCAGTTCTGCTTCAGATGTTGTAAAGCATGAAGGCACTACTAGAAGAGGGGATCTGGCTCAATTGTAGACTAGCATAAGGAATAATAAAAAATGTTATGGATTTGATAAGCCGACAGAGTCAACAACTCATGGAACAACTAAGCAAGAATAAGCAACCAAAGACTAAGCCACTACCTAGCAACCCTAAGGAGAAAGGGCCTGATGAGGATGATGATAATAATGACAAGTCAAATGCAGACACAAACAAAGATGGCAATGATGAGATGCTCAAGGAAATTAGGGAGGGATGGAGAGGAGCCAGGTGAATGAGACAGAGGGGATGTATGAATTAGAGAATCAAGAGAAATAAATGACTAGAGATAAAGACACAAGTGAGGAGGGGACACAATTTGACTAAGAGAGGAGCGCAAACACACAGCAAAGGAACACCTTAGAATAGAAGAGATAGACACTTGGTATGCAAAAAAGTCTTTCATAATCCAATTGTTTGGCAAGCTGTCTGAAGGGCATAAGGAGTTGAAAAGATACAAAAAATAAATCAAACTCAGCAAGCTAACTAGGGAGGACATAAAATATGAAGATAGATTGATGGAGCAGAAGCAAATGGTTAGGGGATTTTTCAAAAAATGGCCTAGACAATGCCCACTTGACAAGTTGAAATGCCAATTGTTGCCTCACCCTACATGTATACACACATTGGAAAGCCACCTTAGGTAGAACCACCACTAGAAATGGGGCTAGGCTTAAGAGAACAATGTTCAGTCTCAGAGCCTAGCTGTAGACCTAGAACTACTGCTAGGAAATAGACCCAGGTATGCATGTATGGAGGAGTGTAGGCAAGCCCTTCAGGCACTAAAATAGTGAGAGGGAAAAGTTGAAGGAGAAATTATAGGGTTTAGTGATACCACCAGCAACAAGCAGTCGAGAAGTGTGGGAAGAATGTCTGATCAAGATAATTAAAATCCTAAAGTATAGCCGTGACCTACAAGAATCTTTTCAAAAGATTAGGGAGGCTATATCCATCTCTCAACAAAGGCAAAAAGCTGTTGCTGATAAGCACAGAAGAGCCTTAATGTTCAAAGAAAATGATTGGGTTTTACTCAAGTTTCCTAAGGCTCGATTAAGGCAAACGACGGGCAAAAATCCTACGGGCCATCAAAAGTATTATGCTAAACTAGCAAAAAGATACTATGCTCCTTTCCAAATCTTGAAGCCCATCAATGAAACGGCTTATCAACTCAAGTTGCCCAACCATTGGCTTATACACAATGCCTTTCATGTAAGCCCGCTTAAGCCCTACAAAGGAGAGCCACCAACTTAACCAATTATTGAAGACCCTCCCGAAGTTGAAGACCAAGAAGAGGTGCTACAACCTGAAGCTGTCCTTTGGCATGAAGACAAGGTACTACGACATAGTAAGATTATCCGACGGTATCTTATTAAGTTCAAAAATTATCCTTTTGAAGATGCTAGATGGATGCAAGGAGTACAGCTTAAGGATAGTATGAACCTTGTCAATGCTTACAATGCTACATTAGAGTAAGCACATGTACAAATTTCTTTTAAATGAATCATGTTTTTGTCTTATAAGACTAGTCCTTTTTTTAATTGTGCACAAATTTAACTAGTATGCATGCTTAAAATCATGTTTGTGATGACGACGTCTCTCAAACACCAAGTAGAATTTGTCACTCTACTTTGGGAGAATGAAATGGACTAAAGAGCAGACATGCTTGCGGCAGCTATGTCTCCCAAGCATCAAATGGATTAGTCATCCATCTTGGAAAGATGTCATAGGGTAAAAAGGGATCCTTTACCCGCTAAGTACGATTGACTAATGACTAAGACTTTATCTCTTCTACCTCATAGTCGAGGACGACTATGATTTCAAGAGAGAGGTAATGTCATAAAATCTAATATCTAACCAACCCAAATGATTTTCTCATATTAAATTGATCACTTAATGTGGGAATAAACGGGAACAAGTGTTAAGATATAGATATGTGCTTATAGATCTATCTCAACACGGGGCCAATGGTAAAGGGGCCCAAATGGGAGATGGTCTATCAAAGAGAAAGGCTAACCAATGGAGCATAAGACCTTAGGGTTAGCTTCATTGAAGACCTCCAATAAATGTGTGTAAAAGTCCTTTGACCTTAGGTAAGCTAGGGCTGAGCTTGAGGCGGGAACCCGGCCCAAGCTCGAGGTGCTTATCCTGCTTGAGGTGCTTGACTTGCTCCATGCTTGAGGTGCTTGACTTGCCGCTTGATTAAGGTGCTTGAGGTGCCTTGACATGCTTGCCTGAGATGCTTGTGGGAATACCCCCTAGTTCAAGTGCTTTGTCATGCTTGGTGAGTAAGGTGCTTGATCACCTAAAGTCAAAAGCATTCCTACAAGAGGGGGGGCGAGCCCTTTTCCTAGGGGCTAGAGAGAGAACACCCACTCACACACACAAGGGAAGCCCCAACTTGAAGAGGCAGCAAGGACACATGTCAGGCCCCTACCCATGTTACCTTCATGTGTTGCTTGAAGCCTATTGGCTAAGCTTCAAAGGGATCCAATGATAAATTACATGAATTATCTAATTGTTTTAGCATTTATCTAGCCCTCTCTCTCAAAAGGGAAAGGGGGACACTTGTCTCAAGGCTACCCCTACTGCTTGTAATGCCTCCTGCTCATGATTGGCTAGGCCTGGGAGGGTCCAATGAGCTTCAAGCATGAGCTACAAGGGGGGGTCGACCAAGCTAGCTAGGGGCTTGCTTGAGGGGTATACTCACCCACACACACTCACAATCACTCTCATTGTGTGCTATGCAAAGTGCAAGAGCTCCCTCTCCTTCTCCAATCAAGTAGAGGTTGAGAGCCTACACCAACACTCTTGGCTATGGAGTGCAAATCCAACCAAGAGCCATGCTTCAATGCTTAAGCTTGCCATCTCCTTCTTCTTCATTACTATGCTATTATGTATGCTAGCACAAGAGATATGATAAGTGAGGAACTAGTTCTTTCTCCTATGAAATGTTTCTTCTTCCTCTTCCCTACCCTCATTCCCTGCTAGCTCTCTCCACCTTCGAAGGTGTTTGAGGTCTTGGGACTGAGGCTTGGGACAATTAAATCTTTCTTCAAGTTCATGTTATGCTATGATTGTGATGCATGAAGCTTTCCATCTTCATTGCATCACCTAGGTCACAAGGAACACAAAGAATGTATTGTAACAAGTCTCTCTTAATGGGAGAAATCATAATACAAATGCCTATTGGAGGGGGGACCGGCTCCACATAAATCCGGTCCTCAATTGTTGTCATGTTCTCTAAATTCTCTCTCTTGCAAAAGTATTGTTCATGCCAAGTTAACTAATTGCTATGATTATGTTGCTATCTTCAATTATGTCTACCCGCTATTCTCACAAAGTTATTTCTCGAAAGTATTCTCATTAATTTCCGCTATTATCAAGTTGAATAGGCTAATTCCATTACAGATCTCCATTTCTTTGATAGGATCAAGTAGTCCCTCTGTAAACATTATTTCCATCAAGAAGTGAGTACGCCCACTTTCCCATGACTTTAAGTCACTTTCTTCTTGGATGACACTAGGTATGGATAAGGGTCTATGGACTTGGTGAGGTTGTTGTTGCGTAGGGAACACGCTATCTGTAATTTGAATCTGCCTAGGTGCTGGTTCTAGATCCCTTTGGGTATCTTCTACCAAACTCCTTAATTGCTTGACTCACTGAATCTCCTCTATAGGGTTTGGATAAGTTCCTATCTTCTTCTTGGATCCTGGCCATTGTGGCTCATGAAGATCTTCCTTGTAGGTTTAACAATAGACCCATTGGCCACCTTCACTACTATGGTTGTGGTCGCAAGGTGAGGTCTTCCCATAGTCTCCCAGCAATTTTTAGTCACAATGCTAACCCCAGCGCCACCATCAAGGATTCCCTTCACAGTTAATCCCTTAGTAGTGATTGGTATGGTCGCATTGGATTCATCACCCTCAAAGTATTGTCCCAACTTGTTAACAGGTATTTCTATAACAAGGTTCTCATCTAGGTTGGGTTGTGGATCTAAGTGTTCCTCCTCTATTGGCATCTCCCTAGCTCCATCCATCTGTGCAAATTGTGGTAGCCCAAACTTCAGTTCTCCATTGAGGAAGGCTCGAAGAGCTGAGACTAGCTCAGGGTCTTTATATAGTTTGGACATGATGGTGGTCCTAACTTCTGAAGCCATGAAATCCATCAATTAGGCAATGTTTAACGGAACCTTTTGGCCTTGAGTCCCTTGACGTGGGGAAGATGGGATCTCCATTTCTTCGATAGGATCAGGTAGTCCCTCTATAAACATTCTTTCCATCAAGAAGTGAGTACGCCCACTTTCCCATGACTTTAAGTCACTTTCTTCTTGGATGACACTAGGTATGTCCAAGGGTCTATGGACATGGTGAGGTTGTTGTTGCGTAGGGAACACGGTGTCTGTAATCTGGATCTTCCTAGGTGCTGGTTCTAGATCCCTTTGGGTATATTCTACCAAACTCCTTAATTACTTGACTCGCTCGATCTCCTCTGTAGGGTTTGGATAAGTTCCTATCTTCTTTTTGGATCCTGGCCATTGTGGCTCATGAAGATCTTCCTTGTTGGTTTCTATGTTAGTGGTCGTTTTGGTCTCCATGGTTTCACCTGAATCAGAATCTTCTTCAGCGTCGTTCAAATATACGAGGTCGTCACCAGTCCCTATGTTGTTCTTTGAACTGGGGTCTGACGTCGCTGCTTTTTGCGATCTCTTTCTTCCTGTTTTCTTCTTTTTCTGAGATTGGGCAATTGATGCCGTGTCTCTTTCCTCAAGAATATAATTTTGTTTTTGGAGCATCGATCGTGTGAGTACGTTTACTAGTACCACGGGTGTACTTTGTGATGGCTCCTCGGTAACTTCAATCAAGTTTACTGGCGTGATCTTCGGTGCATTTGGATTATTTGGACATTGGGAAATCAAATGATCTATGCCACATCGATTACACATGAGTATCGGCATTGTAGACATGCTCGCTTGATTGGTTTGCATTAGTGTGGCGTTCTTTTGTAGCCTAATAGGACACTCGGCTACACGATGTGGACCTCCACACTCATAGCATTGAAGAGGTGGTCTCTTAGCAGTGTAATTGATATTTTGGCCTCTTGCCGCAAGAGCAGCTACTTGATATATAGGTTTGACTTGTCCCCAATAGTCCTCCATGTAGTATTGTGGACTTTCTTCAAGCACATCCATCCCATAGGCAATATTAGGATCTATATCTTCCTCACAACCTTCCAAACAAGCAATAGATGACTCACAACCCACTTGATTTACAGAAGTGATTCTTGGATGTGGTGGTTGCGGTCCTAGCACTGGAGGTGGTAAGGGTGTTGTTCGAACAACATTTTGGGCCCTAGGGACCATGTGTTGTGCTGTTTGTTCAAGAGGTGTGGCCGACATCAATGCAGGCACTCGAGGTGTGTCTGTCCATGCTAAGGTTTTTCTATTGGCCATCGTGCGATTAAATAATATGAAATCCTTAGCTTGATGACCATACCTCCCACATACATTGCAGTTCCCATTGAATTTTACTCTAAAAGTAGGGCATTCACTGGTACTATGCGGTCCATAGCATACTGAGCACCATTGTTGCTCCCTTCTTGGATACATATGATTGTTTTGCGGAGCAAGATTATGTCTAAGACTCTCTTGAATGGCCTTGGTGAGATCTGTTAAAGTCATCTCAGATATCTTTGACTCCTTAGCAATAGGATTTAGGGTCATTGGTTGATGCCCCGATGCTTGCGAGCTAGTAGATTTAGGCTCAACAGACACCCTTTCTCCTTGAATCATTAAATTATATTCCAATTGGATCGCATTGGTGGTGACTGCTTCCCAAGTGGTGATACCTAATTGGATCGCATTGGTGGTGACTGCTTCCCAAGTGGTGATACCTCTAATGACTAGGCCATTGTAGATATACTCATGTCGTAATCCCCTAATGAATCTATCAAGCAACTGATTATTATTGAAGCACTCATTTGGATTACAATGAGAATTCAAATGCTTCAAGCGACTAATAAAGTCTCGCAATGACTCTCCTTCCTCTCGTTGGGCTTTCTGGAGCTGAGAGGCTACACCCCAAAGCACTCCCTCTTGTATGTATTCTTTCAAGAACAGTCTCCTAAGAGTAGGGTAAATCATTTTTTCTTCCACCTTTAGGGTTCTATACCAATCCCATGTCTTCCCGCTTAAGGTTAGGCTTAAAGCATTACTCTTATGTGGGTCATTGTGTTCTCCTAGAGAATTGCATATTTGTTCAAACACTGCGATATGCTTTCTCACATCCCCGTCTCCCCTAAACATTTGTGTGAGCTTGGCTATTTGTACTCCTTACTTCTAGGCTCTCTATCAGGCGTGTTACGCATATTCTTAGCAATAGATCGACCGATAGCTTGAGCAAATGTTGCCAAGTCACCTAAGTGAGCAGGCACCGTGGGTGAAGGCGCTCCAGAGACTACATGTGGAGTAGGTATTGTCATTGGGCTTGGTGCATAGGAAGCCCTTGGGTTCCACGTTGGGTACTTGTGCCATGTGGTGGCCCAAAGTTCATATGTGTGGCCCTAGGCATAGCAGACATTGGATGTGACATGCTAATACTAGCCTGTATAGTCCCATGGAAATAAGAACTTGAGTGTTGTGGTTGTGGAGCATAGGTAGTTGAAACAATGGGAGGGGTAGGAACTAACAAATGAGGTCCATGGCATGTTTCCTGGCATGCCCATCATTGGGGTAGGCATGGTAGCTGTGGTGTCATCGAGGGAAAGATGAGCTAGACTTGGAAAGGTAAAGCTATCACTTGTGGGCTCAGATTGCATTGAGACCCCTGGAGAAACAACATATGGAGGATCCATCGGACTTACTGAGGGAGTCTCCATTTGAGATAAGGTCAGTTGTTTAGCCTTTCTTGTATCCAAGAATGTCATGAGACCCGTTGAAGGCATGTTGATCCCCTTGTTCTACCTCTGTAACTCAATGACCCTATGGATGACCTCACAAACTCTTTGTTGTTGATCCTCGACACTAGTAGCACCCATTGTGGATTGTAGGACATCTAACCAACCCACGTGATAGGTGTGACGTGTGTATATGTTGATTAGAGTTTTCGTTTGTAGTTCGTACTCCCAGTTCTCATTTAAGAATGCTCCATCTAGGATTGAGGTGCTAGGGGTGTCCCTTGAGTTAGATGCAATGTTGCTTTCTAAGGCATGTTTCTTGGCATGCCCATCATTGGGGTAGGCATGGTAGCCGTGGTGTCATCGAGGGAAAGATGAGCTAGACTTGGAAAGGTAAAGCTATCACTTGTGGGCTCAGATTGCATTGAGACCCCTGGAGAAACAACATATGGAGGATCCATCGGACTTACTGAGGGAGTCTCCATTTGAGATAAGGTCGGTTGTTTAGCCTTTCCTGTATCCATTTGATTTGCCAAGATAAATGTTAGGTCCCAAGGGGCAGCAACCTCTCGGGAGGTCACCCATCCGAGTACTGTCGTCACACATACGCACTTAGCAACGACGTTCCACAAATTGGCCTAGCCATCTAGACCCCAAAACCTTAAGGTGTTAGGGACCTCCTGCCTAGCCAATTTATGCAAGCCTTGTCCAATTTGGGCTTACCCCAACAAGTGCCCCCTTAAGCCAAACTTTAGAAGCTCATTCATCTCATTCATTCATGCTTGCCACACAGGCTATTCATACTTCTACACAAGCTACTCATATTGCCACACAGGCTTTATGCTCCCACAATCATGGCGCTGATACCATTCATTAGGTCCCAAGGGGCATCAACTTCTCTAGAGGTTACCCATCCCAATACTATTGTTACACATACACAATTAACAATGACGTTCCACAAATTGGCCTAGCCATCCAGACCCCAAAACCTTAAGGTGTTAGGGACCTACGACCTAGCCAATTTATGCAAGCCTTGTCCAAGTTGGGCTTACCCCAACAAGAAATGACCCTCCTAGACTCCATCCTTCTCCTAATGCATTGTTTGCAAAATTTTAGGCTTTCCAGTGCTTTTTACTAGTGTGAGAACTGGTCCAAATCATCTATCTCATGAGCATCTGCTATTCCACCCATCGAATTCTGCTCCCCTTGTCCTTCTTTGTTAGCTCTAAAAACCACTATTTCTATTTTCTTATACTCATTCTTTGCTCCTAGTGCCTCCACCTACAATTTAAGGTTATGATTCTCTTCGTCTAGATCCTTCATTTTCATCAAAAACTTTTAATTGATTTCCTTTAAGAACACCTTCTCTATGTTTTGCACATGCCTCTCCATCCATTCCTTCACTTTGGTTTGTACTCCTTGCCACAACTCCTCAACTCAGCCTTGCAACTCGGCAACCTCATCTATGGTCATAACAACCCCTTGCATGTCCAGGCCCTCCTCGACTACTTCCTTCTCCAAAGCATCTAGGACTTTTTCCCTATCCTCCAACAATACATTCTGCGCTTGAACATGCCCATACTTATCTTTTAGAGTCTCTATTTCCTCCTTGACCGCTTTCTCAAATGCTTTAGCCTACTTTTGAGATTTCTCTATTGTACGCTAAACCTCTATATGTTCCATCTGCTTTTCCACCTTTAGGTCTTCAATCTGCTCACCTAGCTTTGTCACATACTTTTGTAGCTCCCTATGCTATTGATCTGACATTAGCAGCATATCCTCCACCTTGTTCTTCTAGGCCAATTGTCACTTTTGTTGCTCTTGTACCATCTCCCTCCTTAGCATATAGCGTTGCACCACCTACACACATCCCATAGCATCATCAAGGTCTGTTACTACCCACATTGGTGTTAAACCACAAGCAACTAGAAGATCCCCAATTTTTCCCATTCCATCTTCTCTTCAGGTGTATTCTCTGAAATATCCAATATCATATTATCGTGTGCAACACATTTCTTCCTCATAAAATGCACCTTCTGTCCCAACTTCTTGCCGTCATTTTTTGACTCTTTCTTAGAAGCCTTATCCTTCATGTGAACCCCCTCCTTATCCATGATCCGAGATTTTTTTTTCTTCTCAAATTTAGCCCACTTGAGACACCTCTTCCTCTTTGATGTTCCTCCTTTTTGTAGTTTCCCCTTCTTCAACCATCTTCCAAGGCTAGCCAAGGGTTTTTTTTGGCCAGTGCAACTCAAGGTTTTTTCCTACCAAATGTGCAAATAAATCAGCTAGATATGGTGTAAGTTTCCCCAAATGGTCATTTCTTCTCTCATCTTACAATCATACACAAGCAGTTTCTTATAGACCCATCTATTCCAATCCACCTATATGCCCTTCTCTACAATGTACAGAGGTTGCAATGATTCCTTGATCATATAGGTGTTCATTGCCATCAAGAAAACTCTATCCAATTACCATTTGGCATGCCTCCTCCTCTACATGTAAGCTTGCTACACTATATAGTAGTGGCCCTAAAGGTGGCCCGAACTCTACCCACATAGCATGAATCAACACTTTAAACTTATCCAAATTTGTGACAAGAGGTAGTTGAAATGCTGCGGCAACAAACTCCACTGTAACTTCTAGTCCTGGTGCTACACACCCAGACCATTTCTACAGAATTCTCAAATGTGTTGCTTCTTACTCTAACATGCCATGAACCTTCCATGAAATATTTGAAAACTCCCATAGGCCAATTCACTTCATCCATCTCATTGTATTAGGGTCACTGAGTTCCAACAAGTAGTCCGGTGACCCACTTGCGGCTTCCATCTCTCCTTCCTCTACATTTGCAATGTCTTCCACTATTGTAGCCTCTTCCACTGCTATAGCCTTGACCATTTTTGCCCTTGCCTCACCCTTAGCCCGTCTAAGTGTATTGTACTATGGTGATCCTAACACAGAACCTCCCGCGCCCTGGGTCTCCATCATCTCAAGCTTTGCCAATTGTGCGTGAAGCTAGCTCAAGTGGTCTAAACAACGTGGTGTTTGCATAAAGAATGTGTGTGTCTCTTGCATGCACAGGTCCACAATATAAAGTGACTGATATACTGCATCCACACAATTGATTCTACTTTGCATTAAGTTTTGTCAATTATGTTCTAGCATTTTCATGTGGAAACCACTTGATTTGACATTAATAAATTCAAATCTTCCACTAACCACCTTTTTTAAAATTCCTTCACCTTTGGCATTTCCACTTGCTTTATAATTTGACTCCCTTTGAACCCATAATCTAGCTTTAATATTCTCCCCACCAGGAACAATTTCAACTTGAACCCATTTATCAACTTCTTTACATTTGTACCAAAACACTCCCTCAATCTCAATGTCCCATATCCCATAACTTGGATAATTGGATTGTTAACGTAGAGTTTTGTTGGCATTTTGGAGCATTATGAAGCCTATTAATTAAGTTTTAAGGTTCATTTATGTTTTGAGGATATATGCAATTTTTAGGCACCTGAAAGTTGTAACCTCTTGTATTTTTATGGGAAGAGGTTCTACCTATGGGAGTTTCATGTATGCAGTTGAGGATGGTTGAGAGAAGGAGACGTAATGAAGTTCTTGGGCGTGCTTGATGTATTATTCTCATTCAGTCATGTAGTTTCCTTAATCAAGCTTGAAAAATTTCTTGATGCTTGTAACTCAATCATTGAATGAACAATGGAATCATCAGGGGTATCTCTCTCTGTGTTTCTCTCTCACAAGCTTCTTCCCTATCATTGTGTATACATGTAGAGCATGAACCTCTAAACTTGGTGATCCTATGCTGTGGTTTGATGCCCTTGAGCATGATTCGGAGTGAGCCTAGAAGGGGCACAAGCAAGTTTTGATGGTAGAGCCATGATGCTAGGGTGGAATAAATAAGTACAATGGCTGAAATGGGATGGTTTTGCAACTAGTCGCATGTAGTTTCAAGAGTTTGAAGATTCCTGAAATTTTCAAATTCTTGATAGTTTGCAGAATCCTAACAATTTGCAACTTCTAGACAGTTTGAAGTCTCTACACAATTTGCAACTTTGTGCTATTAGTTGCAGTTCAATTCATGCAATTTGTAGTTCTTAATATTTTCAGGCAATTTTTGTTTCTTAAAAATATGCAATTTATGAAATGCACAATTTTATGTAGTCTTCTGAAGGTTATTGTAGTATGCAATTCTTGTTGTTCTTTGTTGCTTTGATGTTTTCTTTATGGTGGCAAAGAAGAAGAAGAAGAAAGAAGAAGAAGAAAAGTGCTCTATTTGTCAAAAACATGGGCACTATGCAAAGCAATGTCCTTACATGTGTACGTCTTGTCAGAAAGCGGAGGTTTGTGTCAAGTATTGCATGCCAAAGTTGTGCAAGAAGCTATATTGAATTATGCAATGTTTTCAGGATGCATCATGTCATCAAGACATCTGTGATTCTCAAGAAGATCTAGACTAGATTTTTGATGTGCTTGGTCATGCACACAAGTGGCATAATAATTGTGTGACCAATAAAAGTAAGTCATGCTCGAATATGAGGTAGATATCAAGGTTGCAAGAAGCAGTTGAAGGTTTTTAAGAGCACTATGGAGATGAGTTTGATGAACTTCAGCGATGATGGTTCCCAATGGTGTTTTCGACAACCTATTACTATTTTCATCATGAAACAACCTCAAGTTGTTAGTTTTCAATCGTTAACAAATTTTTAGGCACCTGTGGTTTCAAAACCTCAAATTCCAAAGCTTGAAACTATTTTTTTAGAACCTGAGTTTTTCAAATCTGATTTTGATGTTCTTGAAGATAGAGGTCAACCTCAACGTAGGCATATTCTTGGTGAAATAAAGGTTTGGCAGAGAGAAGATGCTGTTCAAAGCAAGTTAGATGAACTCCAAAAGATGATGATGAAAGAAGGAGGAAGTCAGGAGCAATGCAAGAGCCAAGAGGATTGCCAACTACCCCCAAACCTCACATTAAAGAGACTCACAGCTGTAAACCCATCAATATGCACCAGAATTGTAAAATTTTTATGTTACTAAAGGGGAACTGCATGGGCATGCTAGCTGCATTAACGCATATAGGAGCACATATTATAGTCATTTTGCCATAAAATATGTGTGTGATGCATGCTTGCCGACGATTTGCATTATAGGAGTTCTATGGTTTTAATTAGCAAATGAGCATGTGCATGTAGCTTAAATTACTGCTTTGATGGATGTCACGGAGCTTTGACGAGATTGCGTTTTGGTGCTTTCATTATTATGTCTAGTAATCCTATGTTAGTCAAAACACATAAAGAGAGTACACTGTCCAATCCGATGGAGTACATGGGCTTATTTTAGATTCATGTAGATCTATGTCCTAGTCGTATTAGCGGACAAGAAAGTTTTACAAGGTCATAGCCAACTGGGTTAATTCTTTCTATCTAAAGCTTGTGTCTTTAATGCTAGGTTTTTATATGGCAGAGTTTGCCTTGCGTCGTCATAATACTGACAAGAACTTGGTGCTTTGAGTTTTTATAAGTGTATATTTGTGTAACTTTTGTTAAGGGAGTATGCAAAAGAGTGTGTGGGAAAGGATGCTTATAAAAAAAAGAGAGAGAGAGGGAGAGAGGAAGTTATAGAGAGAAGGTGCATGGAGGAAAATTGGGAGCACATACAGGGGGAGGAGGGTGTGCAGTAAGATGGAGAAGAAGGAGAGAGAGAGGGAGAGAGGAAGTTATAGAGAGGAGAGTGAGTGTGTAGATTAGAGGAAGAGAGGAGAGTGAGTGTGTAGGTGTGTAGATTAGAGAGAGAGAGAGAGAGAGAGAGAGAGAGAGAGAGAGAGAGAGAGAGAGAGAATTTGACTGGGCTGAATTCGAATGCATACAAAGAAGGAGAAGGAGCACATTAGGAGAGATGAAGAGTACCACACAGAGAGAGAGAGAGAGAGAGAGAGAGAGAGAGAGAGAGAGAGAGAGAGAGAGAGAGAGAGAGAGAGAGAGAGAAGCAAGAAGTAGAGAGAGAGGGAGATTCAAATGTGTGTGTGTGTGAGAGAGAGAGAGATAGAGAGTAGAGAGACATTTAAGATACACTGTTGCTAGAGGCTGAATCGTACAAGGGGAGAGAGAGAGAGAGAGAGAGAGAGAGAGAGAGAGAGAGAGAGAGAGAGAGAGAGAGAGAGAGAGAGAGCTGTGAAACCAAAATGTATGCATCATTAGAGATATAAGATGTGTAATAATTAAGGTATGGTCTATATGTAGGACCCTATATCTTTCTAGTGTAAGTGGGTGACTGGATCACATATAGATACCTAAAAACCATGGCTAAGACATGGTTTACATGAGGATATTGTAGTTTTAGTGAACTTAGGTGTCTGGACCACATATAGATGCTATAAATCTAGCATGGTCTATGTGTAGGATACTGTAGTGTTGATTAAAAGTCCGTTTCTACAACATGTATAGATGCTTGCAAGCCATAGCACAAAAAAAAACCTTTAAAAGAAAAGGAAATACTTGTCTGTCATTAGGGAAGGATGGGGTGTATGAGGGCCACTTATCTTGGCAAAAACTATTTGGGGTACTTAAGGAATCGGAAAATGGCTATGTGCCATGTGTACAAGAATGTTGGGTTTGTAAGAGGGAACCTTAGACTACTTTTCCCTCCAAAAAAGGTGGGGGGTTGACTTTTTCAAATTTTGGACCACCACTACTTTCCCATACATGGTCAAAATTTTGCGGACAACATATATTTTGACTCTACATGTCAAGAGCTTTCCATAGATATATCACATGATATAGTTTTTACATACCAATTTCAAATTCAATTTTCATTCAAAAATATAGCCGTTGAGGAGCATATCCATTAGTATCTTAAGCAAAAACGGTTAATTCCTTAAACTGCCAAGATAAGTGGCCCTCCTAGAATCCATCCTTCCCCTAATGAGTAGAGAGGGCATAGTCTATGTGGAGGGAACTGTAGCTTTTGAGTGGGAGTAGGTGATTGAATCACATAAAGATATTCCTAGAGGGCATGGTCTATGTCTAGGACATTGTAGCTCCTTACCAAAAGTAGGTAAGTGGATCATGTACAGGTGTTTGTAATCCATGGCACATTAGAACCAAAAAAAAAAAAAACAATATACAAAAAACCTTAAAAAAAACAAAATAACCAAACAAAACAAAAAACACAAAGAAAGAAAAAGTTGGAAAAAACCAAAAACATTTTGATTTCATGTCATTAGGAGTAGGTACTCTACACTCCATAGGGAGTGTAGTCTGACTCTTTCTGCAGAGAATATCAAGTCTGGAAGTGATGACGTTCAACTACTTGATGACAAGACGTCCTCGTGCAAGTGAACAAGTGACATAAGTGAAGACCAACAAACAGGAGTATTTTTCCAATGCATTAATGTTGATCATTTTATAAGATATTTAAATCTTGTCAATGAAATGAGTAATCAATTGCATGGCAGTAAACAAGATTACTTTGGTGTGTTACGTTATGGTCCGATATAGCTTTAATTACTGGTCTCTTGTTTAGGTTTGTTAATCATAGATTCCGACTAAGCTAGTTAGTGACCAATGTGGAATGTGAGGATTGTCTTTTAATACAGACATAGTTGATTGTCTAATGCTTAATGAATATTTTTTGTCCTTAATCCGATTTATGTAATGGGGTGTAGTTGTGTCCAAGGTCACTAAGATAGACTTAATTCTTCTAACTCCTAATCTGGGTACTCTAAAGGAATGTTTCACTATTGTGATGAGCCTGGGAAGGGTTATTAGGCATTAATTGTATCTATCGATATAAAGGTGAAAAAGAAACAAACAAAAAAAGAGAAAAAAAGAAGAAAAAGAAAAAAAAGAAGGTGAAGAAGAATATAACAAAGAAGAAGAAAAAGAGAGTTGAGTGAAAAAAAAAGAGAGGAGAGAAAAAAAAAGAGATGGAGAAGGAATTAAAAAAAAAGTATTACATGTTTGTGTGTGGGTCTATCGCTGCATTGGTCCTTGGTAGGTGGAGGGATTACTCTAGTTGTGCTAGAGCTCCAAGCCGATGCCTTGGGTTGGTGTGGGTTAGCCATGCCTATGGGTAGGCTGGTAGATTCCCAGAGAAGGCCTTATTTGGAACCAGGGTCGACGCCTGTCTATCTCGGGATGGTCACCATTGTGATGTGCTTTATGTAATGAGGGGAGAGAAAATAAATTTAGGTGATGACTTCCACATTGTTTGAGTGCTTTTATCGTATTTAGAGGAAGAGTTTTTGTGAGGTTCCCACCCCGTCATAACTTAACGGAAATCCGGAGGCACCTGACAGGTTGCTAGGTCCTATAGCGGAAACAAAGAATTCAGTCAAGGAGTAATTAGCGGACGGTCTCTTCTCACTATGTGACTTGAGTCCGAGCCACTAGAGAAAGGATCCTATCCCTGTTGCGCAAGGGAAGCATAAACTAACGACCTCTAAACGTTCCTAAATCCCACCTTTCAGGAGAGGGAGAATCTCGGTGCCTTTTTCCCCGTAGCTTTTAGAGGCACGTACACCGAGACCTTTCCGCCCTTGTCGCAATGAGATACCTAGTTTTTGTTTTCCT
Organism: Adiantum capillus-veneris; assembly: GCF_014529385.1. Lineage (NCBI taxonomy): Eukaryota > Viridiplantae > Streptophyta > Polypodiopsida > Polypodiales > Pteridaceae > Adiantum > Adiantum capillus-veneris. The sequence goes on along the minus strand of NC_140933.1, from coordinate 8,893,923 downwards.
AATTTCGAAGGGGTAGAGAGTTCCCGACCAATCAGGACCGCCCGTCTCTCAGGTTGGCACAACGAGCCAACCCTCACTTTCCACCCCGCACTCACACAGAATGATTTGTGTCCTAATTACTATCACACCGTTGTTCAAACACTTAAGGTTCCTTGTTTAATGTTCTCGACATAGGTTCGTTAAGAAATACCTTCAAATCAAGAGGAAATTGACACATAAATAATCATTTCCTAGTAAAAATATTTAAGAAAGCATAGATTCATTCACTATTCCAATACTCTGAAGTCGTGAGGACCTCCAGCGGATGTTAAACCTATCCATTGTCAATTGGCCGTCCATACAACTAGCCCATGATCCACCCAATCTGGAGTAACCCTCTGGGTAAAATCATGTATCCACCACGTAACCCGCAAGTCATGGACATTTGAGCCCCTAACCGGTTAGATCTGCGTAACAAAATACACTAGCTCCTGCAATAACCTTGCGAGGTATCCCCGAGTGATCAAGAGGGGGTTTCGACTAAAATCAATATTGGAATAGAATGAAGTTTTGTTGTAACATTTTCCCTAGGAAAACATTCTTTCCTACTTGCAATCAATTAACTGTCAAACATTTCTTTCCTACTTTATATATATATATTAAAATTAAACATCTTTCCTAGCATTAAATTGAAATTGACTTAGCTATTCATTATGCCAGAGGTTCTAATTGGACTAATTCCAATATAGTTTTAGGGATGTTTTCTAACCATAATAAATCCTAAACCGCATATGCAAATGAGTACCAAAATGAATTTGGCCTACCTCGTTAAATTTCGTATTATCGACCTGTGGGATGGCCGGGGTGATGATAGGAACAGGCTCCTTTGACTTGCCATTGCTAGTTCCCACCTTGTTGTCATGAGCACCACCGATTCTTGTCTTCTTTGGGGCCATATTATCCCACTTAACTTACTTACATGAACTTAGCGAAACGAAGGCTAACTTATGGTATGAACAACACAAGGCAATCATAAAAGTTAGCATAAATGTGTGACAACATCTAAGCACCAATAATGATCCTTAAATGCACATTTCTCATGCGAATTTGTGTCATAACCTTGACATAATCTCAGCCCTTATACGGCCTCCTCTCTTCAAGAGTCAAGACCCATATTAGCACGGATATTAAGGCAAGTTTCCTCTAAGATTTAATGTGATTTCAAGTCGATTATAGTATGCTAACACACACTATAATTCCCACTTGTAAAGCACAGAAAGATTGGGGTTCCAATGATTGTGAGCATGCACATAAACATAGGCTACACAAGCCAAGTTATGCTCACATGCTACCACATAACACAAAATACGTGCATAGAAACCATGCAATCTAACGTATAGAATTAGGATATGGCTGTAACCAACTAGAATGAGTAATATAAGAGAAGAGAGACTCGATGGAGAAGGAACCTCTGGAGAATAAGGAGTAACACATAAATGCGTCAAATCATACCGTATCCAAAGCGTCAAGCCGAGGTTGAAGAAGTCGGTCTGCGAAGACTATGCGTCATCGAACCTCCACGAGGATTACTCCACGGGAGTGTGGATAACTTCCGTGGAGTAATCCTTGGGAGTGTGGATAACTCCACGAGGATTACTCTACGGGAGTGTGGATAACTCCTAGGTGAATGCCTCCTTGTGTGTGTGCTTGTGTGTGTGATGTGGCAGTGTTTCCTCCTTGTGAGTGGGTTGTGTGTCTTGCTAGGAGTGTGTGACCCTCTCTTTATATAGGCACACTCCCCAAAATCCAATGATTTCTACTACTAATTGGGACTAAGAGAGTGCATGGAGAAGCCATGCTAACTCCCTCTCTAACTCCCATGCACCTGCCACTTGTGAGGCTCTCCTCAGTTGGAACTAAAGAAGCTTGAGTTAAGTGGAGTAGATGGAAGCTTCCTCTCCCTCTCTCTCTTTCACCACTCCTCCTCTCATCCTCTCTCTCTCTCTCTCTCTCTCTCTCTCTCTCTCTCTAAAATTGATGGGGGAAGAAGGGGGAGCGCTCCATCTTGCTTAACTTGGGGGGTGTGGTGGCATAGAGTCCATACCTTCTACCCCATATCTAGTCATACCACCTAGAGACCATGCTACTCTCCCATAACTTAAGCTTAACACTTGTCATAATGCTAACCATGCTCATGCATCATGAGGGTCCATGACACACACACATGGCCATCCATGCCCATCCATGTCCATCCATGGCCATGAGCACTCATGCACATGCATGCCCATATCATACACATACCTTAGAAAATTAATTGCCTAGGTTAAATCGTTCCAGACTAACCAGATTTTCATTCTGAAAATTGCTAACACAAGACGGACTCGTAGGGGTGCTAACTCAACTACCTGCCATAAATAGCGGCCCCCGATGTTCGATTTCTGTTTTTTAGGAAATCTAGGTCGGTGCATAGTTTGATGAGCCCGTCAACCCTAGACCATACCAGTGGTAAAAGACTTTCTATTTTTGGAAAATTTTCACAAAACATGAATTTGACCATAATTAAGAGCTCTATGAGAATCACAACACGGTAACAACATTTGATCACAAAAACCTGCCAAAAATAGCATCTTTTACTATATTGATGTCTAGGCTTAAAACTTTACATGGGTAACCCTCTTCTAGGGCAGGTGGAGACTTTACATTCTACCCAACGTGAAAAATTTGAGATGTCCTCATCTCAAGAATACATTTGGGAAGTCTTTTTGAAGAGTTATCTCATCCTCCCAAATAGCGTCTTCTTAGGAAAAGAAAATCCTCCTATAAGAGAATAGTCCTTAGCTTCAGGTATCTTATTCTGCTGAATCTCGATGAGATCCCGGTGCTTGAACACAAGACAAGAGACTTAAGACAAAAAAAAATTATCCAAGTCAAGATCCATAATTTATTCATGCCAAAGTATTTACAAGTTGCTAATAGGCTCAATTATTACAAGATTCTTGTTCCGAAGAGATATATTCGGAATGGAAATATGCTTAATTCTATCACGAGGGATTACATTCTTCACTTGATAAAAAATCCATCTATTGAAGGTTGTCTTGATACCATCTACAGTGATCTTGACTTCTTAGAAGTCCCAAGGAAGTAGAAAACTTGGATAACCCGCAACTCTTGTGCCCAACCAAGTTTCTTCATGTCAGTGGATATATACTCAAATTTTATAGCATCGATGTAAAAGATACCACCCTTACTACTCCATGCAATCTCCCAACCTTGATGGATTCCCACTGATGGAGGAGCAAAAGCCTTCATCAAAACTTCCATCATATTTTGGTGAGAATTGTAATTTGGAGAACGACACGCCTCCGTAGACATGATCTCAAATGTTTTAAACTTGCAATAGGCAATCTTGGCATCTTCCTGAAACATCAATGCTAACGTTCTTGAGTACGGCTACCCTACTATCCATTAATTTAAAAATTTTCAAACAACATCATTTCGTAAACCTACGCTCTGATACCAATTGTGAGGTCCCCACCCCGTCGTAACTTAACAAAAATCTGGAGGGCACCTAATAGGTCGCTAAGTTCTATGGCGGAAGCAAACAAGTCATTCAAGGAGTAATCCAGTGGACGGTCTCTTGTCACATAGTGACTTGAGTCCAAGACATTAGAGAAAGGATCCTAGCCCTGTCTTGCAGGGGAAGTATAAACTAACGACTTCTAAATGTTCCTGAATCCCCCCTTCCAGAAGAGGGAGAATCTCGATGCCTTTTTTCTCGTAGCTTTCAGAGGCACGTACACCGAGACCTTTTCATCCTTGGCGCAATGAGATACCTAGTTTTTGTTATCCTAATTTTGAAGGGGCAGAGAGTTCCCGACCAATCAAGACCACCTGTCTCAGGTTGGCACAAAGAGCCAACCCACACCTTCCACCTTGCACTTACACATAATGACTTGTGTCTTAATTACTATTTTACTGTTGTTCAAACACTTAAGGTTCCTTCTTTAATGTTCTCGACACAACTTCGTTAAGACAACCCTTCAAATCAAGAGCAAATCAGCACCCAAACAATCATTTTCGAGTAAAAATAATTTAGCAAAGCATAAATTCATTCACTATTCCAATACTCTAGAGTCGTGAGGACCTCCAGCGGATGTTAAACCCATCCGTTGTCAACTGGCCATCCATACAACCAGTCCATGATCCACCCATTCTAGAGTGTAGAAGGCAAGGACAGTCCCAGCAGGCGGGAACTGGTCCTTAGAAGGCCGACTAGTGGGAAGCGAGAATAGCCGCACTGGCAATAATTTTGGCAAGAATTACCACAGTTACTATAGTAACTGTAAGCCTATAAATAGGACCCGCTACTCTATAATGAGGGCTTTTTTGGCTTTTGCTCTTCAACACTTTTTGGCTTACGAGCTCTTGTCTCCTAGATATACCCCTGTAATCATTCAACTCCTGTAATCAATACTCAGTCTTTAGCTAAGCTTAAAGCGTGTTACATTGTACTGATAATTCTTGAACTACTAATTTGAATTTACAAATACCATTTCCAGTCTTCCAATCATGTCTTTCATTTCAGTACGATATTCCTTTTCAGTATTCGATTTCAATCTTCGCTAACTGAACTATCTTAACCAACCAGTAGGTCTGAATTTTAACTCTAGAATAGCTTTCTAAAGAGACCAGCTCCATTCCATTTTGGCGATCACGATGGCTAGAGCTGATTGCTCTTAGACCAGAGAACTCTATCTCCCAGTTGGAATCCTAAGCTACAACCATGCCGCCCAGAGTCAGTTGTGGTCGAAAATCATCGGGCCGGTTTCACACTGATTCAGCTCAAGTTGACCCCATTCCTGAGGTGTCAGAAAGAGTCTGATACTAAGAAGGATCCTGAGAGTGAGACAGAGGCTCAAGAGGAGCAGAGTCATGCTGATGAGAATAGAGACTCTCAGCATTCAAGTCACTCACAGAGGAGGACAAGGGCTGAGTGTGAAGAACGTAAAACCCGGACTCATGGTTCTCGGTCCACACACAGAACAGGTGAGGTGACAGGGAGTAAGAGCAGCCAGAAGGACAGAGAAGAGACTGAAACAAAAACTGAACAGGAAGGTCGATGGGATACTGACACTGACCATTACAAGAAGTCGTTCTGACACAGTCAGGTTCCCAAAACTAGAAGAAGCAGAGATGATGCCAACCGACATGATTACATGGCGTCATTGAAAATCTCATTTCCAGTGTTCAAAGGCGGAAAGAGAGATGACCCCGATGTTCATATTCAAGATTTTGAATATTATGCTGAATTGAAAAATATTGATGAAGATGACTAGGGAGAATATTTTCCCCAGACACTAAAGGATGCAGCGAGGAAATGGTACTACCATTATCCAGCATGTCAGCTCAAGTCCTATAACAAACTTCTCAAGGCCTTCAGGCTTGAGTATTTAGACAACAAGGGAGACGAAGATATCCTTTGTGAGCTAGACAAAATCAGACAAGGCAAGTTGCTAGTATGCAGCTATGTAGAAAAGATTAAGGAGTTAACCAGGCAGTTGAAGGAGCCGCCTTCAGAAAAACGCCTACGAGCATAGTTTCTCAATGGGTTCTGCAGTAAGAAGTTGAGGGAGCAAGAAGTCCCTGCACCCACAAAGAAATTCAATGACTTGGTGCAGTGAGCTCTCAAGCTTGAGCAGCAAGATAAAAAGGAGAAAATCCACAAGAAGCGGAGGTCCAGCAGCAGTAGTTCTTCCACTAAAAATACTGACTCTAGTGAGACCTCCAGCAACACTGAAAGTAGTGAAGATGAAAAGAGCAAGGGCAAGACAAAGAGAGGGTCTTGGTCCAGAAAAATTGATGAAATGGCCAGGAAGATTGTCGAAATTAGCCAGACTAGACAGCCAGTTAGAAAGATGGAAACTTTGTGCACTAAATGTAAATCAAAAGACCATGTTTCCAATGAATGCCCACAGTGTACCTACTGCAAAGCCTTTGGCCATTTGTGAAACAACTGTGGCATTCGGATTCATCACTTCAAGAGAGGCAAGGATCTATCTCTAGTTGCCTTTACCAATGCCGAACCAGCCAAGGCAGAGACAACCAGTGGACCTCGATAGGGAAATCTAGGTACCAGTGGGACTGGTACAGGGCGCAACAAGTACTAGGGAGGTCCTGACCAAGGCCGAGGAAGAGGAAATTTCCAGAGGAGATCTCTGAACTGCTATACTAGCGGGAAGTATGGGCAGTTTGCAACTCAGTGCCTAGAAACACTTAGTACTACGGCTACTGAGGCGAAAGCCCCAGAGCTAGTCCAGTTAGGGCAGTCACCCATAGTAAGGGGGTGGTTATTGAGGAAATGCCATATGAGCCTACCAAACCAGTAAGTCCTGGAAGCAGCAATTGGACTCAGCAGAGGGATGTCTGGAAGGCTAAAGGCAAAGAGAAGGTCGTCGATGAATGGCAAGAGCAGAGACAACTGGCAGCTAAGATCACTGAGGATCTAGCTGAGGAGCTACCGGAGCAGCAGAAGTTTTGATATTAGAGTCATTTAGAAGATACCCACCCAGTTTTCTGAGAAAACAAATCCAGATCAATCAGGATCTGAATCCCTGAGACTATGCTTGCTGCAGTGCAAGGGTTGATGGAAGATCTCAGCACGGCAGACCAGAAGTGATTGAAAGCAACAACACTGACATCAAAATGAGGACTGGCAATGCAAAGAAAGTCCCAATTCTTTGAGTTCTGATAGTAACTCAGACTAGGAGAAAGAAGAAATTCATGTAAAAATCTATGAAAGAATTCACACAACTAGACACTTTGAAAAGTGAACCAAATGGTCACCTTTTCATTCAATGCAAGCAACTTTTTTGTGATGTAGGCACCACTCATTTGAAATTGCTTTTGTCATCATTAAAATAAAAAAAAATCTCAAATTTATTATCTAATGGTATAATTTGAAGCTTTTAACACCTCCAAAGTGTTCGGAGCGCCCAAAAACTTAAAACACAAATATCTACATGCTTCATTCTGACACCTGAAGAGGGAGAAAAGCCCAAAAAACTAATAAAAGTGGTTTTTGGCATATATCTCGTAGAGGTTACTCCAAAAAAATTTGGAATGGACTCTACGTGCCATTCTCCAATTTGGAATGGCCTCTATGCACCGTTCTCCAATATTTTTGGAGAACGGCATGCAAAGGCCTTTCTTGGTTCTAATTTTGGGTCCTTGAGCTTTGGTTTGTGCTCGTGACTAGAATCTAGCTCTGTTCATTCTTGGTTTGGTGGGATTACTTGTGTGGGTGGGACAAGGATAACATCCTCAGGTTTTCCAACTTGTGGTTCTAGTAAAGCTTAAGCTATTTGAATCATTTTCTTACACATTTCAAGCCTTTGCTTTTCTAGTTCCACACATGGATATGTCATCCACATTTATTCTTGGGTTTGGTTGTTAATAATCCGCACTTCACAGGCTTTTAGGAGGGCGTCTAATGGCTCATTAACCTTATCAACCAATACGGATCCTCTTAAATTATAACTTCTCAGTTTCTCCTTTATGGACGGTTCTTTTGGAGGTTGAGACGTCAGCCTCATGTTGTCTTATCTTCTCTTTATCTTGGGTAAGCTCCTCAACTATTGATTTTTGCTCTCATTTCCTAGGTGCTTTCATCCTAGCCTTTCTAGATTTCCAACTATTCCATTTTCTCTTGGTTTTTTTACTAGGTACATCAGTCTTTGGTTCACTCGTCTTTGCACTCGCTTCAGTTTTTGCTTTTGTATCTCTAGATTCTTATCAGCTTCCTTTTGAGCTTGCGCTCTCGTAACTACTTGAGCTAGTACGACATTTTTATTTTTTCAAGCTAGTGTGTAGCTGAATGATTCTTGAGACATTCGTTGTGATCTTTCTAACTCGGTTTGGGTTTTTTGGACAGTTAGGAATCAAGTAAATGACACCACAGTCAAGACAATAGGCATTTACTTGAGTGATCTCTGTCTGAGGACATTGTTTGACCAAGTGGTTTTCATAGCTTTTGCGACAATCTGGTTGAGGAGCTTCTTCTTGCATTTCCTCTTGGCTGTAAACATGCTCTGACCTAGCTAAGCCTCTATTCACAATGAACCACAACGTCCTTTTGTTCATCTCATACCTTCTTTCTTCAGGTCAAAATGCAGGAGGTGGACGTTGTATCGGCCTCACCAGTCCAGGTGTTTCTCTCATCTTCTGTTGCTTTGAAGGGTAGTACCCACTTTGGTTGCTATAATACATTGTAGCTGGTACTAGTTCTTGTTTATTAGATGCTTCTATTATTGGCATGTATCTCATGTCTACATGTATTCTAGCACCTGGAAGCAGAGGTTGTTGTCTTAAGACAGGCTGTGGCCTTGAAGCTCCTACTGGACCTGGCGCATTCCCCTTAGCGTATCTAGGTGGAGGAGGTGCTACTAGAATAGGTTGTACATACCTCTCCCTAGCTTATTCCATGCTATAGTTACACTCTTCCCTCGTATGGTTTGTCCATTTTCTCTCAATTTTGCACCACTTAGGCTCCCTAGGATCATATTTTACAAGAGGGGCTAACCTCTTGACCATTTCATTTTGATAAACTTTTCTTGATTGATAGGTGCCGTTGGATTTGCAATGGACTCACTCATCTGTGAATCACCGTGATGAGAGGATGTGTTATCCTCTTGACTCTTACAATACTTTTCTTTATATTCCTCCCAGTTATCCACCAGATAAAGAGATTCTTTGATCAATTTGTTTAGCATCAAACTCCTTATCATGTGAAGATTCTTTTGAAGACCCACGTGTCTCATTCCTTGGATAAAGATCAGCATCAATGGTGCCTGCGTAGGTAGCTCATCTCTCAGATAAAACTTGGTATATCTCTTGAGCCGTAATGCCACTTTGCGTACTAATTCATCTCTTTCTGTTTGAATCTATGGATTTGTGAGACCGTATTGTGAGCTATGCCTTTCCACAAGAATTCTTCGTTGAATTCTTCCAACAACTCATTTAGAGTCTATCACATCTTTCCACTGAGTCAAACCATGTAGCCGTGTCATCTTCTAGAGTTAGTCCAAATCCCGCAAACTGTGTTGCAAAATCCAAAACTTCCTCTACTCTAATTACTCTTCTAAAAGCCGCTACGTGATCTCTTGGATGTTTATCTCCAAAGTATTTCCTATTTATCTATTTTTGATTTGGAACGGTCTAACTCACCGATTATCTACAAATCTAACCATAGACTCTTCCAATCCTTCTCTCGCTTTAGGCCATCTACTATGGCTAGGTTCCTTTTTAAAGGGATTGGTCGTTCTATTGGAGATTAATCCATTAGGTAGATTCACTTTAGAAGGCATGTCTTCCATCTCTGTGATCATTTCATCTCTCTTTATCGCTCTAGAAGAGAATCTGGGTGGCTCCCTTTTTGGAATTGTCGTAGGCATCATCGTGTTTGGTGGAGGTATCTGTGGTCCTTTATTAGGCTAGTCGAGGGCAAAAAATTGCATCCAAAGGCATCAAGAAGCCACAACGACCCAAAACCTGAAAATTTCTGAGCTTTGACTGAAATGTTTTTAGTTTGTACATGATTTTAAGTCGTATAAAAGTCTCCCTTCAAAAAAATCACTCACGGGCACTTACAGCAGCTCGACAGTTGTCACTATACTAGCGATTTGCATTGCATGTGCATGTGCTTGCTAAAGCAAGCTAAAACCCCTACAAAAATAAATCCCACACAAACTTTTGACATCAGGCGTCATGTCCATATGTACAAATTTACAAAAAACGGGGTTCTCAAAATACGTGCAACATAGTTTGCCAAACCCCCAGTCTGCTAGAGCATTCATGCTCAATAGTAGACTATGCAAAAGCTTATGTACAAATATACATCATGTAAAAAGGAATCAGCACCATATACCCTTACCACGATCAAATGGAAAATTATTATCCTTTGCATCTATCATGCACACATAATGGCATCCTTCAAAGTCATAAGAGCAATCATCAATCACTAGTGAGCTCCAACCGTCAACGTACATGTCATACAAATCAAAAGACCATGGATCATCATTCTCACCATCATGAAATGTATCACTCACATCAAGACAAGACAAGACAAGACATCCACTGTATTCATGTCATCATGGCTGTCCCAACTTTCCAAGCTACAATCCTCTTCAATATCCACACATGCATGTGAGGTTTTCATAAGCTTTTTCACCCTTGACAATGCATGACACACCTTGACTTGCATCTCCTCATTCATCTCAACTTGTGGATCATCAATCCCCAAACAAGACTACCATCACAATCCACATCACTCAAACCAACCTCTTGCTCACAATAAAAATCATAACTAGTAGGAGACTCAATGCCACCAATAGCATCATCTATATCACAAACATCAATCTCAGTATCCCAAATGGGTCCACATACCCACAACTCATCAGGGTACCATAACAACTCATAAGATGGAGGAGAGAAAAGATCATCCATAATCTCAATATGCATGTCATCTACATCACAACCAAAATCATCCAAAGGCATATAACGCAAGCATATAGAGCTAGACAAGTCCTCATATTTACAATCATTCATACATGCATCCAAATCAGCTATACCGTTTCCCTCTTTGTCATACATGCACTCCAAGGTCTTTTCTTTCATAATATTGCTTGCACATAACTCCTCATCAATATCTACATCATCAAGAGGAAGAACCTCATCTTCTACATTTGACTCAACCTCATCATCAGTTCTGCAATCATCAATAGTGACAGACGGGCTCTCACATGAAACCCATGAAGAAGCACAAGAGTGATTTACATTTTCAAACCATCGTTCTTTCTTCAAGAAATCAACAATGCTCCTCGCACCCAACAATTTTGTGCAAGCAACCTCAATCCCCAGAAATCTTGGAAGAGTACCAATGAACAAGAACCTCTCTCTTATTGCATCCAAAACCATATCCTCAAGCACCTCTAACTCTTGCTTGAGAGAGAAAAACCTCATGTAATGCATTGCCAAGTCTTCTAACCTGCTTAGCTTCAACTGTCTCATCGCATCATTCATCCTAATCAATGCATCACTAAGCTTAACCATGGTTGCACTTTTATGTATGAACCATCCAAATTTAAGGTAACTCAGGCCAACAATCCAATCAAACTTGTAAACTAAAGGTCACTTGAAGCAACTCCTAAGTGGCGGGCACCAAAACACTGTTGGGAAAACAAGAACAAGGGGCACCTCTATAGCAATGTCTCCCAATAGCGCTCAAGGCACAAGATCAGCACCACAAATGGTATCAAAATAACCTCAACAAAACCACAACTCGAAGACAAGTGATCTCTTGGGAATTTACCAGCACACGCCCACCTAAAAGACCAACATGAAAATTAGGAAGCACTTACCCTGGCGTGGATTTACAACACACGCCGACCAATGCACTTGAGAGAAAGAGCTTCCACATTCACCAAATAACTCTTCAAAAACACAATTTTGAAGTGTACACACATCTCCAAACAAGAGAGCTTCCACAACCTACCATACACCAAACTGCGTGCAAGATGCCATATCCTGTGCGTTGTGGAAAATAGACTGTATCTCCCAAACCACAACTCCAAAAGGGATGCTTTCAAGCCTCAAAAATTCTCTGCATTTTCTATAACAAAATCTCTGAAGACCAAAAATTTCAATTCTATGTATCTTTATGTGCAAAATTGGCGCGAACAGCAAGCTGCCATGGCCTGACTACACGTAGGAAGGCTAGTAGAGGGCAAAAAACTGCATCCGAAAGCATCAAGAAGCCACAACGATCCAAAAACTGAAAATTTCTTAGCTTTGACTGAACTGTTTTTTAGTTTGTACATGAGTTTAAGTCATATAAAAGTCTCCCTTCAAAGAACTCACTCACGGGTACTTACAGCAGCCCGCCAGCTGTCACTATACTAGCGACTTGCATTGCATGTGCATGTGCTTGCTAAAGCAAGCTAAAACCCCCACAAAAATAAAGCCCACACAAAATTTTGACATCGGACGTCATGTCTGTATGTACAAATTTACAAAAAATGGGCTTCTCAAAATACGGGCAACACCGTCTTCACTGGTAACTCCTGATTCATCATTTTCACTCACATCTTCTAGTGCCAAAGATTGCTTGGTAGTCATATCAAACACCCTCTTTTCACACTTCTTGTTATACACGCAAATTGTGCCCTTGCCCCAATCTTGCACAGCACCAACAAATCTCAACCAAGATCGTCCCAAAATGAGAGGAAAAGCTCCCAGGCCAGCTGGCATAACATGAAAGTTTACTATAACCTTCGGTTTAAAAGACTTCAACTTCCAAATTCTTGATCAGCCCCAAAAACTTCACTTTGGCATGGTTTTTGATTCGAATCCTAAACCCACAGCTCTGCATGTAATGAGACCTAGTCTTTCAACACATGACTGTGTGATCACACAAACTTGAGCACCTCCATCAATATAGACCTCTCCCATGCCCACACCTTTGTGCTAAGGATTTACCACATGACAAATGTCGGGTAACTCTCCCACAGCTAACACTCTGACTTTTCCATGCTTTGGATCTTTCTTTGGATTCACTAATGACTTCCACTACCTCTTAAGTTTGGGAACCATATTCATCAATTGTCCAAAAGTACAATCTACTTTCTTCCCAATCAGGTCTTCCTTTAAACTGCAAGCTGTTTGGCCTTCTCCCAAAGGTAAATCTGCTACTTCAAACCATCTACGAGGTCTTCTCTTCCTCTTGTCTTTCGCATCTTTACCCCCTTGCTCTTTCCCTTTGTTTTTACTGGAACTTGGAGAGGCGTAGACTTCCCTCTCTCCTTTGCCTACGGGCATCATAACTGCTTCTTTCTTTTCAACCCGCACAATATCCACATGACCACGAGAGTTTGAGGCCTGATTTTCATGTTCAATACCTTGATCTCCTTGTATATTCAATGCATGATCATTAGCCTTGTTAGGAATCTGCTAAGGAAGTGGAAACATATCACCTCCCATCCTTGATGGCTTTGAACAATAAGTGTTGATATGACCAAGTTCACCACAATTATAACAGGTAGGGATAAACCACTTTTGCGGCTCAAAGACACCTTTTCCATGATCCATATTAGCCAATTATAACAGGTAGGGATAAACCTCCTTTGCGGCTCAAAGACACCTTGTCCACGACCCGCATTAGCATTAGACTGACCTTCACACTCCTAGGCCATTCCTCTACCACGACCATGACCACGACCACCTCCACCTCCAAGAACACTGAGCCACAATTCCTGCATCATGGTCATCATGTCTTGCATATTTTGTTGTAACTATTCAGTGTTAGCAACCCTTTGAGCAGGTTGGGCTCCAACCTCTGCCTGATTTCCCTCATTTTGGTCACCATTACCTTGCACATGGATTGCTTTCCCATACTCATTGAGTCTTTGAGCCTTCCATTCTTTCTCCCTGGCAATAGTGATTGCTTCCTCGAAGGTAGAAGGCCTTTTCAACTCAACTTTGAACTTCTGACTTTCCTTTAAGTTTGCCACATAACGGTCCTTCTTTAACATGGCTGGAGGGATTTCATTTCCTAAATATCAGGCCCATTTATCCCATAAACGGGTGAACTGCATGATAAAGTCATCAACACTTTGATTAACCTTTTGAGTGTACCCCAAGATTTTATGCCAAACTTCATACAGTACTTCAATGGATTTGTATTGCGCCAGAAAAGCTTGCTTCACACGATTACAGTCCAAAACCACCCCTGGAGTTTGTGCCTGCACCAGCTCTTCATAATTTTGTAGCCAAACTTTTGCCTCATCTTGTAAATTGTATTGTAGCAATTGCAACAATATAGCTTGATCTATTATATTTTGCAGTAAGCAATTGACTTCCAATTTCTCAATAAAAGTTCGTGCATTCTCATTAGGCAATCCACAAAACTATGGAAACTCGTTGGCCATGTTTGATTGCTACAAAAACACTTACATGTGACTTTGAAAGTTCAAGGGATGTAGAAAATTGCTCCAGTACCTAATCCACCTCACACTGGGTAACCCGGCCCCTAGTGCTTGGCTTCACAAAACCTCACGACCCTCCAAAGATTGCAATCCAATTACACAACCGCCTCAAGTGATGTCCACAATTTTCACATACATAGGTGGTTGTCCATAAGGACCCACAACCCTTTTACATTCTCTGCCTACATAATAGACATATTTCACAAGAATTGGAGCATAGGAGCACTTGGTCCTTAGTGGGTCATCAAAATGATATTAGCATGCAAACAACAAGGAAAACAAGTGCCTCTACAGCCTTGCACGAGTCACACTGTCGGAAGGAAGAACTATTGCACTGCCAAAATCATCTGTGATGAGCACCTGTAAAGATTTATGAAAAACCCTTCTTGCACAAAACACACTTTGAACTAGGATAAACCAAGGACAGCATAATGTGGCTCGTCTCATGGAGATGTCCGTAGAGTATCCATAGGCAAAAAACAGATGAAAAATGAGAGAGTTATGGCCACTTGAAATTGGGGGTGTACTCCCTTTTGCTAAAAAATGAGCTCTCTGGAAAGTATGCAGGTCTTGCAGCTATTAAAAAAGGGGATTCCCTTATCCACTTAAATAAAATTTTCTTCTTCTCTCTCCTCAGCCGACATGGCCTCTTGGGGTCTTTTTTAATTGGCTTATTTTTTGCCTCTTTTGGTAAAGTTTGGAGCCCAAGTCGGTGACTTTGTGCACATGGGAAGGGAGAGCTTTTGTCCAGAGAACCAAAAGGGGGAGTAGGTGCTTGGGCATGCCAATGTGTACAAGTGGGAAAGGCACCCCCATCTCCCAAGAGCCCATAAGCCCATCAAGCCAAGCCCTTCACCGAGTGATACACCTAATGGGAGTTCCCCCTTTGCCCTATATACCCCCCATTCTCCCCTTTTCCCTTCCCATGTGGGATAATTCCCATGACACATGGAAGTTCCTCCCCAATCCTCCCAACTCCCTCATGCCCAATTAATTTCTAGCTTCTCCCCCAAGCACAAGAACTTCTCAGACAACCTTCCCAAAATCATAACTTGCTGCTCCGGACACCAAATGACACACAGTAAAGTACGGCTTGGAGCCATCACCATGGCTACTTCTGTAGATTTCAAATCTCAGCATTTCTAATTTAAATCATCAAGTTGTACCAATTGCCCTTGTCTTATGCAGTTCCAATCACTTTCTAAGTTGAGACCACCCACTTCGGAAGCACATGACTCGGGATGTACAAGTCTGATTTACAAGCTATAAAGCATGACTAAAAATGCTTATTGAAAACCATGTTTTGGGGATTTTAACAACCAAACTGGAAAAACCAAATCTTTGTACATGAATTTTTACATGATCACTCCCAAGACTTGCAGCACTATGTTCATATATATACGTGAGGCTAATTAGCAAGCTTTTTGGCACAATCTACTAGCTTTATGCTCATCCAAAAATGCCTAACAACACATATGATGTTCAGGTGGTTAGAATGGAATTTTGTTTCTAGCACAGGTGCCCCTTGGTATGTAGAACAAGAATATGTACTCACAACAAATTTTGGAACTCAAACATTGCACAAAATCACCACTTTTGATAAGGAAATTCCTTGAAAGAGTAAAATTCCTCCTATACTCAATCTATATGCCCAAATGAATTGAAACTTGGTGTATATGCTCAACACAACATGTAGAAGATCCATTCAACGTCAAAAGTTCAAATTTACTGCCAGAATCTCCCTTGAGACATCATACGCATATGATGTCTGTTGATGAAGTTTTGGACAAAATTCATTCGTAGGAATCCCCAATTCTTTAGCATTGGTTTTCAAACACTTCTACCAATTTTCATGCAAGAATATGCTCATAATCACAAGTTTTTTTTTTTCCGTTTCTGACACTCCATCTTTTGTTTTTTGGGTGTTAAGAGTTGGTCAAAACTCTAGTCTCAATGTGTACCTAGAGTTAAACCTCCCTTTTGAATACTCTGGTGCAGTCAAATATTTCAATTTTGTCTCTAAATGCCTCTTGAGACATCATATGCGACATCATACGCATATGATATCTAAGTTTTTGAAATCTCAGTTTTTCTTCACAGAACCCTTGCACATGCTGTTTTATATGCACAACACCAATCAGTCATAAAGAAATGTCAACACAAATCTTTTTTTTACATTTTATCCTCAAAATCAATTTTTCAGAGATTGTGAATGCAAACAAGCACTTTAGCAAATAAATCAGTGATGAATAGCTCTAGATCAAAATTAGATCACTTACCTAAAGCTACTTCTACACATCATATGGGGTTTTTCATTTATGAGTAGAAAAATGCTTCATTGCCACACACGGGCTAACAAACTCTTTTATCACCTCACAAATCACTCCACCACCAACAACTACTCTAATCTACAACTAACACTAAAAATCCTAACTAAATGTACTTAGTCGCAGATCCTCTTCAAGACACACGCTTCCTGGTTGTCCACTTGATCTCGGAATAACCTCTTCCAAATCCACTTAAGAAAAATTCTCTCTTTAGCCGAAACTAAAGCAAGCAACCACCACATGAGTGTTAGTAGGATTACCTATTCAAGTCCTTGTGTCCCCGGCAACGGCGCCAACGTTGCGAAAGCAAATCACAACACCTATAAAGTGCATGCAACACAACCTAGATCAACATAATGTCAATTGAGGACACAGATGACATGATAGGTGCATGGAAGCAATCTCTTTAGTTTGTCAGACTAAGACTAACCCAGACATACAACACTTTGGAAGGCTAATTAGATCAGAATCTAGAATCTCACTACATCAAAGAAGTTATATTTATCTCTCAGCAAAAGCAAAAGTCTGCTGCTAATAAGCACAAAAGAGCCTTGACCTTCAAGCAAGATGATTGGTTCTTGCTAAAGTTTCCTAAAGCTCATCTAAGGCATACCTCGGGCAATAATCCTACAGTACACCAAAAGTAGCATGCTAAACTAGCAAAAAGATACTATGGTCCCTTTCAAATTCTTAAGACAATTAATGAGATGGCTTATGAATCGAAGTTGCCCAATCACTGGCACAATGCCTTCCATGTGAGCTTACTTAAGCCTTATAAAGGAGAGCCACCTCAAGAAGCCGTCATTGAAGACATACACCAACCCGAGTTTATCCTATGACATGAAGACAAGGTCTTGTGAGAGAGTAAGATTATCCAATGGTATCTTATTAAATTCAAAAATTATCATTTTGAAGATGCTAGATGGATGCAAGGAATCCAACTTAAGGATAGTATGCACCTTGTTAAGGCTTACAATGACTCACTTGAGTAAGCACATGTAAATGTATATAATGTACAATTTTTTTCTCTTATATGACTCTCTTTCTCTTATTGTGCACAAATTTTAAGATATGCATGCTTATGATCATGTTTGTGGTGACTACGTCTCCCAAGCACCAACTAAAACTTGTCGATCTACTTTGGAATATGGACATGGACTATAGAGTAGACATGCTTGCTGCAGCTAAGTCTCCCAAGAACCAAATGGACTAGTCATCCATTTTGGAAAGATGTCATTGGGTAAAAATGGATATCCTCTACCCACTAGGAAACCATGGACTAATGGCTATGCTTTATCTTCCCTACCTCATAGTCGAGGACGATTATGATTTCAAGGGAGAGGTAATGTCAAAAAATTTAATATCTAACTTTCCCAAATGATTTTCTCATCTTAAACTAGCCATTTAAATTGGGGAGATTCAGAGACCAAGAGTTAGCATATTAAGATGTGCGCTGCTAGAATTATCTTAATAAGGGACCAAGGAGAGATAAAGTCTACCAAAGAGAAATGTGAACCTAATGAATCTTGAAATGACCTTAGGTTAAGCTTCATTAAAGCCTCCAAAGGCTAGTGTTAAAGTCTTTTAGGCCTAGGATCAATGGGAAAGACTATTGCCAACACTAAGTATTCTAGACCTTTTAATACTAAGTCTAAGGTTGCAATGGACCCCAAGTGGGTCAAGTGGCACCCCCCACTTGCATTGGTGATCCCTAAGTGTAGGGAGATGAGAGATAGCACACAGACGTACACTAGGGAGCTAAAGGCTTTTCACTTAAGGGATAAAGGACACATGTCAGGCTCCTAGCTATGTTGCCCACAATTAGGCCTGAATACTATTGGGTAGCCAATATGAAGGACCAATGAGAACTAAGATTTATAAAATCAAACTTAAACCTCATTAGATAGCCCACAAAGAGAACCAATAATAATTGAGCCCTACATGAGCTACCTTAGATCCTATTGGACAGTCTACCAAGGGGACCAATGAGAATTAAACAACCCATGAGTAAGCTTAAATCCTATTGGCTAATCTACCTTGAGATCCAATAAGAATTAGCTTCATTTAATTAAATAATTAAGCTCTCTTTTCAACAAGGGAATAAAGAACACCTGTCACAAGACTAACCCTCTTGCTTGATATGAAGAAAACCATTCATTGGCTAGCCCCTAGTATGGATCAATAGCCTTCAAGATAGTGTATTCTTGGAAAATCAATGAGAATACTCACTCTTAGACCTCACACAAGCATACTCACAAGGTGAGAGTCTCCTTCTCATGTGTGGGAGAAGTGGAGAAGCCTACACCAACAACACTTGGCCATGGAATGCAAATCCAAGCAAGTGCCAAGCTCCATGCATGATGATCTTCTTCTCTATCTCCATTACTAAGTTATGCTATGCTCTATGAGTTTAGTAATGTGGGAGGAATACTTCTTTCTCATAAGAATACTCCTTCTACTTTCCATCCTCACTCCCCGCTAGCTCTCTCCACCTTTGAAGGTGTTTGAGGTCTTGGGATTGAGGCCAAGCCAAGTTTTATTATGTACATGAAGCATAATTGTGGTGCATGAAGCTTTCCATATTCATGGAACCAACTATTGAGAATGGGATCGAGCTAGCTAGAGTGGATGAAAGAGAAACATAGCGCAAGTGTGTGAGTATGTGTGTGTAAGCAAGATTATCACTCAAGTGAATTAGGTTCCAAGATAGAATTAGCTTGGACTCATAAACACAATCTTGAGTATTGACTTAGCTTAGCACAAGCTCACCATAGACAAGCATGTAGTGCAAAATAGAGTTGTGTTTAATCATTCACAAAATGAGATTTAAGTAGCTCTACAGCCTTGCTCCACAGCATGTGGGATAATTCCACTCTTCTCTCCTCGACTCATACTTTAGGACAAAGATCACACTTTAGATACAATATCCACACAAAATGATAAGTTGGTATTCACACACGATGGTAATATCCACACACGCTGACAAAATCCACACAGGATGATAATATCCACACAGGAAAATAAAAGTCCTCCCCTACTAGTAGAGGCTGCATCTTCAAAATACGTCTTCATAAAAGACAAGGTTGTTCTCGCCTTCTTCGTTTTCGTCTTCTACCATGTGAGCTAATCCTTTGTTAGGTCTCTTTCCTTCGTAGATTCTGCTATTACTTCTACTACTGCTGCTTTCTCCACTGCTACTGCCTCCATTTGAGTAGCATCTAGAAAGAGGGTGTCCCTTCTTACCGCATTTGTTGCAAGTTTTGTTAGTAGTCTATCGCTACGTGTCCCATTCTTCCACATTCATAACACTTTCTTCCAGTTGATGATGTTGATGGTGAATATCTTCCCCTTGAGGATGTCGTGAAAAAAGCCCCTCCTGATGAGGTTAATGAACCTTTTTTCTTTTTTTCTTCCGCTTGGATTGAGTTAATGACATCTTGAAAAGGTGGAGCCGGTTTTTTTTCTTCAAGAATTGTGATTAACCGGTCATAGGAAGGTGGAAGTGCACTTAATAGTACGGCCACTTTGTCGTCTTCTGGTACTTCGACTTGGATGTAAGTGAGCTGTGTGACAATGCTCTTAAGCCTATTTATTAGGCTAGCAATGTCCTCCCCTTCAATCATAATGAGCTTGTAAAGTTTTCTTTCGAGACTAACTTTACTTCTTTTGGCCCTAGCTCCAACATTACTTTCTAGGACATGCCAGGCATCATGTGCATGCTTACATTCGTCTATGAAATGCACATAGTTGTCATGCAAGGAGGTGATGATGATTCCTAACGCTTGTTCGTCTTTGGCCAAATTCTGGGCACTTGCTATGAGTATAGTTGCCCTAGTGTGCACTCCATCGGGTTCGACTTGTTGCTCTAAGGCAGTGCTAATGATAAACCATAATTTTTTTTTCATAAGGTATCCTCTGAATTTTGTTTGCCAGGTGTGAAACCCCTCCCCATTGTAATTCTCAATTCCCTTTTTCCCCATTGTGCTAATAGAGGGGCCTTAGCTTAGGAGACTCTCTTAGCCAGTGTCTACCTCTTTACACGAGCACGAATTCCCCTTCAAAGATAATAGAAAATTTATTGACAATTTATAGTGCTTGGTTGTAAAATTTTAGGGTTTATTGCGAGAGAGAGAGAGAGAGAGAGAGAGAGAGAGAGAGAGAGAGAGAGAGACCCTTTTGTGAAGCTCCTCTTCACAAAGATGGAGTGAGAGAATAAAGCTTGGTTTGGCTTAATGCGGCTTGATTTACCTTGATGTAGCTAGTGTGGACTTGGCAGCATTTTTCTACAATATTGCAGGTCGATGAGCTATGGTCTGTGAGCCTTGCACCAGCTTGTTGAGCTCGACGAGGATGAGGATGCGTGTCACAGTTTCTCCCTATTGTGAGGCTTGGCGGTCGCTTGTCTTTGCAAGTCGATCCAATGGGTAAGAAAGTTGGCTTGTGTGTGGGAGCATGCCCTTAAAGGGCTTGTAGCTAAGAGGTGCGGGCCAATGACCGTGGGAATTGGATCTTGCTAAATTCGGGCAGTGCGGACAGGGACGGGCAGCGGGCAGCGTCTCCGAGCAGGCGAGGTCAGTGGGTAGGACTTCCGGGCAGGCGCGTCGGGGCCGTCAGATGGGGTAGAGTCTGCGTCAGTAGCCATCATATGTGGGCGTGGGTGTGCAATCAATAAGGGCCACCGGATGAAAAGTTGTGCTTCTAGTCGATCGGTGGCGGACCCGAAGTCGTCAAAATTTTTGGATTTACCGCCTGCTAGAAATCCTCCTGTCTTGCTTGCTTAGAGGAGCCCACATTGAACCCACAACCATACAATTCCACATAAAATAACGGTTTTTGAGCTAGGCCAAGGGTCCCAATGGGCTCCACGTGAGTAATACTCCAAAAAGAATATATTTCACCTTGGTTTAGTAGGGCTTCTCCCACAAAAAACACACACACTTAAGAAAAATATTAGGAGTTTAATTAGTGGGGCTAAAGATGTCCAATCGGAGAGCTTGGAGGCTCTTTGGAGAGCTTGTAAGGAGTACTTCGAGATGAGGTGAATAGTGTTAGGTGATTCCAAAGATGAAAAAACTAATTGAAGACGTGAAATATGAAAAAACGACACTAATCAAATGAAAAGGAGCCTTTAATCAAAACTCGACCTAGCTATGGAAGGTAGTGGCTCAATGGACTTTCACCATGAACTTGCCCACACATAGCTTATTCGTGAATTGATTAGAGAGTAGAGAAACTTGATAGATCTTGTTTATTATAATTAAGGAAGGATAATTACACTAACACGCAAATACATAGTAATAAACCTAGCTAGCATAACCTAATGCTCTGATATCACTTGTTGAGAATGGGATCATGCTAGCTAGGGTGGATGAAAGAGAAACATAGTGCAAGTGTGTGAGTGTGTGTGTGTAAGCAAGATTATCATTCAAGTGAATTAGGTTCCAAGATAGAATTAGCTTGGACTCATAACACAATCTTGAGTATTGACTTAGCTTAGCACAAGCTCACCATAGACAAGCATGTAGTGCAAAATAGAGTTTTGTTTATTCATTCATGACA
Source organism: Adiantum capillus-veneris (assembly GCF_014529385.1). NCBI lineage: Eukaryota > Viridiplantae > Streptophyta > Polypodiopsida > Polypodiales > Pteridaceae > Adiantum > Adiantum capillus-veneris. The sequence continues at coordinate 8,872,022 of NC_140933.1, read as the reverse complement.
TGAGCTTTAAGTATCTCTATAGCCTTGCTGCACAGCATGTGGGATAATTCCACTCTTCTCTCCTTGACTCATACTTCAGGACAAAGCTCACACTTTACGCCAACTGACCTTAAGGAACACAAAGATTGTATTGTAATACAAAGTCCTTTTAGAGGGGGGACCAACTCCAAGTAAATCCAGACCTCAAATGTGTCAATCTCAATTCCTCTCTCTCTTTCTAGTTATTATTCATGCCAAGCTAACTAGTTATGTTGTTTCTTGTTGTAGACTCCAACCAAGCACTCTCTCTTTCTTCATTAGGAATATCCTTACTAAAATGCTCTCTGTTGTCAATATAATTCCACTACAGTTAAGGATATTAGCACAATATCATTACACGACCTCAACTCTCTGGGCTTACAAGTGGAAATGTTGCTCGGTACAAAATCTACCTACCAATGTATGAAGGATATCCGAAGAGAAATCAAAGAAATGCTAAAATTCAAATGCAAAGTGCCAAAGTAGTTTTGGATCAATGAGTGAAGGCTCTACTGGAAAAACAACGCAACTAGCAGTCGAGGACCTATGACTCGGATGACATTTAGAGAGAAAGAGCTCAATATAAAGAGTCAGTTTCATCTAGTTCGGATCACGAGGAAAATTATGCAGCAAGAGAACCACATGATCATTGATTTTCTGGAATTTGTCTCGGACTCTTTGGTACTACTATATGCCATTCCTGCAAAAGATGTGGAGCTACCTCTATTTTTTCCAACGCTCTTTGCCCCACACATTGAGCCAGCCAACCAACAATGATACATTAAGATTGTAGATGGGCTCAGAGAATTGTATGAGGAAGCCACTACTGAGTGGTTGGCTTGGAATTAAGTCCTGCAAGAGGCTCTGAAGACGAACCAAGTCAATGAGCTCATTAAATATCTTTAGACTTTCAGTTAAGGATGGGCCAGTGGAAGGTGCAGCTCAGGCGTCTCATCAAGATTACAAATCAACTCCGCCAACTGACAGTACAAGCCTTGAAGATACCTGAGAAGGACCTAGCTAACAAAGCATCCTTTGAACCTCATTCAGAGAGATGGTTGAAATTTTTTTCGAGGCCGGAACTTAATGTAAGTAGCCATTACGGGTGGATGCACACATCCTACTGTCACAAATTGGCTAGGGCCAGGCTTACCAAGGGGAAACGCACATTGTATGACCCTGACACCAAAACCTGAAATTCACTAACACCTTATGAAATAGAAATGAAGACGGTCAAAAAAGACCAGCTAGAGCAAGAAGCTTTATACACGCTAATTCAAAAGGATAACATTGGTGCAAGTGCTCCAGAGCCTTTCAGAGAACTTTACAAAACCCCTACGAAGAAGTCACCAAATAAAAAGAAAGTCAAATAGACAGACACTGGATGAAAGTAGACCTTCTAGAAATTTGGGTACATACCAAAATTCAAGAAAGGGAAAGAGGGACATAGATGATGGGAATGGCTCTTGGCAGGATGCTAACGGATGACTAGATTAGCGGCCAATAAACTATGGATAGTTACCACGGTAACTGATACAGTGTGCAACCATTCAAACCCAATCGAGAGGACTATAAATAGGACCCATTACTTCATTTCCAGGTATTTGAAATTCGATTCCTAAGTTCCCCAACGCCAAGCCTAATATCTTTATGTCTTGAGCCAAGAGCAGTTGTCCTTTGTAATTCTCATTAAGCTGGAAACTCATTTGTCATTGACTCCAGTTGTATACACTTTTTTATCTAAATAATACAATTACAGTTCAGTTCTCTGTTTTAGTGTCGGTCTCTTTTCAGTTCCAATTCTATCTTTTAGTTATACTTAGTCTGATATAAGGTCTCTGGTTCAATCTGAACTAACTCCAACTCCCAACCTGGAATAGCTATCTAAAAGCGTCCAACTCATTTCAAGGGCGCCATCTATCAAGTGAGAAATTTAAAAAAAGTTAAAAAGGATAAGTTATGGTATAATTACTTGGTAAGTAGGTATGGCAAAAAGAATTGTCCCAAGGAAAAATTTGTTACCCAGGATAAGGAAAAAGATGTACAAATGGTGCATTTGCTTCCCCCAGAGTCCTTTTCTTGTCATGCCAATGTGAAAATAACACATACCAAAGCAATTCATGAGTGAGAACCCTTATAAATGATGAAGCATCTCACGATTTCATTGACTACAAGTTAATGAATTGTTCTCACAATTTCATTAAATACAAGTTAACGAAACGTTTTCAAATTTTCATTAACTACAAGTTAGTGAACGTTTCAATCTACCCCAAAATCTAGTTTCCACCACTACAAGATAGCTATGTTAAATGGCCATGATACAGACATGTGGGGTGCACAAGTTAAGGAGTACCTCTTGAAATTCAAACGTTTAGGACAACTTTGGATGTTTAAGTAGTAAATATGGATAGTGCAAATGTGTTAAATTAAGAGTACTTGCAATGGTGTGCATGTACTATTGTTGGTAGTACTCTATCACCACAAAAAAAATAAAAATTGTTGCTAGTAAATTAAAGAAACTTTTAACCGAATATAGAAATGTATTTCCAAAAGATTTACCACATCGAATACCATCAACACGTTTTGTGCAACGCAACATAGATATTACAAGTAGTAAACCTGCCAATAAACTATCTTATAAAACGAGTCATTTTGAGACTATTGAGGTAGCAAGTGAACTAGTTGAGTACCTGAATAGAGAGTTTATTCAGCCTAGTTCTTCATCGTGTACATCTCACATTCTGTTGATTGAAAAACACGATCTTGAACATGATTACCATTAAGAAAAAGTATTTGTTACCAAACGTGGATGAGTTCTTTGATAAACTCACTAATGCCGATATTTTTTACGAAAGATCTTCAATCAAGATATCATCGAGTAAGAATTTGATTTGTTAATATACCTAAAATTGCCTTCCAAACAAAATTTGGACATTTTAGTGTTTTGGTCATGCATTTGGACTTAACCAATGCACTAGCTACTATCATGACACTCATTGATAGTGTTTTGAAACCATTTGGTTTATCTCAAAGGTCCACATAGAACTGCCTTTACGACTGAATGGGGTATTTTTACCTATCGAGTTATACCTTTTAGGTTAACTAATGCTCTTACCATCTTTCTAAGATTAATGAGCCATGCTTTCAAAGGATACCTTAAGAATTTGTTGAAAGTATATATGGATGATTTACGTGTACATTCATCAATCCGAGCTTATCATTTTGAACATTTCAAAAAGGTAATAGAAAAATGTGAACTTTATAGGATTTGCTTACATCTTGAAAAGTGCACCTTTATGGATAGACAAAAAAAAAATTTCTTGGACATATAGTATCTAAAAAACAGCATAGCAACCGATATGAATAAAATTTACTCGACAAGTTTGTCATTGTTTTTCTCGATGGCATCCTAGTGTACAGTGCGTTTGAAAAGTACATATAAAAAAGAGTACTTACACCACTTGAAGAAGATGTTTAATATGCTAGGGAAACACAAACTATATATTAATGAATTCAAGCGTGATCTTCTAAAATCAAAAATTCACTTCTTAGGACAAATTTTGGTTGCAGACCTACATATGGATCAATCCAACCTTGATCAACCCTATGATATGCGCATATGGGCACAATCTCATAACTCTAGCTAATGTGAAGCATCATGTTGCCAAAAAAAAAACATTACACAAAAAGTTTCATGAAGTCCAACAGAGATCGAAGGAGACAATGTTGACTGATAGGGAAACAGAGCAAAGTAGACAATAATGTGGAACAAGTCCCAAAATGACTACAGCAGGCAATTAGCAACAACATTGTGAGACACCATTAACCTGCAGCAAGTAGTGGGGCAAAAATGACCGCTAAATGAATCTGATGCAGTAACCACCATCATCAGACAATCCATGAGTTGCTAAATCAAACATGGTCAAGAGATGTGCAACAGGTCTATTAGAACTTATATGTCTTAACTTTGCATACCTGGAATATCTGTAAGGGCATATACTCTGGCTTTGTATACTGCCTTCGTGTCTATTCTTGTTATAAAAGCACCGGTGAATTGCATTAGAAAAGAGATAGAATATGTACAATGGAACCCAAGGAAGAGCTGTGTCTGTATATGAAAAATTTTGACATTTTGTATCGAAAAAGGCCCCACTGGGTTGCACTCCCGTCCCAATTTCTAAGCAATGCTTCAATAACAGGGGAACCTCTATCAACCACTCAAATAGCAAATCCTCAAAACTTATCTGGATATTTATGGCATGCCTCTCCCTTTTCCTTCATGAAAGTGAAGTGCATGCACTATTGTGGTGTCACATGATTGCTCACAAAATTTGCGCTGAAGAAAGCATAAAGTTTTGCAAGCCAGAAAAAGGAGAGAAGAAGAACAACAGCTAAATATGGCCACAACACAATCCCCAAAGTATTGGAGTTCACCGACGTCGGGAAAAATAGCTGCAAATGGAAAGTGCTTCACCCACAAAATACATAACATCTGTTTGGCATATACCTCCTACAAGTCACAAGATCACTACAATCACTATTTTCATGGAATTCATGCCTCGTTCTTCCTCAGAAGCGAATGGTGCTGGCCTGCCCACCCATGAAAGCACCACCAGAAATACCTGCGTTCAACCAATACCAAGGGTTCCGCTCGGATCGCAACCAAGTGTGAAGCTTAGAAGGGAAGATGAAGGTTCACATGCTCACCATGATGTTATCAAAGAACCCCGAACTGCGGATCTAAGAAAATGTGTAGGAGCTTCTCCTGAGGTGAGTCTAATTTAAACAGCATGCACTACGAGAAACAGTATGAGCTGTCTCTTTTTCTCCCTGGTCAGCATAAGTGCTGACAAAAAAGTTTACATCTCTGTGCATGCTATGTAACATCACATTTTAGAACCCAGTTACATCAGCCATGCTTTTGTCATAAGACGACAATACTGGAATGCAGTTCAAATACTCGATCACAAATCCTTAACTGTTTAGACAACGCAACATGCAGACTAATTACCGACTACCAAGCAGCATCAATGACAAGTGAGAAGAATATAATGCCATTGACAGACTACTGAGCACAAAGAACTTACAAACCTCGACTGATCTCATAATAGAAATGAGAGACATCGGGACATCTGATGATGAGAAATATCTTCATACTCAAAGCCATAGATAACAGAGCACAATTGTAATGTTGATATTTCACCATGACCTGCATTTGATTGCCAGATGAAGCAAGAAGACCGCAAATATAAATATCTGCTTCATTTTATTAAAAAGTTTGCATTGCCTGCATTTAACAGCCCAAAGGAACTAGAAGAGTCAATTCACTAACCAAAACACAATAACAAACTTGTTCGGCCAAAGTTGCCCATAACGTACAATGCAATCACATTTTGTGACAAGAAAACTACAGAGTTTATGAAGATCATACCTTCCGTATATTGCCTTTACAACCAGCGTTCTATCATCACATACCATATTCCTCTCAGCTATGCCACATCTGGTGAGACAAACCATACTGTCGGAACCACTTTCCTTGATTTACAGTAAGGTCAGTACCAATTGCAAGTAGAAGCAGCATGTAAGGCGACGCAATTCCAAATTCTGAGGAGATACCCTGATAAAAATGATATTTACATTTCATAACAGTGGGCTTCAAACCCTATTTTTTGAAACCGAATTGGACCAGCGCTTATTGAGAAGCTTGATGCTGGAAACAAGGAGAATAAATCTGCAATAGAGGCTTTGAGATTAGCAAGCAGGATGCCGATGCATGAGATCAGAGCCAAAGGTAGGATGACCGGTGCAATCAGGACCCCTAGAAGGAGGGCAAAAGAGCCACAAAACATCAAGGTTGAAGCAATGCCCAGAAGGAAGGAAGCTAACCCTAGCGCAGATAGCCTGGGTACAGTCGAAACCTGCGGTAGATGAAGATGGTGCTGAAGCAGATGAAAGTCGGCAAGATTATTGCCCCCGTACTCGCCAAAAGGAAGATCTAGCAGAGTCTCACAAACTCGCGAAAGATGATGCACAAGAAAATCCGTCGCCCGCAGAAACTCATTAGGGTACCGCAAGGCGCAAGGGTTGGAAACTGGGGCAGAAACGAGGCTTCGCAGAGCCATAGCTACGGCGCTTAATGCTTGCTCGGTTATCCAAGATGAGATGACGTCGTTGAAAATGAACCTCTCGAAGATGAGATGACGTCGTTGAAAATGAACCTTTGCCCACCTTGGCCCCTGTCACACTGGGGCGGCCGCCCGTTTCTTTTTTAGCATGGCCACCAAGCAGAGAATCACGCGGTAGAGTGTCCCCATCCATCGCTGGCCGTCAGAGTTTAAGTTCAGTCTTGCACGCTCACAAGGTCTCTCGGAAAGTTGGCCGATGGCGTGAGGTTGTCGTCACTCTGACACAAGCTAGAGACCTCGTCACTATATGGCACGGCTCTGGATCAGAGGGGATCTAGGGCCTAAATTTGGGGACGCGAGGCGGTTTTAATCTCGACTGTCAGATCATGCAGTGAACTAGGGGTGGGTGAACTAACGGTGAACTAGGGCCCAAGGGCGAGTAAGCTAGGGGTGGGTGAAATGGGGATGAACTAAGGGTGAACTAGGGGCGCCTAAACTAGGGTATGATCATGTGCCATGCCAACATGGACAGCGACGCGCGCTAGCGTGGTGGTATGGCATTCGTGTGGCAATCGAGATGTCGTAGGTAGTTCACCCCCTAGTTCACCCCCAATTCACTGCGTGATCCGATGGTCGAGATTAAAGGCGTCTCGCGCTCCCAAATTTGAGCCCTAGATCTCCCCTGGCCAGAGCCGTGCCATATAGTGACGAGGCTAGAGGCCATGTTTCTCTTTTTGCTTTGCCAATGGTTGCCCGCCGCCTCAACTTAGCCAATCATTCCGCCTTACAACCGGGTTGGGAGAGTGGGTCAGCGGGGTCAAGATTTTTAAAATAAAATATGCAAGAATTAGATTAAATAAGGCAAAAAATGTTACATTTACGCAATAAGGAGCTCGATGAACTTTGGAATAGGGTACAACATGAGGATACAAACTTTCAAAAATAGTTACATTTACTAGTCAGATCTAACACTCTCAAACATTTGGGCATACATACTAGTGACTTTGCTTAGGTGTTCTTGAATGATGTCAAGCTCAAACAGAAGAGCTTCTGCTATGTCCATGAATTCACCTTCCCATTCATGAATTGGTTGGAGAAAAGTTGCAACATGATCCACCATTCCCTCTACACATTTTTTTTCTTCAGCAGCCACGTACCTTTCCAAGTAACAAAGACAAACCAAGGTTTGGTTACGCAGTTAGGTCTTGGCTTCAAAGGCCTACGAAATAGCATTAGCAATCCATTTCATTGCCGAAGTGGGGTGGGTTAGGATATTCTTGCCCGCCCCACTTTTGAAGGTTATGGCAAACGGCAAAAAATAAGCATGGGTAGGATTGCGATAGGTTTCGAACACTGACGTGCTACATGGAAGCCGGGGAGTCCACCATTTGGCTAAAGTCACTTTGTTGGTCAAAGGGTGCAACATTTTTATATTGCCTTGTGTGATTCCAAGCAACTCGCCTCCTTCCAAAAAGAGCTAGGCACCCGTCCCAGTGTGACAAGGGCCTAAGTATTCCTACTATAGCATCTTGAAAAGCAAGGGTTTAAGCGAAGATTTCGCGTACTTCACCCGTGCAACAAGTAGACATCTTGGGTTGACCTGCAGATGACAGTAGACCTGCACTTGCCCCCAAGTGTAGCCTGGTCTTGCATTGTCCACGCCCTCTCATACTGGCCATTTGTGCCAAGGAACTCGCCATCACTACTGTAGAAGATTTAGCGCCACTTTTTTCCTCACCGCAAGGGCACAATAGTATTAGACTCTCTGCGTCGTAACTATAAAAGGCTAGATGTGCTTCTCCAAAAGCTAGCATGCTCGCGAGTGTCAAAAGGTGCAAGTTGGAGACAGGGAGCTAGGTATTCGAGCTAGCTTCTTTTTTTTTTTGAGGGCCGCCCTCCCTATTTCCCCTTCCTCCTCTCATCGCCCATGTGCTTCCTCCTCTCATCGCCCATGTGCTTCCTCCTCTTCCCTTGCTCCTCCTCCAACATCCTCCATCTTCTCTCTCCATCTACTCCTCTAACGTCCTCCCTTCCTCCATCTCCTCCTCTAGCAACTGCCCTCCCTTCCTCAAGGTCCTCCTCATTTCCCACTCCCTTCTTCCTCTCTCTTTCCATGTCACTCTATAACACCTATCCCCCCATGCCCTCTCTCTCTCTCTCTCTCTCTCTCTCTCTCTCTCTCTCTCTCTCTCTCTCTCTCACCACCCATGTGACCTCCATCCCCAACCACCCATGTGTGTGTGTGTGTGTGTGTGTGTGTGCGCGTGCGCGTGCGCGCTTATGTATGAAAATCCCTTCATATATGAACCATAGTTAGACAATTTTATTAAATAATACATTAAATAACAATACCTTAACACAAGACATCATAAAAGTGAATAAATATTTTGTGTAAAAAATCTTGTCCTATTTTTATTAGGTATAACATTGCATCTGATAGTCAATATAGCCATCTAGACTCAAACTTTGATTTTGGAGCATTACAAAATGGCATCTTGTTGTTCTATACCTATGCGTCCATCTCTGGGGATGAGCCTCCACTACACCAACAAGGAGAAGGATCCAACTGTTACCTACATCCATACAAAAAACATTCCATTAGAATTGGCTATGTTTATGTGTTTTGCAGGTGTTAGCACTAGATCCAGTTGTTATCCATGTCACATCTGTAGACCTAGTTTCTAGCCTACCCAAAAGACGGAGTAAAGTGTGGCCGACCAAAAAATTATTTTCTATATTTCAAGAGTGAAGCACACTCTCCATCAAACCTAGAGAGTGTTAACCATCTAAGAAAAGTATGAATTGTTATGTTTAAACAACCATAAGTATGATGGTATTACATAGCCATAAGTAAGCTGGATAGGATCTAGTTCCAATTATTTTTTCTTGAATAAAAAAACATTAGTAGACGATGAGATGGTATAGAGAAAAAGAAGATCATACTGCGAGGTAAGTGCACACATAACATGTGTTCCCATAATGTGTGAATAGATGGTTTATAATGATAAATGCTTAAAAACCCAAAGGCTCCATATTATTGTTAATGAAAGCATAAGATTGATAGAACATAAACCTGTTGTTGTCTAGCATTGTTGTCTAGCAGACTATCTCGATGACCAAAAAAGTGGTGATGACATAGTGCACCGGAGGGGAGTACTTTGCAAAAAGAGGTGCATTTGTATGAGCGGCACCCTTGAGCAAAATTCGTTGGTGCGATTATGAGTAAGCAATGCTTACAAAAGCAATGTCATTGTGCATTCACTATCGAACCTCTATTATATCTTTTCCCAAAGGCTTTTCAAGATTTTGTGTGTGTGTGTGCACGTGTGTGTGTGTGCACACGCACACACGTGTGCAAAATAAACAATGCTTATTTGCTTGCACTACAAATCACACACGCACGCACATATGTGCGTAAAATAAACAATGCTTACTTGCTTGCACTACAAATGTGCATGAGATTACATGTGTGTATGTGTTGTTCTACAAAATCGTAGCATTTTCTACTCGCATACGACCTCACCTAAAAAACTTGATAGTAAGTGTGTGTGTGTGTGTGTGAGAGAGAGAGAGAGAGAGAGGGAGGGATGGTGAGCTACAAAAGAAATGCACTACATATAAGTCTAAGTGTGTTAGCAACAAGTGTGAGAAAGTAGTTTTTCCTTGCCTCATAATATTATAGCATGGGTCACAGCAACCTTCAATTTCATGACAGAGTAGTGTATCACCATCATGGTCCATATTAATTGGCATCCATATTCTTCCGGCTTTCAATAGATGTGCCTTGAGGTCACATGCAAATGGGTTATCTTCATTGCATCGTGAGTTGTGCAACCCTTCAAGATCGTTTCTAAGGATAGTATATTACCCACATGGTCTATATTAAAAGGGTATCATATTAAGGAGTTTCCACTTTTCCATTCTTCTCTTGTAATCTTTAAGGATTTTTACTAAAGTAAAGCAAAACTAAAAGAATAGTTAAGGCATTGTTCATATGTCTATTGGTCCAAGACAATGCTTATTAACATTCATGTAAGGAATGGTGTGAAGGGTTTTTTAGGTGCAATCAATTCTTTGAGAGAAAAAAAACCTTATATATATATGATATCCAATTATAGGATAAGAATTAGGGGTATTTTTTACTTAGATAAATTTATGAAACAACCACGACCAAAGGGGAACATGGCTTTCGACTTCTTTATCACAAAGCCAGAGTCAAATAGTTTCAATGTTTGAAAATTTCAATTGAGAGAGAAGATTGTGTGTGTGTGTGTGTGTGTGTGGCCCTCCCACATCCCAGAGGAGAGATCCACTTGGTGGAGGATGGTCCACCAAGTGGACCAATCCCCCACCAATTGTAAACAACTATGGCTACAAGTTCTAAAGCATGGCCAAAAAAGATCGTGTTTCTTGCACATAGAGATTTAATGATTATTAATCAACCATATGCTACCTGTTGAAAGAGGTTTAATATGAGAATTTTCCAATAAAGGGATACTCCTAGGAGGAGAATATGATAAAATGAAACAGACATACCTAGATTCTCATGCGTTTGGTCAATATATCAAGGCAAGGAAAAGTTGCAGGTACACCCTTCTTCGTAGGGTAGCTAATTTCCTATTCATCAATCCAGCCTTGCAATTTACATTTATCATCATGACTTGTAGAATTGAAATAAGCCCAATACTCTAGGATTCTTCTTAGTCTAAGTATAGGTAATCCTTTTTTTTTTTTCAAAACTCACAATTGTGAGTGAATTATATTAATCAACCCAAAAAATTACAATGTCTTGTCATGCTCGTGTTGAGCCATGACATCATCCAGGGACCATAATTACATCGGCAACGATCCCAACCAACTTGCCTCCTTATCTTTGATACAAAAGGTCCATTATCATGTTCTTATGAGATCTTTTAATTACGGATAGCCAAGATTTTTCCCCATCCTAGGTATACCCTCTGCTGACATCAAGGCACAAGTAGTCCTAGACCAATCCTCTGAGTGTTGCTTGGGCCCGAGTGTCCAAATTAGCACTTTGCTTTCTTGTATAATTTTTACGAAGCTTGCCACCTCAAGACCTCCTTCAAACACACAGCGGTTCCTTGTCTGCCATACATTATGCAAGAATAAGTACCTGACGATTTGAGTGCAGATGAGGATGGCAGGACCACTTGAATTCTTCCCTCCAAGGAATAGATCAATCTTGTAAAAACCAATTTTCCATGTTCTTTGGACCCATTTACATATTTTCCCTGCGAGGCCTTTGATAGTTGGGCAATCCATGAAGAGGGCCAGATCTTCACTAGCCAACCTGCACCCCAAGCATCGATTTGACCCAATCCCTCTTTCCTGAATCTTCACCCCCGTCGGTAGAGCACCCCAAATTACCTTCCATAAAAATACCTTCACGTGTTGCAGAACCTTTGGCTTCCAGATGTTCTCCATTACTTGCTCCCACCTTTCCTTCGACCATTGTTTTTTCCATATCTTGTTGAGGGGGCTAGACCAATTCTTCTTTTGCATCATTGTATGGTAAATGTCTTTTGTATGGGGTTTCCCTAAGAGACTGCTTCCGGGCCATTTCCACGCGTTCCAATCAAACTCCGAATCATAGATAGGCATCACTAAATTGTCAAGCTCTTTCCTCACTTTGTGGACCAGCAAGACCTCCAAGCTATTCAGCTGGAACTGGGTAGCCAGGAGATCAATGGTTTTCCAACTCTTGTTGTCACTGTCCCAGAAGTGCCCCAATCGATTCAGACCCTTATTATTCAGCTTCCTGCCTATCTCTATCCAATAGGGAATTTGTGGCGGATCTACAACTTTGGAAAGCTAGGGGGACCAATGCAAAATGGAGTTCTTGAAGTATCTAGTTTTTTCCCCCCACTTCAAGACTCCTGCTGCTTTGTTGCATTTTCTTACCAATTCTCCTGAGCTGCCCCCCAATCTTAGGGTAGTCCACGTCGGGGCTAATAGCTTGTCATGAACCTCCACCCCTCTCCACTTTCCACCTTTCGAATCAAGTTGAGCTGCTTCTATCATAAATTTGATCATGATAGCCCAAACTTGATCCTGTTTAGCCAAGGAAACAACAAATTTGGTGCAACAAGCTTCTGCATGGGCCACAGGGTTCAGAAATCCAAGGCCTCCTTGATTAACCGGCCGAGCAACTGATTCCCAACGGGCCCATTGCCATGTCCTGGAGGATTTCGTGTTGTTTTTCCATAAAAACCTTTTCACTGGTTTTAAGAAATCTTTCCAGTGAAACTTAGCCATCTTGAGAAGCGGGCTAGTGAAGGCAATATAAGGAAGCATAAAGGCATTTATCACTTTTATCCGACTTGAGAAAGGGAGAAGAGCATACTCCCACCTACTCATTTTTGTTTTGATTTTTTCTAGCACCCACTTAAATCTTTGCTTGTAAGTTACATCCACCCCCAAGGAGCTTCCAGATGTCTAAAGATATTCCCTTTTGTGACAATCTCCCCAGACCAATAGGGAGATCAGCCTTGACTTCTCTATATTACACTGGGACCCCGAAGCTACTGAGAATATTTGTACAATCTCCAAAGCTTTCCTTATGACCTGGGGGCACGCCTTCAAGAAGAGGAGAGAATCGTCTGCAAAAAGTTTTGCTAGGAGTTGGCTGTTTCCTGGCAACTCCAGGCCGTGCTACTCCCCTCGTTCCGCACTAGCTTCGAGCTTTGTGATTAAAGGATGTGATCCTATGGTGAATAGCAGGGGGGCCAGAGGGCATCACTTCTTAATAGACCTTTTGACCTCAAAAGAGCCCACAATTCTGTCATTGAATAGGAGCTCTGACTGGCTCCCAACTCCCAGTACACTTACCAGTCGACATAAGCGCGTACCAAAGCCCAAAGCTTCCACGATGGCTTCTATATATGTCCATGTTATTCTGTCATAAGCCTTATCCAGGTCCAACTGTAGCAGTACACACTCTTCCTTTGTGAAAGTTGCGTACTCGATGCCCACCATTGCTACCAAGATGTTATCGTAAATGGGCCTTCCTTTGATGAACCCATGCTGATGGGGAGAGATGATCTTGGTTAGTAAGAGGGCTAGTCTGAGGGCTACAGCTTTAGCAATAATTTTGTAGGCCACCGACATCACCGTTATACGGCGCCAGTGTTTCAATTAAGAACAACAGATTTGTTTGGGGATGGGTTTGATAAGCCCTCTCTTTACACTTATCTCCAACGACCCTTCGACAATGGCTTTATTGGCCAACCTTGTGATTGGGACCTTGAGATCATCCCAAAATTCTCTAAAGAATTCCACCGTCATCCCATCCCAACCAGGGGACTTTTCCTTGCCAAGGGCTTGCAATGCTAGTGAACATTCGTCCTCGAAAAATTCCCTTTCCAAGAAATTAGCTTCCGAGTGGGGAATCTTCTTCTTAACACTCTGAAGTAAGGACCCTCTGGCTTCTTCCACTTCTTGGGATTGGATCTCTGGCCGTCCAATCATTTGACTAAGATAGCTCAGCATCAGACAAGCCATCTCATCCTGGTTATGAACTGCTGTCCCTTTCTCATCATCGAGTGAGCGGACGTGGCCTCGGCTCCTCTTGATTTTTAAAGCCCTAAAGAAATGCTCTTGATTAGAGGCTTCATGTTGAAGGGCAGTCTCCCTGGAGAGAAGCCTTGCCTTTCTGATATCTTCTAACTACTCATCAGCAAGGTTAGATTTGGCTTCGAGCCATTGTTTGTGCTCAGCCTCAGTAGCAAGCCCCTTGGCTTTTCTGGAGGTAAGCAACTGTACCTCCGCAGTAAGATGTTGTAGGTGTGCCTCCTTAGCTTTCTTGATTCGGGGGCCCGAGGTTTTGATTGCTTTGTGAGAAGTGAGAGCCTACACCAATAATCTTGGCTATGGAATGGAAATCCAACCAAGAGCCATGCTTCAATGCTTAAGCCTGCCATCTTCTCCATCTTCACTACTATGCTATTATGTATGCTAGCAAGAAGAGTGATGATAAGTGAGGAACTATTTCTTTCTCCTATGGAATGTTTCTTCTTCCTCTTCCCTATCCTCATTCCCCGCTAGCTCTCTCCCCCTTCAAAGGTAATTGAGGCCTTGGGACTGAGGCTTGGGATAGTTAGTGCTTTCTACAAAGTTTATGTTATGCTTGTGATGTATGAAGCTTTCCATCTTCATTGCATCACCTAGGTCACAAGGAACTCAAAGATTGTATTGTACCAAGTCTCTCTTGATGGGAGAAACTATAATACAAATGCCTATTGGAGGGGGGACCGGCTCCGTATGAATCCGGTCCTCAACTGTTGTCATGTTCTCTAAACTCTCTCTCTTGCAAAAGTATTGTTCATGCCAAGTTAACTAAGTACCATGTTTATGTTGCTACCATCAATTAAGTTCACCCGCTATGCTCACAAAGTAACCTCATAAAAGTGCTTTATCTAATTTCTTAGTTCCACTACATTCAAAGTTCATAGGCCATTTCCATTACATTGGTATGAAAGCGTTTGATTTCTCTTTTCTTGCTTAAGAGGAGAGGTCCTTAAGTAGCCTATTAATGGTTGATTTTGTTAATTATATTAGGGTAAGTGGGACTGGGATCTATTATTAGTTTTGTTGAGCCCACTATGTGGGATATGGTGCACACCTTGGGAGCTTTGGTCTTAATAATGGAGTCTTTTTAGACTTTCCTACGTCTTTACCATTATTGAGCCATAAGAAGTCATCTATCCCTCGTCAATTTCGCTATGTTAGACTCACTCCACTACTCTCTATAATTAACCAATTCGAGCCGTGGATGTAGATACTTAAGTGCCCATTTTCAAAGGCTAAGAGGAGTAGCAACTAAGGTTTTGAATTGCCAAAGCATAAAGTAAGTAAACACATGAGTTTAATTAACATGACTGACAATAACCAAGAGAGTAGAATGAACATTGATAACTTTGATTTTTGCACATGAAGGTGCTAATGATGATATGCCCCCATGTTTGTTAATTATCTTGTCACTAGGTTGCAACCAGCTATGGGCAACCCTGCTTTGCAAGCCGAAGTTACTCAACAACTTCATGCTTATGGGATTTCCTTTCCTCTCCAAGAGGAGAGAGAGCTTAGGAGGCCTCTTGATGAGACCCCCAAAAGAAGACTCTCTCCCATACAAGAGGAGGAATCCAAAGATCAATAAAGTAATGAATCCCTAAATTCCTCCGAAGATGTGGCTCCATGAAGAAGGCGGACTAACGATCGCCAACTCTTCCAAGAGGAAAAAATTAATCCATAGTCCTTCTCCTCGTCGCTCCAAAAGGGAAGAGAGGAAACAAAGGAAGAAAAGGGCAAGAAAGAGGTCACCCTCTTCTCCTTCTTCTTCACCTTCCTCCTCTACCGATGAAAGCTATGGCTATTCTCCTAGAGTATACAAGAGGGGAGGACATCGCAAATCTTACCCTGCATGGTGAAGGTCACAAAAGCTAAATAAGTTCAAAGAGGGAGGAAATAGTATCTCTTTTCTCACCTATGATGGCACCTTTGGTGCTACCGACAAAGTATTGGCCTTCATCCAACAATTTGATGCGGCCTTTGGAGATGAGTGCTTCACGGAGTCCTCCAAGCTATACCATGTAGCTATGCACTTTCAAAAATCGGCTTGTCAATGGTGGGCTAGCCTTGGTGGCAATGGCAAAGCCCAAAAGACATGGAAAATTCTACGAGTTTCCATCATGAAGCAATTCCTTGCAAGTGATGCAAAGGACAAAGTGCTTACCAAATGGTGAAGATTAAAGCTTCTCTCTGATGAGTCTATCCACAAATATGTGGACAAGTTTTGGGATTTACATATCAAGACTACTATCTTTCAAAAGATAGACTTTGCCGTGCAAAAGAAACAATTCTGTGCGGGATTACCCAAAGAGATAGCCGAGTATGTCAACTCTCAATGGCCTGGTTCTATCACCAAGGTAATCCACCACACCATGGTTGCTTCGCGCATCAATTTCCAACAAGGGGCTAGATGGAATGTCAAGCCCATGGAAAATAAAGACAAAAGTGATGCCAAGGAGAAAACCGATGCCCAAAATTTTTACCAAGGCTATTCCAACAACAACAACAATCGGTCCAAGGAGAAGGGAGTTTAAAAGGTAAATATAAACTCTCTTCTAAAGAGCTAGAAGCTTTTTGTAAGGACCACAAATGTTTTAAGTGTGGGAAGCAAGGCCATGGTTATCGTCCTTGCCCCAAGAGAATTGCCCACAATGAGACTCCTAGAGCCTCTATGTTTGAAGCTCCAAAAGAGGATGCTCATTGCCAAGTATTTCTCCTTTCCTATGCTTGGGGAAAAAAGGAAGAGCATGATGCCTTTATTTTGTTTGACCCTGGTTCAACTCACAACTTCATATCCACGGAGTTGACCACTAAGCTAGGCATACAAGCCCATGAGATGGGAGATGCATTGAAAGCCAATGGAGCTATCAAGGGACAAGACGTGACAATTACTTCCTCAATTGAAAAAATAAGGCTTCATGTCCAAAGCTATGTGGACAAAAAGGATTTCTTCATCTCCCCTCTCAAACATGAGAATGTTATCGTTGGGGCACCATGGTTTAACCGCATGGCTTCCAACATGAAGCTCCCTAAAACGAGAATCTACTTCACCTACAGGGAAGATAGCATGTATATAGATGCTAATGAGTTGGGGAACACCATATCCTTGCAATAAAAGGAATCAAGAGGAATTAGAGTTGTCTAATTTCCTAAATGGATTCCAAGATATTTTCATTGACGACATCCCTAGTGAGCTACCTCTAAAATGAGGGATAATGACCATGTAATTGAGCTCCTACCAAGAAGATCACCGCCTAACAAGCCTCCTTATCGGGTTTCACAAGCTCAACAAGAGGAGATCATGAGACAAGTGCATGAATTGGTGGAAAAAGGGATGGTGAGGTCTATCTCCTCTCCATTTTGTTCACCATTTCTTTTAGTGCAAAAGAAAGACGACACATATCACATGTGTGTCGACTATAGAGCACTTGTGAGGGCCATACCCAGACTCGACCCTGCTCACCTCCATCAGTCCTCCAGACCGTTCCAGGGAGTGAGTAGATCTATCTGCAGGTATCCCTCCCACTTGGGACCGACATTCAGATAGGACTCCGGCCTATCTCAAATGCCAACCCAAGGGGGTACATCCTTCTGGGGCTCTGATCCCACTTGAGAGGGCCATACCCAGACTCGACCCTACTCACCTCCCTCAGTCCTCTAGACTGTTCCAGGGAATGACATAGATCTATTTGCAAGTATCCCTCCCACTTGGGACCGACATTTAGACAGGACTTTGGCCTATCTCAAATGCCAACCCAAGGGGGTACATCCCTTCATTCAATGATTCTATCCGCTTCTCATAATCAATCTGCCCTTGATAGCTTTCCGCACCCAAAATCGTGGTCCTTAGTCTTGATTCTCTTGATCTTTAACCTAGGATCTGCTCTTGCTTTCTTGTTCTCCCTTGGTTCATGGCAATAACCCCTTTTTCCTGACAAGCAGGCACGGCAATTATCACTTTCCCCTAAGAAGAGGGACCTTGCAATCCTACATGGTCTCACTCAACCCCGATTACCCATTTTTATCCCACGTAGTCCTAGAGTTTAACATAACATTTTTAAATCAACATCTGGCCATCTGACCCTCCGGATCCGCCTACCCACCGAACCATTTCATGAAAATCCCTTCCCGAGGTAGTACTTAACTACTAGAAAATCAGGAAGACAGTAGTCTATCAGACATCATCAAACAACAAGCAACATGCAATCTGTTGCAGACCCTCGTTCAGGAAAATTCATCTGGTTGTTCCCACCAAATCTTTATTTAGAAACTTTTAATTCATTTCCTTTCCTTTATCTGCTATAATTAGCTTGTAACTAGTTTCCTAACTAATCATGCAACACATTTAGTTTCAACCAATTCATCTTACCTCCCCATTCAGGCTAAGATAATCGGTTACAATCCATCAAAATGGCATCACCTTCACAATATTTCCCAGAATTAAGTGTTTGGGAAAGGCTGATCAAGTAATTTAATCATTCCTTCCTACGCATTTTATTCGAGAGGTATAGCACCATCTGGTGACAGATGCACAGGATAGCCCCTATATTCCTAGCCTTTCCAGTTCCTTTTTAAGAAACCAAGTCGAACAAATTTCCTTAATTAAATTCACATCATCCTCCCTGAGTATAACCTTCTCATCCAACTATTGGTATGAGGCCATACCCGGATTATGACCGATTTCCAATAAGATACCGCGGGTACTTCACCCGACCGAGCCAAAAGTAAAACAAATCCATTCATCCCTTATCCCTCGGGCATGAATGATCTAGGCATAACAACTTGCTGATTACGCTGTCCTAGCTGAAAAGGGCCAATCTCTGACAAGTTCCCCAAGAGAATCCTCTCAATGGGCCGGCCTTTCAATCAAATTGACCCCAAGAAGATCCATCTTGGTTCCTGGTCATTTCCAGACAATCTTCAAAACTCCTAGTTAAATCTATGTTTTGCAATGGGCTATCCCTATCACCTCTCGAGATTCCTTTTAACTCCTAGTTGGTAATTTCCAGGTTCATTCATTTATCAACCTTAATTCTTACTTTCATTAATTATCTACCAGCCAAGTTTATTTAGAAAATACAAGCGAGTTTTTGCCATAGGCATTTGATGGTTGATGTCTCTTCGGAAATGCCAACTTTTTAAGTTCAATCCCCGTTTTTGTCGATTCCCAGGTTTTTTGTAATCCTTTGCCATCCATAGGGCATCTCCATGGAAGCTTGTAGAGTTTCGGTTCAAACAACACGGAGATCAATTCCGCGAAGTTATCCCCTATCTCCCCCATCCCGTATTTGCAAACAAAATTGAAATTGAAAACTTTAGAAATACTCTTCAATACCAAAAACTGAACTACGTCTATCAGCTTAGACAACTACTCTTTTCTTATGTTGCCTAGTTTTCCATTTTCGGAAGCCAGAAGGTCATCCTATAATTTATGAGTTTTCGAGTTTTCCATTAAAGCTTAAAGCTAAAATACAAGGTAGTCACTAAAGCTTACATCTAAGTGCAAGGTTACCATTAAAGCTTAGCTTACGAGTGCAAGTCTACCTTTGAAGCGTAATTTAATGATGCATAACTACCATTAATACTTAACCCTAATTCCAAGGTTACCATTAAAGCTTAAACCTAAAATGATGCACATAAACCTTCCTAGTATTAAAACACATGGATTAATAATCCTACTAGAAATGAAGATTACCTCCTCTAAGCAAGAGGGAAGTGGAGTTGAAGTCCTTCTTGAAGAGATGTGAGGCTCAAGTAAGAAAGAAAGGGATTTATGGTGAAGAGGAAGGAGAGAGGAGCTTCTTCACAAAACCCTCAAAGGTTTGGCCTTCAAGAGAGGAAGAGAGTTGAGGGTTTGTCCTTCAAGAGAGGGAGAGAGCAAGAGCAAGGTTTAATGGAAACCTTGGAGTTACTTCAGCATAGTCTTGAGCATGGCAAGTATGCAAGTAGCTTAGAAATATGTGTCTAAATACAAAGGAGAGGAGGTGCTTATATAGGAAATGGTGGGTGGAATTCTCTTCTGAATTCCTATTGGACCCCATTTCTCTTCTCAAATGCTATTGGACCCCAATTTTCTTCTTAGTTCTTATCTCTTAACTTTACCTTTCAATTAAGTTAGTCCTTTTTTCTCCTAGTTCTCGATCTAGATCAGTTCCCACGTAGCTTTTGACAAAGAAGTATAAAATATTCTTAATCTTAAAAAAAAATATAGGGATGACGTAATTTCTTATCTGAAATATCCTTGTCTTTTCATTCTGGAGTAAAGTCTCATTTTCCGTATAACTTCTTTGTCGGTCTTACTTTTTCTAAATTATTTTCTAGGCCGAAAAATTTCTGAATGGTTCTAGGGTTTAGAGAGGGACCTTACAAACTCCCCAACAAAAAGAAAGAGCTGTCCTCAGCTCGGGACATGCTTTAGAGAGTAGATAGACTCAATCTCTGGTCAACTTATGATCGAAGATGGTCAGTAACTTTAGAGTATTTACATTAAAGGACAGTGAAGCTAGTATGGACCTTGAATAATACACTTCTCTTCCATTTTTAGCACTGACTCAAAAGTCTTAATCATAAACAAGTCTTAATGACTCGAGGTTACTTTAATTACTGAATGTGATCTTACTCACTAGATGTTTTTCCTTTGGTGTGACCGGATTGTGTTTCTCTTGTTAGTTCTAAAGATCATTTCTTCACTTCGCTCTCTATCTAGCTTCAATATGCTTTGTAAAAATCTTACCATTCTTACCTAGACTTTATCTTTTTCCATTTTGAGCATTGACTCATTTCTTTATTATCATCCAACTGATACCATGTTCTTGACAGTTAAGGATTTTATACTGATCTTTCAATTAATCTTGCAATATCTCCTCCCTTGTGTATCCAATTTATTTCCTTCATCTTTATTTGTCTTATGTCTATAGCTTATTGTCTCATCTTTCACTTGGTAATCAGATATTTCATGTATCATGACAACTAGACTTGTAAAACACCATAGACGATTTGAATCTCAAAAGAATTGACTGACTAGAGATGCTTGAATTCCATAAATATGATGATTGATTACATCCGCATAAAATTTACATCAAAACTGCCATCGATATCTTGAAGAATAATTATAAGTTGTTCCGAAGAACCAACCAAAATATGATCAAGGGTTTGGACAAAAGGGAGATATTGATTTGATTCCAAAAGGTCCACAATATTTGAATGCAAGCTTACGGAATTTCCCTAGCTTTAAGGAGCTGCGTTTGGGTTTGACTCTGAGGAGAACTTATTCGTCTTTGCTAAAGCTTCTAGTGGAGCGGTGAAGATTAGCGTAGCTCTCCTGCCTATCACTAGCTCTCTTCAGGTTGTCTCTAATGACTAGAAGTTGATGATCTATCTCTTCTAGGTTAGACTTAGCGGCAGGAACATGAAGAGCTGGGTCGGCTAATCGAAGAGGGGCTAAACATTCCTGACCATACAAGGCTTTAAAGGGTGACATTCCGAGGCTGCGATGGTGAGAAGAGTTATAAGCAAACTCAACTAGGGGAAGAAACTTGATCCATTGCTTGGGCTGTTGGTTGCAGTATGCTCGAAGAATATCTTCAATGACTTGATTCCCTCGCTCAGTTTGACCATCAGTCTCCAGATGATAAGCTGAGCTGAGATTCAGTTGGGTTTCTAGAGATCGAAACATAGCTTGCCAAAACTTAGAAGTAAATTTGGCATCGCTATCACTGATGATTCTTGTAGGGATTCCATGTAATCTTACTAACTCTTTGACAAATACTTGGGCTATGTCGATGGCGGTGGCAGTCTGTCTGAGTGGAATTAGATGAGCCTCCTTAGAGAGCTTATCTACTATGACAACAATAGAATCATAGTTTCCAGTTGTCTTTGAAAGACTTGTAACAAAGTCCATACTCAGACATTCCCACTTCATCTGAGGAATATCTAGGGGCTGAAGCTTTCCAGGTAGTAAAGAAGACCATCAGCTAAGGTATAGTCAGTTAAGTGTTCGCTCGGGCTCTGGGCTTCAATCTCTTGTAGAAGAGGTCTAAAACAAGGGTCTACCTGAATCTCTTATTGAACTTCCTTGGGTAAAGAAGAGCTAAGGAGTGAATTAGTCACGGTTGATGAGGACATGACTGCTGGTCAAGAGATCTTTGAGTCTATTGAAGGCAGCATCTCTCCCCCCCCCCAAAAAAAAGAGCTGTCCTCAACTCAAATAAAATACATAATTGATGAAGCTTCTTGGGTACGTCTCGCGACTTAACTTCTTGTTAACGCTTTCAACTTGACTTCTCTCTTACACTTCTTCATCCCCCAAAAATCTGCTAACATAATATTGGAGTCATGGAAAATCTTTCTTAATAAGCTATCTTCTTGAATAAGTCATCGCGTTTGTGGCTTCTTCGATACGCTACTTCTTCTTTATAAACTATATGTAATCTCTTCTTTATCAGCACTTGTTATCCTCTTATTTTTGCGATCTTCACTCTCTTGTAACTTAGTCATTTTCTTATCTGATGGCGTCTTGGCAAGAAGACTTGGTTCTTCCTGTATGCATCTCTCACTTGAAGAGTGCAAATGAGGCAGTTAAAAGACAATTTTTTAGAGCGATACAAAGATCTCCTCTTTCCTCAGCCAAATTCTTGTGTCAGCTAGACGATATGAAAGACATGGTGACATCTCACAAGAGTGACTCTCTGGGATTGAGATCATTTCCGCAACAATACCCGACTTGCTATGGTTACAGAGCCTTTAGGACTTGGCCCTCGATACTACTGCGTCAAAAGGACACGAGATCTTATGTTCTCCACAAGGTTGTTTTTGCTTGTGCAGTTTATCTCCCATTCCCATATTTGCCTCGATACCATCTGCGGTCTTCCTCTTAGAGGTCCTTTTTTCTTCTCAGCTCATACCCGAGAAATTGCTCAAGCTATTTCTCGTAGAACCATTCCAAAGGGTGAGCGTCCTAACATGTGTGGCGCTTGCGATACTTGGTTATGTGACTATATATTAGAGGATCTTCATGAGTTGTAAACTTTCTTGCCTCTCTTTGTAATTACTTCCTAACTCCCTTGTAATCTTTTTTGGCTTTAATTGAAGAAATAACCCTTTTTGAAAAAATTGAGAATTGTCAGTATTTCCTTTTCTTCAAATCTCAGTCTCTCTTCTTCAATTGCCAATGAGTTTTTAATGATTTCTCTTTACTGTGTACTTTTAATTTCTGCAAATGGTCTTTCTTCTACAATAGTTTTGAATAAAGATTCCCACTTTTAAAGTTCTTGGCTAAACTCATAAGTTTGCTTTCTTATTCTTCTCAAGTCTTTGAATGATCCACAGAATTTGTGAGCTTATCTCTTGCATTTTCCAATCTTTAAGGGATTTCTTTTGGTCAGACTTTAAAAAAACACTTGGTCATCACTGCACTCTTAAGATTCTTTCTTAGGACTTGCAATTTGGCAATACAATTCTTCACTTGATCAAAAAAATCCTTTTGTCTGAAGATTATCTTGGTACGATTTACAGTAATAATTCTCATGAAGTCCTCACAATAGAAAACTTGGAAAATATGCAACTCTTGCACTCAACAAGACTTCTTCAATTCAGTGAATAATTACTCAATTTTTCATTGTATTGATGTAAACCAAAATGTCATCCTTGCCATTCCATGTAATCTTCCAATCCTGATAAATTCCAACCTTCATAAATATCTCATTTATGAGCTTCCTAAAATGTTCCAGCATAGCGAGCCTTCGCTGTAGCATCGCAATTTCCATCCTCTCATAGATAATCCGTTCAATTGTTCTGGCAGATCCCAAGCCATCTTGAAAATTTTTGAATAATTTATTTGAACATCAAGACTTCATTTTGTAATATAATTGAAATTTGGGTGCTAGACTGAGTTGTTTTTCACTCATGCATCAATCTTAAATCCAAAATTCCAAATTCCAAGGTCCAAGATTCAAAATTAGGCTCTGATACCACTTGTGAGGGCCATACCCAGACTCAACCCTACTCACCTCCCTCAGTCCTCCAGACCGTTCCAGGAAGTGAGTAGATCTATCTGCAGGTATCCCTCCCACTAGGGACAGACATTCAGACAGGACTCCGGCCTATCTCGAATGCCAACCCAAGGGGGTACATCCTTCTGGGGCTCTGATCCCACTTGAGAGGGCCATACCCAGACTTGACCCTAGTCACCTCCCTCAGTCCTCTAAACCGTTCCAGGGAATGACGTAGATCTATTTGCAAGTATCCCTCCCACTTGGGACCGACATTTAGACAGGACTTCGGCCTATCTCAAATGCCAACCCAAGGGGGTACATCCCTTCATTCAATGATTCTATCCGCTTCTCATAATCAATCTGTCTTGATAGCTTTCCGCACCCAAAATCGTGGTCCTTAGTCTTGATTCTCTTGATCTTTAACCTGAGGATCTGCTCTTGCTTTCTTGTTCTCCCTTGGTTCATGGCGATAACCCCTTTTTCCTGACAAGCAGGCACGGCAATTATCACTTTCCCCTACCAAGAGGGACCTTTGCAATCCTACCTGGTCTCGCTCGTCCCCGATTAACCATTTTTATCCCACGTAGTCCTAGCGTTTAACATAAAAATTTTAAATCAACATCCGGCCATCTGACCCTCCGGATCTGCCCACCCACCGAACCATTTCATGAAAATCCCTTCTCGAGGTAGTACTTAACTACTAGAAAATCAGGAAGACAGTAGTCTATCAGACATCATCAAACAAAAAGCAGCATGCAATCTGTTGCATATCCTCGTTCAAGAAAATTCATCTCGTTGTTCCCACCGTCTCTTTATTTAGAAACTTTTAATTCATCTCCTTTGCTTTATCTGCTATAATTAGCTTGTAACTAGTTTCCTAACTAATCATGCAACACATTTAGTTTCAACCAATCCATCTTACCTCCCCATTCAGGCTAAGATAAACGGTTACAATCCATCAAAATGGCATCACCTTCACAATATTTCCCAGAATTAAGTGTTTGGGAAAGGCTGATCAAGTAATTTAATCATTCCTTCCTACACATTTTATTTCGAGAGGTATAGCACCATCTGGTGACAGATGCACAGGATAGCCCCTATATTCCTAGCCTTTTTAGTTCCTTTTAAGAAACCAAGTCGAACAAATTTCCTTAATTAAATTCACATCATCCTCCCTGAGTATAACCTTCTCATCCAACTATGGGTATCAGGCCATACCCGGATTATGGCCGATTTCCAATAAGATACCGCGGGTACTTCACTTGACCGAGCCAAAAGTAAAACAAACCCATTCATCCCTTATCCCTCGGGCATGAATGATCTAGGCATAACAACTTGCCGATTACGCTGTCCTAGCTGAAAAGGGCCAATCTCTGACAAGTTCCCCAAAAGAATTCTCTCAATGGGCCGGCCTTTCAATCAAATTGACCCCAAGAAAATCCATCTTGGTTCCCGGTCATTTCCAAACAATCTTCAAAACTCCTAGTTAAATCTATGTTTTGCAATGGGCTATCCCTATCACCTCTCGAGATTCCTTTTAACTCCTAGTTGGTAATTTCCAGGTTCATTCATTTATCAACCTTAATTCTTACTTTCATTAATCATCTACCAGCCAAGTTTATTTAGAAAATACAAGCGAGTTTGTGCCATAGGCATTTGATGGTTAATGTCTCTTCGGAAATGCCAACTTTTTAAGTTCAATCCCCGTTTTTGTGGATTCCTAGGTTTTTTGTAATCCTTTGCCATCCATGGGGCATCTCCATGGAAGCTTGTAGAGTTTTCGGTTCAAACAACACGGAGATCAATTCCGTGAAGTTATCCCCTATCTCCCCCATCCCGTATTTGCAAACAAACTTGAAATTGAAAACTTTAGAAATACTCTTCAATACCAAAAATTGAACTACGTCTATCGAGCTTAGACAACTACTCTTTTCTTATGTTGCCTAACTTTTCATTTTAGGAAGCCAGAAGGTCATCCTATAATTTATGAGTTTTCGAGCTTTCCATTAAAGCTTAAACCTAAAATACAAGATAGTCACTAAAGCTTACACATAAGTGCAAAGTTACCATTAATGCTTAGCTTAAGAGTGCAAATCTACCTTTGAAACTTAACTTAATGATGCATAGATACTCTTAGCACTTAACCCTAATTGCGAGGTTTCCATTAAAGCTTAAACCTAAAATACAAGGTAATCACTAAAGCTTACACCTAAGTGCAAAGTTACCATTAAAGCTTAGCTTACGAGAGAAAATCTACCTTTGAAGCTTAACTTTATGATGATAGATACTCTTATCACTTGATCCTAATTGCAAGGTTTCCATTAAAGCTTGAACCTAAAAATGCAAGGTAATCACTAAAGATTACATCTAAGTGTAAAGTTACCATTAAAGCTTAGCTTACGAGAGAAAATCTACCCTTGAAGCTTAACTTTATGATGCGTAGATGCTCTTATCATTTAACCCTAATTGCAAGGTTTCCATTAAAACTTAAAACCTAAAAATGCAAGGTAATCACTAAAGCTTACATCTAAGTGCAAAGTTACCATTAAAGCTTAGCTTACGGGTGCAAATCTACCTTTGAAGCTTAACTTTATGATGCATAGATACTCTTATCACTTAACCCTAAGTGCAAGGTTTCCATTAAAGCTTAAAACCTAAAAATGCAAGGTAATCCTAAAGCTTACATCTAAGTGCAAGGTTACCATTAAAGCTTAGTTTATGAGAGCAAATCTACCCTTGAAGCTTAACTTTACGATACGTAGATGCTCTTATCATTTAACCCTAATTGCAAGGTTTTCATTAAAGCTTAAAACCTAAAAATGCAAGGTAATCACTAAAGCTTACATCTAAGTGCAAGGTTACCATTAAAGCTTAGCTTACGAGTGCAAGTCTACCTTTGAAGCGTAATTTAATGATGCATAACTACTATTAATACTTAACCCTAATTCCAAGGTTACCATTAAAGCTTAAACCTAAAATGATGCACATAAACCTTCCTAGTATTAAAACACATGGATTAACAATCCTACTAGAAATGAAGATTACCTCCTCTAAGCAAGAGGGAAGTGGAGTTGAAGTCCTTCTTGAAGAGATGTGAGGCTCAAGGAAGAAAGAAAGGGATTTATGGTGAAGAGGAAGGAGAGAGGAGCTTCTTCACAAAACCCTCAAGGGTTTGGCCTTCAAGAGAGGAAGAGAGTTGAGGGTTTGGCCTTCAAGAGAGGGAGAGAGCAAGAGCAAGGTTTAATGGAAACCTTGAGTTACTTAAGCATAGTCTTGAGCATGGCAAGTATGCAAGTAGCTTAGCAATATGTGTGTAAATACAAAGGAGAGGTGGTGCTTATATAGGAAATGGTGGGTGGAATTCTCTTCTCAATTCCTATTGGACCCCATTTTCTCTTCTCAATTCCTATTGGACCCCAATTCTCTTCTCATTCCTATTGGACCCAAATTCTCTTCTCAAATGCTATTGGACCCCAAATTCTCTTCTCAAATGCTATTGGACCCCATTTCTCTTCTCAAATGCTATTGGACCCCAGTTTTCTTCTTAGTTCTTATCTCTTAACTTTACCTTTCAATTAAGTTAGTCCCTTTTTGTCCTAGTTCTCGATCTACATCAGTTCCCACGGAGCTTTTGACAAAGAAGTATAAAATAATTTTAATCTTAAAGAAAAATATAGGGATGACGTAATTTCTTATCTGAAATATCCTTGTCTTTTCATTCTGGAGTAAAGTCTCGTTGTCCGTATAACTTCTTTGTCGGTCTTACTTTTTCTAAATTATTTTCTAGGCCGAAAAATTTCTGAATGGTTCTAGAGTTTAGGGAGGGACCTTACAGCACTAAATAAGATCACTATCAAAAATAGATTTCTCGTGCCGTGGGTAGAAGATCTATTTGATAATTTACAAGTTTGGCTTGACAAATGCTCCAGACGCATTCAAACTCATGATGGACAAAAATCTTTAGGCCATCCAAATTCTCTTGAAGAGTACAAGCGACACCTCCAGGTAACTTTTCAAGTTGTGATAGAGAATAAAATTTTCATTAATCAAAACAAAAGTGAATTTTTCCTGCAAGAGATTCAATATTTAGGTCACATTATCTCTAATGATGGCACCCGTATGGATCCAACAAAGTTAGAGATAATAAAAGGATGGCCTAATCCAAGGAATCTACATGAGGTACGAAGCTTCATAGGTATGTGTGCATACTATAGATGCTTCATAGAAAAAATTCTTGCTAATAGCAGGCCCATTACATGACTTAACAAAAAGAAACGTTAAGTATTCATGGACTGCAAAAGTGCAAGAAGCTTTTGAGAAGCTTAAGGAGAATCCTATATCTCAACATGTGCTCACACTATTAGATCTCTCAAAGCCATTTGAGGTCCAATGTGATGCTTGTGGTAATTGCCTTGGAGCTATTTTGCTTCAAGAAGGACATGCCATAGCATATGAGAGTCAAAGACTCAACTTCGATAAGTGAGTATTGGGCAAATACGAAAAAGAACTACTAGCTATTCTATATGTCCTAAACACGTGGAAACACTGTCTCTTGGGGACTGCATTCATCCTACGAATGGATCACAAAGCCTCAAGAACTTCATGATGCAAACCAAGCTCTCCGAAAAACAAATGAGGTGGGGAAAATTTCTTTTGTAATTTAAATTTCTTATTGCTCACATTGTTGGCAAGCACAATCAAGTGGTCGATGCACTTTCACAACGACCAAGGGTAAATGTGGTGTCTATAGCAACTCACAATGATCTATCTTTTATGATAGATGAGTATGCTACTAACCTAGACTTTAAGTATGTAATTATAGCCTTTGCAATAGGGAAGAAAAAAGAACCATTCACCTTGAAGGATGGTTATCTTCCAAATGGCAATAGACTATGTGTTAATCACCCATACAATACGAAAGCCATGTATGAATCCCATACTTCTCCTTATGCGGGGCAAAGAGGGATTCCATAGTCTACTCTTCAAGGAGTAGAAATGTATTTCTGTTGGTCTACCATTAAAAGTAAACATACAAGAGTATGTTTCAAAATGTGTGGTATACCAAAAGTTGAAAATCGATTGAGGGAAGCAACTTGGATTGTTTCAGTCGACAGGCTTAACAAGAAAACACACTCTATGTCTGTCAAAAAGACTGTTAAGGCACATCAAATGGAAACCCTCTTCAGATCTCAAATTTTCAAGCATCATGGATTTCCAACATCCATAGTGTCGAACAAAGATCTTAGAATGACTAGTAATTTCTAGAAGGGTCTCTTTGAGAATCTAGGAAGTAGATTAAATTTCTCTTTTGGCCTATCATCCACAAACGGATGACCAAAGTGAAATGACTAATCTAATGAATCTTGATCTACTAAAAGCCTATTTCATGGAAGTAGATCAATGTTCAATGATAGAAGTACCTACCTCTTATAGAGTATGCATACAATGATATTGTACATACTTCTATGGGGAAAGTACCTTTTGAGGTTAAAGAGGGAAGATTCAAAAGTCCCTTACTACTTCAAGTACATGGAAAGATCTTCGCTGCTGATGAATATAGCCGAGACCTACAAAAATCTTTTCCAAAGATTAAAGGGGTTATATCCATCTCACAGAAAAGGCAAAAAGGGCTGCTGCTAATAAGCATAGAAGAGCCTTAGCCTTTAAGGAAAATGATTGGGTCTTGCTAAAGTTTCTCAAGGCTCATCTGAGGCATACTACGGGCAAGAGTCCTATGGACCACCAAGAGTATGATGCTAAACTAGCAAAAAGATACTATGGTCCTTTTTAAATTCTTAAGCCAATCAATAAGATGGCTTATCAATACAAGTTTCCTAACCATTGGCTCATGCACCATGTTTTCCATGAGAGCCTACGTAAGCCTTACAAAGGAGCGCCATCAAAAGAAGCAATAGTTACAGACCCTCCAAAAATCGATGATAAAGAAGAAGTACTTCAATTTGAGTCCATCCTATGACATAAAGACAAGGTATTAAGAAACGGTAAGATTATCCGACCATATCTTATTAAGTTTAATGATTATCCTTTTAAAGATGCTAAATGGATGCAAGGAACCTAGCTTAAGGATAATATGAACCTTGTCAATGCTTGCAATGCTACAATAGAGTAAGCAAATGAAAATGCATTTTAAATGAAAAATGTTTTTGTCTTATAAGACTAGTTCTCTTTTTATTGTGCACAAATTTAAATAGTATGCATGCTTAGAATCATGTTTGTGGTGACGAAGTCTCCCAAACACCAACTAGAACTTATCACTCTACTTTGGAAGTATGATATGGACTCAAGAGTAGACACGCTTGCGACAGCTACATCTCCCAAGCACCAAATGGACTAGTCAACTTGGAATGATGTCGTAGGGTAAAAAGGGATCCTCTACCCGCTAAGAAACATGGACTAAAGACTAGGTTTTATCTTCTCTACCTCATAGTCGAGGACGACTATGATTTCAAGAGAGAGATAATGTCATAAAATATAATATCTAACTTTACCAAATGATTTTCTCATATTAAATTGATCATTTAATGTGGGAGATTAAATGGGAACAAGAGTTAGAATAGAGACATGTGCTTCTACACCTATCTCAACATGGGTCCAAAAGGAGAGATAGTTGCATCTCAATAGGGGTCCAAAAGGCGAGATGGTTGCATCTCAATAGGGGTCCAAAAGGAGATGGTCTATCAAAGAGCAATATGCAATAAGTGCTTCTAAACTTACCTCAGCAGGGGACCAAGAGGAGAGATGGTTACATCTCAATAGGGGTCCAAAAGGAGGTAGTCTATCAAAGAGCAATGTGCATCTAATGTAGCTTAAAAGACCTTAGGGTTAGCTTCATTAAAGACCTCCAATGGTCAGTGTTAAAAGTCCTTTGACCTTAGGCAAGCTAGGGCTGAGCTTGAGGTGGGAACCTGACCTAAGCTTGAGGTGCTTGATGACTAACGTGCTTGAGGTGCTTGTCGTGCTTGATGACTAAGGTGCTTGTCATGTTTGCTGACTAAGGTACTTGAGGTGCTTGTCATACTTAATGAGGAAGGTGTTTGAGAAGCTTCCCATGCATGGGGGGTAAGGTGCTTGAGTCAAAAAAAGGTTCCATAAACTTAATGAGGAAGGTGCTTGAGAAGCTTCCCATGCATGGGGGGTAAGGTGCTTGAGTAAAAAAGAGACCCTACAAACTTAATGAGGAAGGTGCTTGAGAAGCTTCTCATGCATGGGGGATAGGGTACTTGAGTAAAAAAGAGACCCTACAAAGGAGGGGGAAAGTCCCAAAGTTAGGGGAATCTTTGACTTAACCTCCCACTCACCCAAAGGGCACCCCTTTTCTCAAAGGGCACATGGGATACACGTTAGACTCTCCCTGTCATGCCAAGGGTAGGACCAGGCATGGCCAAGGGCCAGGACGGACATGCAGTCAAGGGGGTCCCTATATTTAGAAGGCCAAGGGCCTATATAGGGCATGGCTGGGTGGTGATGAGCATGTTTCAATTCCCTTGTCCTTTCACTGGTATCAGAGCTCAGGGGGGAGGAAGGAGAAGAAGGGTGGAGGGCATGGAAGCACGTTCTCATGCATGTCTCTCTCTCTCTCTCTCTCTCTCTCTCTCTCTCTCTCTCTCTCTGTTAGAAGCTAGACACACCCTACGGAAACAGACTTCTCGGCAGATTATCATTTTTTGTAATTATTCATTTATTGAGAAAACTCGACATTTCACCTTGTAAATATTGGGGCTTACAGAAGTTTCCAGATTTGTATCCCAGTTTTGATAGTTAGATTGAGTAGATGGTTGATTTGGAATTTTAGGGTTTGAGAATTGTAAGGTATATATATCACTTTTTGACCTTAATGAAGAACCTTTTGTCATTTTAAAGAGGAGTTTTTGAAGTCTGTGAGTGAGCGTACTGTGTACGAGAGAGAGTGTGAGCTTCATCTTGACGCTACATATGCATCGGTGGTCGGAATCGAGTGCGGAGAAGTGCAGCGTTTTGCCCCCGACGAGAGCTACGCGTCGATACCTACATTGCGCGCATACGGTCCGGTTGTGTGAGCTCCATCTACGAGCTTCATTTTGGTGATTCGGTGAGCATACGTTGTCCGATTTTGTATTGCAACATACCCACGCGTTCACATTGAGTAGAGCTACACATTAGGCACTTTAGATTTCGAAAACGAAGACCTGAAAATTTCGGCTAGACATCCTACGTGATTTTGCACCGGGTGTTTTGGGTTGGGGTTTTGGTTCATAGACCTTAGGGAGAGCGACCTATTGGTGTTAGTAGGGTCTCCTTCAAGTTCTGTGGTGTTTCGAGATTGTTTGATGGGTGTTCGGCTCTAGAAAGCATTGTAGGAAGTTTCCTCTTATGCACTCTTGAAGACTGTGACTTAGACAATTGGTAGAGACCTCTATTAGTTAAGAGTCGGTTGAGTGTAGGTTGACACCTTATGCTTGCTTCCACATGCCTGCGGGTTGAGCTTCGTCCTTAGCTGACAAATCTTGTTAGGTGAGTTCTCGCTGTGCTGACGTCTGTCGCGGCGTATCCGTCCAACATTGGTGCCGCTGTCGGGGACGAAAACCTTAGATAGGTGACCGAGACTAGTCCTTGAGGATAGGGATTTTTGGCTTGCCAAGAGTCTCATTTTACATTTAGATAGTACCAGAGGGTGGAGGACTCTCTAGGTCTTAGAGGGAGTCTAGGAAGCGAGTGTCTAGCTTAGATCCTTCGACTTAGGCAGACTAAGATAGTTTTAGGTATTAGTTGAGTTCTTGAGTAGGAGTTGGTGGTAGACACGGTGAGAGGAGAGCTTGAGAGTCCGGAGAGGCCAGAAAGCAACCAAAACACCATTATCACCATTTCACATGATGAGTAGGAGTAGAGTAAGTAGGACATCATGATTCAGGATCTAGAGCATTTCATGCATGTAGACTTGCTTGGTAAATTCATCACAAGTTTCTAAAAGACGCAAAAGTGTGTTTGAAAGCTGAAGTGAAGTTCAAAAGTTACTGTGAGTGTTTCTGATAGAGCTGCAGAGCTTCATGAGCATTTCTGTCAGGAAAAAAATTAATTTCAAGCCAGGAGACATCCTACGCGTAGGATGTCTATAGGCTAATCTGGTGGGAATTTTGGGATTTTGAGTTGGCCAGTGTATTCAAAAGATGGGGTTTACCCTATTTTCAACTGAAAAGTGGAAATTTGACCATATCTTGAGAGGATAAGGCCAGATAGACTGAAATTACTAGACATCCTACCCAAATTGTGCCAAAGCATTATTTTAAGACCAAAACCATATGATAGTTGTATGAGCATGATTTGCATGATATATTGAGTGACTGAGAGAGGGTTCACCTCATTTGGGTGAGAAAATTGGGTTCAAAGCAGACTGTAGCACTTTTGATTGAAAAAGGCAAGAACAGCTAAAATTGGGGACTTTTGAAATCCAAACCAAAATCAAAGCATACCACTGGGTTACTGACATCAAGGGGAAGATGTGGGTCAAGTCTGGGGTCAAACAGACCAAAAAGACATCCTACGCGATCCTACGCGTAGGATGTCTTATGTGTGATTTTGCACTCCAAACCTAATTTTGAGCATACCAAAGTGATCAGCAACTCAAGGGGAATGTGCGCTCCTTGCCGCACTGTCGAAGCAAGGGACTTGCCAATACACCGTATGCGAGCCACAAACGGCTCCAAGCACACAACAAGCCTAAACTAGCAAGCTCAAGAGAACAAAGGGTGTGTCACTCACCGCTCTACGCTCGTCTTCGTGGTGGATTCCTCACCGCGATGAAGAAGAAGCTGCAGTTGTGCCGCGCTCAACCGCTTCGCCGCCGTCGTGCCTTCGTAATGCTCGATCGCACACACACTCTCCCTCTCTCTCTCTCTCTCTCTCTCACACACACACACAAGGAGGTGAAGAAGAAGAAGATGGAGATGGAGCAAGAGCACTCTTCAATTGCACAAATGAGAGAATGAGTAAAAATTAGGTTTAGTTGGCTTTTATAGGAGCTCACCCCATTCACACTTGGGCGCCCATGCTTAACCAACTAATCCCTTGAATGTCCAAGTTAAAGTGCGCCTCTCATCGGCGATCACTCTACCTTTCCCTATTGGACCGACAAGCCCGGTACCTGACTCTAAATAATACAACGTTTATAGATCATAGGGTGTCCGTGTGCCGTGAGGGTTAACATGCCCCCCTTCCTGATGTAGATTCCGTCCTCGGAAGCTATTGAGTTGAAGCTGGTTCGTCGAGGTGGAAGAGCATTTGAGATGAATGTCCTTAGCCTTCTTCAGTCACTGCAAAATCAAACAACACTGGCACAGTAATTGCATTCTCTTAAAAAGCATATGCAGTTTTAGGCAGACACATTGATTGGTAAAAGAATTTCAAACAATTTGTTAGCAATGAACATTAAATTGCAATGTAATCAAATGCATAAACAGATGTAAAGGTAAAAAATTAAACAAGTCTGGGGTCGCTAATTTGACGGTCGAAAGGCACTAGAGATCAAGTATTAATACCATGGGTAAGCTTCTTAATTTTTTGTGGTCAATTAAGTTGTTTAATCGCGAGAGCCAAGTATTCATGTTCGAGGGCTAACTAGAGGCTATATCTAGAAGACTTTGTAGTTAAGCTACCATAAAAGGAATTTCTCATGAAATCATCGCGTGATTGATTACTTTTTCTTTGACCCCCCAAAGTCTTTTCACATTGATTCAATTATGATGTGTGTGCTTATTTTGTATGCCTTGGGTTTTTTGCTTTTCAAGGAAAAGCGCCCACACTGGGAACCTCTAGGGCTCTAGTACCATAGGCGATACATGTGAGTGAAGTACCAAATCAAGCCGAGATTTCTCTTCCAGCTTAAGATTTTACAGTGTGGCACTTTGATTTTTGCTTGTTCATTTTCAGCATTTTAATTTTGTAACTTTGGGGGGTCATATAACACTGTTACCCTCCCCAGGCTCATCACATTAGTAAACTCCCTTTATAATACTTAAGCTAAAGGTCAATAGGGTTAAGCCCACTAGAAAGCCCTAGTACATTTCATACAATGCTGCCTAAATCGGATTAAGAACCTAAGTAACCATTGCTTATTAGGAAGGCATTCCCCATGGTATTAAGAGAAGATTTCTAATACCTAGCTTGGTCAAACTAGTTTAGTCGGACTGCTTGATTTTTAAACCTAAACAAGTGATTATGACAAAACATTACATTGAATTAAATGTTTGATACTAAGCCAATGCGCTGAATATTATGCTACCAATCACAATCAAATCAGACAAACATGGATGCAAAAAAATAAGGGCAATGCTAATGGAAATAAAACACCTGTTTGTGTTGATGGTCGCGCTTGATCTGAAGGTTCCATGAAGGTCCAAATCCTAACCACAGCAACACGTTCCTGTACACACTATGAAACACAAACAAGACCTCTAGGAGGCACATCAGTGGGAAAAGATAACTTCGCTAATCTCTCAACTCTAAAACAGAAACTCTCCTATCGTACTAATCTTACCTACCCTCCATCACTCAAGTGATGAGGATCAAAGGTGTTTTATGGCATAGGTTTCTGTTTCACTGTACCAGATGTGACATGTGTAGGTCTGAGTCAATGTTTTGACTTTTAAGGTGCATACTCGTTTGCTAATTGCTCTTGCTCTTTATTTTTTGTTTTTTGTGAGTATAAAGCTTTATATGTACATTCCCTAAGATCGGAATTGAGAGGTCAGGGAGGAAGGTTGAGAGGGAAGCAAGTGAATAATGGATGTCCACAAACACTCCCCCCTTCCTTGGGTAGATCATACCGTTTGAAATGAGCTTGCCACCCTTTGAAACCAATTGTTCCAGTTGGTAATAGGTGAGGATTTTTGCCAGTAGTTTTCTATTACCCTAGGTGCCTCGTCAAGTTGCAACGGTGGTAAGGTACTCTCCCAGGATCGAACTCGAAGTGGTACATCAGGTGATTCTTGAACACTGGGAGGTGTGGATTCTTTTGTAGCTTCATGGAGGTCCACTACTATAGATGGAGGCTATGTAGAAGCTTTTACCTCTATGGATGTATTACATGATGAGCTAGAATCTTCATGGGACTCCCCCCTTCCTGAGCTAGATGGAACAAATCGTTCTTTCTTTGGTACCCAAACTAGCTCGGGAGCGGGTGTGTAGCATTCTCTGATTTTTTTCTTTTCACGATCATTGATTCGTTTTGGAGCTACGGGATTGGGCTCACTTGGGTCAGGTGATAGGTAAGAGCACAATCTACGTTTTGGCACCCAGATTTGATCATTTCCTTGATAGTAGCCTTGGGCTTCCAATAGTCGTTTAGGGATCCATCGCAACATTTTCTTACTTTTCTTGGAGCGAGTGGTACGTTTCTTACAAGGATTCTGTTTTTTAGCACTAGCTATGGTCACTAAAGAAGCTTTAGGGACCCACTTGTATGTTTTCTTCGTTACATTAGGATGAGTCTTGTCGAAAGCGATATGCATTGCTTGTAGCATATTTAAGGGTATAGGCATTTCATCCCCCTCAGGTGTTACCCAGGTCGTCCCCCTATTTCCCCAAGTGTCTATGGTTGATGCTAGGTGGACCCAATCCACATTGTCCGACTCAGTCATCCCAGGTAACACATCCATGTAAGGAGAATCTTGGCCAATGTCTGTATCCTTCTTACAAGTGTAACAATATTGTAGTGGGGCCGAGTGAACTGTGGTGTCAGAGCGATGATCCATAATGGTTTTACTCCTTAAGGGGTGTACCTTACCAGTCACCAAATCCACTCTAAGGACAGAGTCTTGGAACTGCAAATAGACATGATTTTTAGACCAATCATGAACCATTTGTGCTTCCCTCATGAATGGTCGTCCTAAAATCATTTCATATGACATAAGGTGTTTAGAGAAATCCATTACAATGAACGTATGTCGTACCTTGTGTCCTGGAACTTTGATCTTAAGATCCTTGAGCATCCCCATAGGTTTGGCTATGGTACCATTTGCCATCTTTACCACAATGTTAGTAACACTGAGGCGGGGTTTTCCCATGGATTCCCAACAATCTTTTGTAACGATGCTAACTCCCGCACCACCATCAAGAATTCCCTTTATAGTTAATCCCTTGGTAGTGATGGGTAGGGTCGCATTAGACTCGTCGCCTTCAAAATACTGCCCTAATTCGTTAATGGGTACCTCAATCACAGACTCGTGTCCATCTAAGTCAAGTGATTGCACATGATTTTCCGCATCAATCATAATCGAGTCAGGCCTATTTGGTTGCGCAAACTGCGGTAATCCCGTTCGTAGCTCTCCGTTAAGGAATGCTCGAAGTGCAAGGAATAACTCAGGATCTCCATACAGCTTTGCTATGATCGTGGTTCGGACCTCAGAAGACATGAAGTCCACGAGTTTGGCAACATTCATTGGCGTTTTGCAGGGTGTAGGTCCTTGACTAAGAACTGGTGAGGATGGAATCTCATATTCCTCAATGGGATCAGGTATTCCTTCGTTAAACATCCTTTCCAACAAGAAAGGTGTATGCTCACTTTCTGATGTCCCGTCCTCACTCCCTTCTTGGATGATACTAGATATGGCTAACGGTCTATGGTTCATGTGGGGTGGATGAACTTGCGTGGGAAACACTGTGTCATGAATTTTGACATGCATGGGTTCTGGTTCTAGTTTCCTTTGAGTCTCCTCCACTAAACCTCTTAGATGTTTCACCTGCTTAATCTCGTCTCCTGGGTTTGGGTACGTCCCAATCTTCTTTTTACGATTCTTCCCTTTTTGCCCCTGCGGTTTATCTTGGGGGTCTTGGATTGGATTTGGAAACACTTGTGGTGTTTTCAGAGGCTCTTTATGGTTTTCTCTTATTCGGTTTTCATTTGGTTCCATGTTACGATTTTCTTTGTCGGTCTTTCCCTTTGTGGTATTGGTTCTAGTCTCCATTGTCTCGACTGAGTCTGAATCATCCTCGAGGTCATTCATATACACGGGGTCATCTCCTGTTCCTATGTTTGTTTTGGAACTTGGCTTTGAATTTTCCGTATTCTGCGACTTCTTCCTTCGTGTCTTCTTTTTCTTTGCTTGGATAACTGACGCGGCATCTCTCTCTTCGAGGATATGGCCTGGCCCTTGAAGCATGGACCGTGTAATCGCATAAGCGGGTGCGACGGGTGGTATTGGCGATGTCACACTAGCAATTTCGACCAAATTCAGGGGTGTGATTTTAGGCGCATTTGGGTTATAGGGGCATTGGGCAATCAAGTGATCTATGCCACAACGATTACATGTGAGTATTGGCATTGCAGACGTGCTCCCTTGATTCATTTGCATCTGTGCAGCATTCCTTTGAAGCCTAATAGGGCACTCCGCTACTCGATGTGGTCCACCACACTCGTAGCATTGAAGAGGTGGCCTCCTAGCCTGGGTGTTG
Organism: Adiantum capillus-veneris; assembly: GCF_014529385.1. Taxonomy (NCBI): domain Eukaryota; kingdom Viridiplantae; phylum Streptophyta; class Polypodiopsida; order Polypodiales; family Pteridaceae; genus Adiantum; species Adiantum capillus-veneris. Next base: position 8,833,855 of record NC_140933.1, on the reverse strand, counting down.
ATATTTTGACCTCTGGATGCGAGAGCAGCAGCTTGATAAACCGGCTTGACTTGCCCCCAACAATCTTCCATGTAGTATATAGGACACTCTTCCAATGTATCAAGTCCGTAGGCAATACTAGTGTCTATTTCCTCCTCACAGCCATCTGGATAAGCATTTGATGGCTCGCAACCCACTTGGTTCATAGGGGCGACTCTTGGATGTGGGGGTTGTGGTCCTAGCACAGGAGGTGGTAGCGGTGTAGCTTGTACAACATTTTGAGATCTAGGGACCATGTGTTGCGGTAGTTGCTCAACAGGTGGAGCAGGCATCAATACAGGAGCTCGAGGCGCATCCGTCCAGGCTACAGGTGGTCTATTTGCCATCATACGTTTGATCATTAAACAATCCTTAGCTTGGTGACCATACCTACCACATGCGTTGCAAGTTCCATTAAATTTTACTCTAAACGTAGGGCACTCACTAGTGCTATGTGGACCTAAGCAAATGGAACACCATTGTTGCTCCCTTCTTGGATACATGTGACTATTTTGAGGGGGTCGATTATCCTTAAGAGACTCTTGGATTGCCTTGGTGAAGTCTGTCAAGAATGTCTCAAATACCTTTGGCTCATTGGCAATGGGCTTTGCAGTCATGGGTTCATACTCAATGGCTTGTGAGCTAGTGGATCTCGTGTCAGTAGACACCCTCATGCCTGCTATCATCAAGTTGTCCTCTAATTGGATTGCATTGGCAGTGACATCTTCCCAGGTTGTGATACCTCTAATCACTAGTCCATTATAGATTCCTTCATTCCTCAACCCTCGAATGAATCGATCAAGCAGTTGGTTATTGTTGAAGTGCTCATTTACAGGGCAGCGAGAGTTTAAGTGCTTTAGACGACTAATGAAGTCCCTTACTGACTCTCCTTCCTTACGTTCGGCCTTCTGTAGCTGAGATGCTACACCCCAAAGCACACCTTCTCGTATGTACTCCTTTAGAAACAACCTTCGAAGGGTAGGGTAGATTGTTTTCTCGTCCACCCTTAGGGTCCTATACGAATCTCCAGCCTTCCCACTTAATGTCAAGCTTAAGGCATTGCACTTATGTAGTTCGTTGCGTTCCCCTAAGGAATCACATACTTGTTCAAACACTTCAATGTGTTTCCTAGCATCTTCGTCCCCATTGAATTTTTGCGTGAGTTTGGCAATTTGTACTGCCTTACTTCTAGGCTCTCTATCAGATGCGTGACGCATATTTTCCGCGATAGATCGACCTATGGTTTGAGCAAACGCTGCCAAGTCACCTATGTGAGGAGGTAGGGCCGGTGGAGGTACTCTTGGAATCATATGTGGGAGAGGAACGGGTACCGGTCTTGGCATATGTGTGGATGATGCAGGATATGGAACATAACCGGGCATAGGTCCACTCGGATAAGGGCTAGGGAGCGGCACTCGAGGAGCATGAACAAGTGGTACAATTGGAGGTGTGGGGGCCATGTGTGCATAAGGGGCTAGAGGCACATATGGTCGAGGCCCCATATTAGGTACTACGACACTAGGTAGTGGCACTGCGCTAACCGTAGATGTCATCGGTACATTCTCTGTCAGGCTTATCCCTGGAGTGAGCACTGTGTTTTCCTTAATAGAGGGTTGAGCCAAGTTAGGGAAGCTAAAGTTTTCGCTCGGAGGCTCAGATTGCATAGAGACCCCAGGTGAAATGACGTAAGATGGGTCCATGGGACTCATTAGAGGAGTCTCCATTTGTGATAGAGTAGGCTGTTGAGCCTTGCTCGTATCCAGAAATCTCATGGGGCCAGTTGAGAGTATATTTACCCCTCGGTTTTGCCTTTCGGATTGAATAATGCCATGGATAACATTACAGATCATTTTCTGTTGATCTTCGATGCTCGTGGCACTAGAGGTGGATTGTACAATCTCTATCCATCCTACATGGTAGGCGTGGCCAGAGTGTAGATCCGTCAACAACTCAGTGTGGAGGTCGTATGTCCAATGATCATTAATGAACAATCCTTCTAGAGTCGACGTGTTAACGGTTTCTTGTGAGGTAGAAGCAATATTGCTCCCCGTGGTTTTACTTGTCACCAACGGTACTCTAGAGGGAACTTCTGAAGGAGGCAGCTCAACAGGGCCTTCTTGGTAAGAAGTTGGCAGGATATCCACATGGACACTCTTTGGGGGTGTGGGGTCCACGTGCGATGTGAAAGGAGAGTCCACTTACCCACCCCCTTCGTGTGCTTCATTTGCATCAGGTTCCGAGCGAGTAGCTCTACCTAATGTTTCCATGAAACGGCTAAACATACTAGTACTAGGCTGTGGAGCTTCGGGAGGTGCATGGCCTTCTCTCTCAGTGTTTTGGGTAGGGTATGCTTCCATGATTTCTGAGTCGGAGGAGGAATCACTAGCGGCTATTTTAGGGTCTTGGGTGGTGCTACCTTGTGTCTCCGCTGAGGGTCTAGAGCTTATCGTGGATGGGTAATGGGTGTCCGTATGAACAGAGGCACTCTCAATCTACTCGTGTTCTAGCACCCGCCCAGAGCGTAAGTGCATGTGCTTTTGATACCCTAAGGTGTCAAAAAGCTGCTCTAGGAGGCCTTGTGACTAGTTTTTAGCGTGTTTTTTGTTTGTTTTTTTGCTAGATTTTTTAGAGCGTGTCGTGGAATGGGCCGTGTGATAGCTCGAAACGAGCGTATCGGTCAGAGGGTCGTGCCGTGATTTACAGCTCTCCGTTTGGTCACTCTATGCCCTCGGAATCCCTAAAACTGTCAATTTCCAGTAGGGAACTAGGCCCAAACTAGAAAGTCTAAGGGTGCAAGTGGGAAGAGAAAGGAGGAGAGTGGAGGACTTGTCCCACATGCTCTCATTCTCTCTTGAGGGTGTAGGGTATATATATAAGAGTGAGTCTAGTATATATCATAGGACTGAGGCCTGAGGCTTGGGCCTGGGCTTGGGCTTGGGCTTGGGGAAATGATCTCGTTCCCGATCTATCTTTTATACAAACCAACCCGTCCGTTTTAAGAGTCATGTTTTTTATTTTCGAAAAATTTCACCGCCCGCTCACTCGCGTTTTTATTTTTCGACATTTTTAAAAATATATATATATTTTTTTAAAATAATTTTTTTTCCAGAATTTTTTTCTTTTTTTTCAAAAAAAACCTTTTTTTTAATAATAAAATGCAGAAAATACAGAAATTGAAAACGCAGAAATGCAGAAAATTGAAAAAAATCAGAAATGCAGAAAATAAAGAAATTGAAAACGCCGAACTTGAAAGTGCAGAAATGCAGAAAATTGAAAAAACGCAGAAATGCAAAAAATTGCAGAAATTGAAAACGCCGAACTTGAAAATGCAGAAATTGCAGAAATTGAAAAAACGCAGACAATAGCAGAAATTGAAACTTGACAGCAAATGCAGAAAACGCAAAAAACAGAAATCTCCACACACTCCTTCCCTGCCTTTCCTATGATAGAAATTGCACCACAAGGAAGCGTAAAGTGCTAACCGAGCTTAGTGTAGGGCATATCCCCGGCAACGGCGCCAAAAATGTGCGCTCCTTGCCGCACTGTCGAAGCAAGGGACTTGCCAATACACCGTATGTGAGTCACAAACGGCTCCAAGCACACAACAAGCCTAAACTAGCAAGCTCAAGAGAACAAAGGGTGTGTCACTCACCGCTCTACGCTTGTCTTCGTGGTGGATTCCTCGCCGCGATGAAGAAGAAGCTGCAGTTGTGCCGCGCTCAACTGCTTCGCCGCCGTCGTGCCTTCGTAATGCTCGATCGCACACACACTCTCCCTCTCTCTCTCTCTCTCACACACACACACACACACAAGGAGGTGAAGAAGAAGAAGATGGAGATGGAGCAAGAGCACTCTTCAATTGCACAAATGAGAGAATGAGTAAAAATTAGGTTTAGTTGGCTTTTATAGGAGCTCACCCCATTCACACTTGGGCGCCCATGCTTAACCAACTAATCCCTTGAATGTCCAAGTTAAAGTGCGCCTCTCATCGGCGATCACTCTACCTTTCCCTATTGGACCGACAAGCCCGGTACCTGACTCTAAATAATACAACGTTTATAGATCATAGGGTGTCCTTATGCCGTGAGGGTTAACAGGGAGCCTGTGAATTGAAATTGAAGCCATTCTGAGCAAAAAGACATACTACGCGTAGGATGTCTAATGCAAGAAATTGAAGCCTGATACTGACTGAGGGGATAGCAAGGTGTTGTATAGTATGAGACAAGCCTCCTAGTCAATTTTGGTCCAATTTGAAATTGATTAGACTGATCAAGACCAGCAACAGGCTGTCGGAACAGATTTCTGATCCATTGACCAGCTTATAGGTGTCCAAATCAAAAAGTAAAAAAGAGATGTGGACTCAACACATCAAGGGGAATCCATAGTGCCAAAATCCAGGCAAAACAAAGCAGGAGACATCCTACGCGTAGGATGTCTACTGGGACCTATTGAAGAGAAAATTTGACTGGGCCTAGTCAGTGAGATTCCATTTGGCTTAAGGGTTCCAGAACTTCTTTTAGAAGTGAATTTGGACCTTGTTTGTCCATTTGACGGAGCAAACACTGAATTCAAACTTTTTCACGTAAATTGACCAACATTCGAGGGAAGTACAGTTCCAGATTAGCAGACCTAATCCAGAACATCAGCAGTGTATAAATTAAAGTAGTGATTGAGATTAACTCTCCAGTTATACCAATCATTACTAAGATAACCTCTAGCAGATAAATGCTTTGATTCAATTGCCAAAATTAAACGCTTGTGTACAGGTATATTCAGCAACAAAGCAAGAAATTGTGCGGAGACTGATCCTTTGCCAGGTGAGTGGTTGGATTTGTGATAAACTGCATTGATAAGTTTGATGAATTTAAGATCAGGAAGATACATTTTTAGAAACCAGAAGGTGGCAGGTGACCAAGGTAGCTTATTGTCCACCGAGGAGTGTAACTCAGGCAAGGCTAGATCCACTAGCACCAATTATTGAGGAGGGTAGTGACACTGACACTTCGTCAGACAAATCTTTCTTCATGATGGGTAGTCAACAGCCAGGAGGTTTCGCCCATGACGGACCAATGTAAGGAGGAAGCACCTCCCTAAATCCTTTGAATGATTCCAGGCTCACTGTGATCTTCTTAGAAGGAACAAACTCGAGGGGAGCCCTAGTCTATTCTGACTATCGAGGACGCAAGTGCATTTGTATCAAAGAAAGGCAGGCTCAGAGATTGGAGATAATTCGAGTCTATGATGATGGAGATAGATTTCGAGACGAAAAGGGGAACCACTATCTGATAGTCAGTAACCCTGAAGATTACAATAGATATGGAGATAACGTGGCGAAAGGGAAAATGGTTTCAAAAGCTCAAGAACCGCCACCAAACATTTATCGGCCTGGAGAAATTTTTATGTATGATAAGAAAACAACCAGGGTTTCAACTTATAATGAGAACGTGGGAATCTACAAGCATGAGAGTGAGGGAATAGTCGCTTACTTTAGCAACAAAGAACCATACTTAAACGAATTGAGCAAAGACAAGGTTCTTTACTTATTCTCTTATGAAACTGCTATGGGAAAGGGTATAGTTTTTGTTGATAGATACGGGCGAGAATACCAACGTATTCTCCCAGAGGAGGTAGAAAAGGTGATAGTTCCAGGAGCATCAACATACACCCCAGACGAAGTGCCAAGAGCCACCTACACCCCCAGCAAGTCGACGAATCCCTTTTCAGAAGATTATGATGCCACCTCACATTCTACCCGACCGCAGACGTTCAACAATCAAAACCAACCAGCAACTCAGCCGTCATTGCAGGCATGGCTTCGACAGAGTGCAACATTGGAACAAGACCGAAACCGAGATGGTTATCAAGCCGCACGAGGGCTAAGGGATTTGCAATAACCACCACTCTATTCAAGGTATCAAGGAGAGAGTAAGCCAAAGACTCAAGGGTCAACAAAGCCTGGAGGACCACCCATAGAACGAGTTCGAAGAGATGAACCATCTCTGGCAAGAACTGTTAGAAATTATGGCTTAGGAGCACCACTGGGAGAGGAACCAGCCTACTACAGAAGACCTGAGGAGGTATATCGATTAGGACGTGGAGATCCAGTGATGAGATTTGTAGACCATCGTAGAATTAGACCTTCTAAAGTGCAAAAATGGGTAAACAAGAAATACACAGGAAACAGAGATCCAAGAGATCATGTAGCAGCCTTTGTGCGTGTAATTAGAGCTGAAGAGGTGTTAGAATTCCCTACCCAATTTGCAGGGTTTGGACTAACCTTAGAGGATGACGCTGCTACTTGGTTTGACTCTGTAGAGCGTAGAGACTTTGAGTCTATGGAGGAAGTGTTTGACGATTTTATCGAGGAATTCCCACAAAGGGGGATAGCTCATAATACCGTCTCACAAATCCATAAATTCAAACAGAAAGATGGGGAATCTGTACGAAAGACAACCCTAAGACTAAAAAGATATGTTAAGTTCTATCCTGTGGAAGAACTGCCAACTCAGTCCAGACTTATGCTTATATTCATCCAAGGACTAAGGAATGCGGATCTCCAGAAAGACTTACATATGAAGAGGAGCACGACGTTGAATGAATTGACCAAGGAGGCTCTTTACCTTGTGGACAATTGTGCGGTCTACAAAGAGGGGGAGTTCAAGGACCTTGACGACGATTCATCTTCACAACAAAGTGGAAGCTAGCCTTCTAAGACAGCACCGAAAGGAGAAGTAGCTGTAAACCAAGAGCTTCTTGTAGATGAAGTGCTAAAAAAGATTAACTTGTACGCCAAACCCTAGGCTAAACAGCCCAAGTGGTGTGCTATTGAACAAAAATGGACAAACCATGGGACAGAGGAATGTTATTATAACAAATGATATGTGAGAGAGAGACCTTACGCTCCCCAAGCTCAGGTAGCTTCTCCTCAAGTTCCACCCCATGCCTAGGTATCAATCATGCAATCTACCAGGACCTGTAGGTGTAGAAAGACCACAACCAGTGTTGGGGCAACAACCACCCCTACCAGGATTACGACCAGTCGGTATAAGATACACACCAACTGTAACCGAATTAGAGGAGAAGGCTTTGGTGACTATGCATGCATACTATGAAGATCCCCATGGATATGCGGCAAAATCTATCTATTATCCACCGGAAGAACCCTCGACACCAAAACAATGGAGCATGATAGGAAGTACATGACCACCAACAGCTGCACAGGCAGCATGAGAAGGAAGATATAACTTAGATGAACGAACATTGTTGTTCATAGCCAATGGAGGCATGGGCGGACAGAGACATGCATACCAACAAAGGGGAGCTCAAGGAGCACCTCAACAACCCAAGGGACCCTGCTACAAGTGTGGTGGAGACCATTGGCTAAGAGACTGTCCTCATGATGAAATCATTAGAGTCAACGCATATTGCACCGAGTGTGGAGTTACTCATCCGATTCCCGATTGCCCTAAAAACCCGAGAAAAGGCGCAAAAACCACCTTGAACATGCTAGAAACAGTACCTTCCAGTGGAGGGTCAGAAAATGAAACAATCATATCTATTCAGGCGGTGACACGAGCCCAAGCTCAAAGAATGACGAACGAACCCATAATGGAAGAGACAAAAACCGATGTCCAAGGTTCAGAAATGAAAAATCAGAGAAGCACTTGGAAAGCTAGAAAGGCGCGTATGAAAGCCAGGAAAGAACGAGAGCAAACAACTCTATCCGAGGAGTTGAAACATACAAAGGATAGATTAGAGCGGTTAGAGGATCTAGCTAGCTTAAGCTCACACACCACGGCAACCATAGCATCCAAGGAAATAGCAGAGCCCAAAAGTGCAGGATCAGGAGGATCTGTACTGGCAGACAAGGTAAATGAGTAGTTGGATGCACTTCTAAAAGCTTATGAAGCCAGACTCAAAAAGAACCAAACCCAGGAGCAAAGGTGGATGACTTATCCATATGCTGAAATAGAAAAACAAAGGTTGGAAATGTGTAAAACGATGATTGAAACAGCTCAATCATTGATGGAAGACCCGCTGGGTAAACCTGCAAATTTTGGCATAAAGCACGAGCTCCAACCCCTATCCAACCAACTTTAGAGGAACAAGTAGAAACAAAGGAAAGACTCACGAATGCCTATGAGTCCAGAGGAGAGCCTATCATAGTGCCAAATACAACATATGAGGCAAGTGACGGGTTTCAGCCTAAAACATTGACAAAAATGGGTAAGGATTGTAACGGTCTAGATGATCTTTGGAAGCAAATCCGTGAGGCCAACGAGGCTAACAGGATGAGTAACCTCATGAATAGCACGAGAAAAGAGAAGAATGTGATCTTACCTCCTATTGAAGAATTTGAGGCAAGGTCACAAATGAACTTTGAGATACATTCTCAAGGGGGAGACGAGGGATCAATTAGTTAATTCGGGGCACAACCAACCAGACTCACTGAAAACTTTACCCACTTACCTAGGAGAGTATGAAGCCAAGTCTGAAGTGAGAGCAATCCCATATCAAAGACTTTCTTCTAACAAAGTGATGGATTCACAAGGATTGATTGAGTTATTGTCAACCCCGGTGGCATGCACAATCACATTAGCCGAACTCCTAAGGTTACGACCAAACATGTGGACCACAGTAGGTAAATGCCTAGAAAAGTTTGGGGTAAAGGACCCCACCTTGAGGCTACAGGAAGGGATCAGAGAGTTGGACAGGCCTCAACTAAACACTAGGCCAGTACCATTAAACAAGGTTGGAGAGTATTTCGAGGGAGAAGATGGAAACACCACGCTACCAGTAGAATTCCAAGGAGTAGTTTCCAAAGCTATCCTTGACAGTGGAGCGGGAGTTGCTATCGCCACCAAGGAAATCTGGAAAAAATGGGAAAAACCAGCTTTAAGAGCTACCAGAATGAAATTGCAATTGGCAGATGGGTTCATGGAGAAGCCTTTAGGACTCTTAGAAAAAGTGATTGTCACTTCGTGTGGAATCGAGTATGAGCATACATTTGCAATAGTCGATTTAGACAAAAAGAACAATTATGAGATCATCTTGGGAAGACCTCATACATGGCGAGACAACAACTAAAAAACACCTGAAAGGCCATAGTTACAAAGATGTGAACCAAACACCTGTGGAAGAGTTTGATTCAGCTACAGTAGCAGGATCGAAACTCCCATCATGGTTAGGTAAACAAAAAGAGCTATGGATGTGCGGAGCTTCACATTGTGGAAGCTTAAGAAGGGAGGAATGCGTCTTAGAAAGAGCGATCGAGGACAAGGAGTATATTTTGGAACCTTTCCCTGAAGATGCCTTGGAACCTCTAGAATGTGAACACATACTAGAAACATTGGATGTCTGTACCATTACAGATAGTCCAACAACAAAATTTTGCGATAAGGATGGCTATGATGTGCTACCCTACTACATGGTAAGCATTATACCAGGAAAAGATGAGACGATAGAACCACCAGAACAAGAAGAGTTTTATAACTCCTCTGAACATCTGGAAGTAAATGATGATGCAGATAATGAATCTTCAGACACCTCAAGTGAGCGTGGAAGGGAAACCGAGAATATTAAGTTTTATGATTTTTCTAATCAGCACCCTAGACTCCAGGACCGCTATAGGAGGAAACGAGCAGGAAACAAAGTAAGAGAGAATCTGATGCCCAGGATAAAAGGTAAAAATCACTATTTGATGCTTGTAAAAGCAGCGGATTGTGTAAAAGATCAAATATCAGGAAGATTCTCAAAAGATCAAAGGGAAAGAACGCGAGAGGAAATAAAACAAGTACGAAAAGCTAAAACAGAAACAAAATAAAAAAATCACAAAAATAAAAAAAACAAAGAGCAAAAGACCAAGAGTGGACCAAAAATACCAAGAACTGAAACAGTCTTTACGTGAGATATGGACTACGGAAGAAGAGAGTGATGGTAAAGGGGAGTTAGAGAAGGGAAACATGAATATATCATCACACTATCGAAAATTTACCATCTAGGACAGAAAAATCATCATGACACCACCAGTGAGGGAAAGAACCAACCAAGAATCTTACGATGGGCCAGAAAATGCAGAAAGGATAGACCTCGCTGAACCAGGTGAAAAGCCTCAGCCGGTCTATATAGCAAACAATTTAGAGCCTGAAGAAGAAGAACGGCTAACACAACTTCTCAAAAAATATAAAGATGTGTTTGCATGGTCCTATAAAGACCTCAAAGGAGTTGATCCATCGATATGCCAACATACAATTCCTTTGAAATCGGATGCAAAACCTAGCAAACAACGTCCTTATACATACAATGATACATTTGCTAAACAAATCAAAGAGGAGATTGATAAGATGATGGAAGCTGAATTCATCTATGAAATTGAACATACAGATTGGGTGTCACCCATTGTGGTAGTTCCCAAAAAGAACAAAAAAATGCGAGTGTGTGTAAACCTAAAAAAGGTAAATGCAGCCACCATAAGGGATAATTATCCCTTATTAATCACAGAACATGTTCTTGAGAGGGTGGCCGGGAAACGGGCTTATTCCTTTCTGGACGGGTTTTCAGGATACAACCAACTGGCAATTGCAAGGGAGGATCAACACAAAACAGCGTTTGGCACATAATGGGAAATTTATGCGTATCAAGTTATGCCGTTTGGCTTAATTAATGCCCCAGCTACCTTCCAAAGGTTAATGTTGCACGTGTTCAAAGAATACCTACGAATATTCTTAGAAATATACATGGATGATCTTTGGGTACACTCTCTTCTACGAGAGGAACATATTGACCATTTACAAAAGGTATTTGAAAAATGCAGGACATATCGAATCTGTCTTAACTCGGAAAAGTGTATCTTTATGGTTAAGCAAGGCCGCATCTTAGGACACATTGTCTCAAGAAATGGCATAACCACTGACCTAGACAAAGTCAAAGTCATAGTAGACCTTCCCAGGCCTACTAATGCTAAATAAGTGCAATCCTTCATGGGACACTGCGGATATTATCGAAGACTCATATACATGTATGCAGTCATTGCACAACCTCTGTATTGTTGCTAGTCAATTTCGATTCGATCGAGGAGTGTGAAACTTCATTCCAAAAGCTGAAGGAAAACCTTATATCAGCACCTGTACTTAAAGCACCAGATTGGAAAAAGATATTCCATGTTCACATTGATGCTTCTGCATATGCAATTGGGAGTATTCTGGCTCAACCTGGAGACGGAACAATGGATTTTCCAGTTTGTTATGCAAGCCGGCAGTTAAACAATGCGGAAAAGAACTACACAACCACCGAACGAGAAGGGTTAGAGATGATTTATGTTGTAAAGAAATTTCGGCATTATTTGCTCGCAAACAAATTTGTGTTCTTCACAGATCATCAAGCTCTTTTGTATCTGGTAAATAAACCATGCAATACAGGGAGAATTGTATGCTGGTTTATTATATTGCTAGAGTATGATTTCATAGTGGTGGTCAAAAATGATAAAACCCATCTACGAGCGGACCATCTTTCAAGAATACACAACGGGGAAGCTCCTGAAGGAGTAGATGATGACATACCAGATGCTTATCTTTTCAATATTGAAATGATACCCAAATGGTCTCAGGAAATTGTTAGCATTCTTTCCTTTGGAAGTAGGTTTGATAATACGGAATATAGATCCAAACAACAAACAATTTGACAAACAAAAAACTTCCAGTTGATAGCAGGACAGATGTATCATCTAGGATCGGACCAAATCCTACGATTAGGTATAAATCCGAAAGAATTCGAGTGCTACCTTGAACATGTCCAGGATTGTGCATTTCATTGTTCAACATCGAAAACACACCAGAGATTGGAACAGTTAGGGGTTTATTGGCCAACTATGTATGCGGACACACATTCTTATGTTACCAATAAATTGTCTTAACCGTAGGAATATGGTGGCCTACATTGCATATGGATGCTGAAGAGTTTGTAAAGCGTTGTGACGCATGTCAGCGCACCAAGGTGCCAATAAAGAGAGATGAGATGCCACTACGGCCAATGATGGAAGCAAGAGCATTTGCAAAATGGGGCATTGATTTTGTGGGACCTATCTCACCCCCTGCATATCGCACCCATACCCGATATATCATTGTGGCTACGGAATATCTCACAAAATGGGTGGAAGCCAAGGCAACGCAAAAAGCAGATGCAAGTACCACTGCACAATTTTTGTATGAGAATGTTTTTGTACGATACGGTTTACCAATAGAAATTGTCAATGATTGTGGGACACATTTTCTTAATGAAGTCATTGAATATCTGCTAGAGGAATTCATGGTGATACATAGGAAATCTGCTCCATACCATCCACATTCAAATGGACAAGCTGAGGCCATAAATAAAACACTATGCATGATTCTCACTAAAATTGTGTCAGAGTCACGAACAGATTGGGATCAGCAGCTACACTCCACACTATGGGCATATAGGGTAGCTTACAAAACATCGATAGGAACAACACCGTACAACATGGTGTTTGGTCTAAATGCTATACTACCCATAGAGTTTTTAATTCCAACTCACGAGTAGCGAAACACTTAGAATGGACAGGGCATGAGCTCTCTTCAAGAATAGATGACCTTGAAAAGCTAGATGAACTCCGCTTGAGAGCTGTAGCTTCGATCTATGCTAAAAAGAGAAGACAAAAAGAATTTTTTGACAAGCATGTGCGCACTAAAGAGTTCAAAACAGGTGATTATGTACTTGTTTATACTTTGAAGCAACATGCCAAGAAACTTAAAAAGCGAGGGATGGGACCCTTTGTGATTAGTGATCTATCACAAAGCGGAGCTGTCAAGCTTGCTACATTAGCAGGTGAAGAAATGCCGAATTGGATTAGTGGATGTCGATTGAAGAAATATCATTTACCACTAACACAACAAATGCTTCAACAAATCCATCAAGGAAAACAACGAATGAAGGAGAAACAGAGAGTACGAGAAGAAGCTCAAGCAGAAGCAAAAGAACGCATTGCAAAAAGAAGACTTCTGCGACAACAACAACAAGGTGGAGCACCGTTGCGGATCAATGCCATTCGAATAACGCAGTTGGATGAAGACACAGTGGAGCCAATAATTGCAGTCAAAGTGGGGAGCAATCAAGTTGAATCGACGACATTGCTTGATTCTGGAGCTCAAGCAAATTTGATGTCTTACGGATTATACCAACAGCTCAAGTCCACAGGTCAACTTCATCCTACTCTGCTGGAAAGTAGTACATCACACTCGTTGAAAACATTGGGCTGGACCATATTGCATGTACAACTACATCAATATATTTACCCACACAAATTCTATGTGGTGGAGGATGAAAGCACACAACACACAATGTTGTTAGGACAACCTTGGCAAAAAGAGTACAATGTGCAGATAGATTGGAATGCGAATGTAGTCAAAATTCAGCATGCACAAGAACAACAGGTAATAGCCTTTGCTCAGCAATACCGGAATAATCAGCTGCCAGCAATGCAATCACTAGAAAAAGAGCCAAACGCCAGAATGCCACCAAAGAACAACATGATACCCAAGGCTAACAAATAGGTAAAAGCCAACCATGCTAACTACATACATATGAAGTCACCAACCGCACTGCAAAGATCTAGGTTACCAAAACAAGGGAAACAAGTATGGATGCGGAAGGATAGAAATGACATGGCATACCAAAAACAATGCAACGAAAGAATTCAACCGAAGCAGATAGTTCGACCAAAAACCAAGGGCATAAAACAGATATGGATCCCAAGGAAAATGCTCAGCAATAACCCAAATGTTACTCACATTTGGATACCAAAACAAAAGCAAAAGGGACTCCCTTCAGTACAAGCAACAACGGAAGGCAGACAACTGCATTTGAAAAAGGACAACCGACTTATGTGGATGCCAATCCGCAACAAAACAATGGCAACAAAGGAAGTAGCAAAACACCTACAAAAACCGGCAAAAACAAGCTACCAATGGAAAGCAAAAGAAATACGGTCCACGGCCATTCCGTCCAAGCCAATCCTCTCCACAGAAACAACTACGGCTATATCAACAGTAGCGGCAAAGCGGTTGCCTTTTGCAAGCAAGACAATTAAACAGAGAGCAGTAGAGTTATAGCTGTTACTTGCAAGGAAAACAGGCAACCTCGACGGCGAATGCCAATAAGCATCTTGCTTATACCCTTCTCTTGCACAGCATTAATTTTCCATGCATTGACCGAGTATGCATAAAATAGGGCCACATTACAAGGCCAAGCATTAGCACAATTTTGTCAACCTATGCACGGCACATACTCCGAGGCGATACCTTGTCGTCCGGGAGGACTCCAGCTGGGAGGGGGGGAGGCATTCTCAAATGCGAAACCAATAGCAGAAAGAGAAAAAAAGGGCATGATTTTTGACTATTTTAAGGGTTGTTGTTTGATTGTGAATTTTTTTGGACTAACCCAAGTATATATGCCCTTATACAGCATGTATCTATAGGTATATGGGGCCAAACGCCGAATCAAGCCCCTAGATGTGTATATATAAGTAGAAATATCCATTTTTCGAGCAAAATATTGGTAAAATGGAGGAATCCGGCCATAAAAATTGCATGTGAGTGTATATAATGTTTTGCGGTGATGTTTGTGATTTATTATGGTTTTTGGAGATTTTCTGGGTTGGATTTTCTATTTTCCTTTAAATTTTGCTAATTTTTGGCATAAAAACTTCAAAAATACAAAAAGCAGGTGAAAAACGATCGTAATGAAAAACAAAAAATATGGGGATAATCAATGACTATAGGAAAACCTATGGTACAGTGGGGGTGCAATTATGAGACTGGAGCGAAAAGCGTGTTTTGGCCATATTTTGACCGAAATGCCAAATTTCTGGTAAACAGGGCAAATGAAGTCCAAATCAAGAAATTTTTGAGCCTAAACCGCATCTCGCAAGAAGTTGGGAGTACATGTCAAATTTCATGAAAAGTGGTTCGGGGACCTCCATTATAAGAAATTTTCACCTCATTTTCACTATTGACATTTGAGAGAGAGCTTCTGCCACCTAGAGCGAGCGGAACTTCCAGCAGCTTTTATGACGCGCATGACTACCCGACGGGCTTCAGACATGAGAGATAGGCTCACCACCTTGAGCTTTTCGCGCATGTTTATCGTTTTGTCGCGAAAACTAGCGTAGGGTTCACACACAAAGCGGGCAGTAGAGACCTACAAGTAGAGGCGGCCACCTAACGGCTAACCCAAAAGCAATGAGACTTCATCGGCAGGTTACCCTAGCATAGGAGACCAGTCTTGGATGTCCAAAGGTAGTAGAAAACCATCGGGAAAAACCCTAATTCCTAGAATCCTGCAAGAGGCCACCAAATGGGAAACCGGCGAAAAGGCGCCCTAATGCTACCAAAATTCATGGGTAGGAGCATCTCGCATGCTCGACAAGTCTATGTGGCCCACATGACCAAAAAGTGACCCGAAGCGGAACTAAACTTCAGAAACGGCATCAGACACACAAAGCGTCAAATAGCTCTCGCGGCCAAACCGCATGCCCGTTTGCCACCAAACTTCACGAGCGGCTTTCCTAGACCATCAACAACCAAGCCCTATGGTGGTAGACCACCACAAATCATCGAAGATATGTAAACGCAACCACGGGTGCTTCTAGAGCGACAAATTGCCAAATGAAGCTCCGGTGAAGCCAAAGTCGACAAAATCCATACGACAAGGATCCTCAAGGGATCGAGAAGCTATAGAGACCAACATCAAGAAATTTCATCGCCAAAAAGCACTCCAAAAGTCAGAAAATGGCTCGGAGGCTCTGAAATCCACACAGGGAGTTACTTTCTATCCATTTGACTTTTTTGTTGAAATTAAGCTTAAAAGAGACTCAGGGGGACTAAGGGCATGCACTAGTGACAAAATCCATGAAAAAATCATCACGAGACATCCTACGCGTAGGATGTCTCAAGGGCATTTCTGGGCACAGATCCCAACATTTTTCATCACACACATTTTCTGAATGACCTTTACATGCTAGCCACCAAGTTTCATCACATTTGGACCAAAATTGACCTCATATGCATGAACAACGCAAAATTAGGGCATAGAGGCAATAATGGACCATAGACCTACCAAATCTTGTCCAAATCACATGAAACTTGCACAACACCTTCACAAGCACATAACCAACCAATTTGTGTGGTCACAAGCAAAAATTGATGAAATAGACATCCTACGCGTAGGATGTCTATTTGACATTTTTGGCCTACAGAGGATGGTTGTCCATTCCAAATCCAATCGCATCATCTTCAAGAGCTTATATACCAATTTTGAAGCCATTCTAATCATTTTTGACCCCCAATACCTTCAAGATACACTTCTTGAGTTCAAAAACACTACACAGGCTCTTATAAGCATCAATTCTTGTCCAAATCCAAATCCAAGAGCATGGCCATGTTCCATAGGCTAAGGACTGTCCACAGAACAAATCCCATGCTATTTTGATGAAATAGACATCCTACGCGTAGGATGTCTCAAACATATTTTTGACCTTCTATGCAATGAGTGACATCATGGGAGCCAATACCATGGTGCAATGAGCCCATATATCAATTTTCAACCCATTTGGACATCACTTGCTACCTGTTATGGACTTCCTACCCAATTTGTGACCTAGAGCCTGAATCAGCCCAAATAATCCACTTTTTGATGCCCAAATCCATATCCAAGCACATAGACATGTTCCATAGGGCAAGGACTACCAGCATGTTAAGTATCACCCTGATTTGATGAAAAAGACATCCTACGTGTAGGATGTCTAAATGGAAATTATTGGCAAGAATTGCACTGTGAGCACATGCACAGTTTCACAAGTTCCTTTTAAGCTTTATTTTCAATTTTCAAGTCATTTGGATAGATAAAACTCAGTTTCTCAGTTGATATGGAAAAAACGCTAACTTCGGACTACTGAGTGCAACAGGATCTATGGCAGCCACAAAGTCACCGACAAAGAAGAAAAGAATGACGAAGCTAAGGGCGAAGCTCGACCCGCAAGCGCGTCATACCAGAAGGAACTCTAAAGCCAACAAGCACATGGATCCAAGAAGATCTTCTGGAATCCAATGATCTAAAGATTTACCAAGGCATGTTCAAAGACATTGACGGAAACATGATAGAGCTACCAATGTTACCGCGGAAACTCAATGAGTTCGTCAGAAGCAAGATGTCAGAGTATCTCGAGAAGATTGATCTTCGCAATTACTTTGAAGCAATGCCGGCGGGGTTTGACATAAAGAGATTCTGGAAATTTGTGAAAACAATAAAAGAAGATGAAGTGGCCAGAGTAACAGATCTGCAGGGCAAGCTAGGCACCAAGATTCGATCACAGAAAGAGTAGTGGCAGCTGCACTAGACCTCTCCAACAAGGGGGATAGTGTAACCAAAAGAAGAGACGAAGTAAAGGTGTACAATGAAAAGAAAGCCAACTATACCTTTGAAGAAATTGCCAACCCCAAAGTGGCAATCATGAGCCAGTTGTACAATCAATATTTCCATATGTGTACAAAGCGGCCACAAAAGTACAGGATGCCGCCTGCAGCAATTGCCACAACATTCACCTGGGCAATGCAGAAAAGCAAGCCGAAGATCATCAATTATGCAGCTTATGTACATGATAATTTGGTGAAGATGGGCAACAAGAACCCCACATACATCGTGCCGGGTGAGCTAATCATGAAGGTGATTTATGGGGCATTGCACGCCAAGGGAAGATGGCCCGATCCTCCATCACAAAACGACTGGCTGAGGCTCAAAGAAGATAAAGAAGACGAGCAACAAAAAGCACCAAGGGTGGCAACCCGTTTGAAATGCCGGTTAGAAACCGTGCAAGAAGAGCAACCAGAGTAGAAGAAAGGAAAGAAAGAACCTGCCCAAGTGCCAGCAAAAGAAAAAAAATCACAGAAAGCTGCACGACTAGAGCGGTTGATGGAAAGCTTCAGGGTAGAAAGAGCCCTCAAAGGAGATTTAGACGAGCTATGGAAGCCGTCTCTAGAAGCAATGTCGGGATCATCCCGACGGGTGCACAGAGACAGATTTGATGATTACATTAAGAATTTTGAGGTTCTTGATGCCACAGTAGAGAATATCCCACATGTGCCCTTTACAGAAGAGGAAGTGGAGCAAGTCTGACAGAAACTGCTAGAAGAGCAGGAGGACCAAGAGAGAGAAAGGAAGACAAAGGCAGACAGAGATTTCAAGAAAAAGCCGACAACTCCACCGGCCAGCCCAGAGTCCAACCCACCACCTTCACCACCTCTTCGTAGCCCTCCACAAAAAGACAAAGAGGAACAAGACAAACCATAAGAACAGGAAGAGGCCAAGCAAGAGCAAAGCCAGGAGCAGGAACCAAAGGAAAAGGCTAAGCCTAAAAGTGGGCAACCAGAGCCAAATGAGTCATATAACACATTTCTAGACCTGCTAGCAGTCGGATACACAAAAGAGGAGGCTGCCACAGTCGCATTCGACTTGGAAAGCAAGGGAAACAAAGAGAAAATGCAAAGCATACGGATAGTAGAGCTAAAGGAGATGGCCATGGATACAGTGGACCTGCACCCGCCCACCAATGATTGGGATGTGGTGATGACAAAGCTTACTGAGATCAGAGCCCAGTCAATGGCCTCAGAAAGTGAAAGGGCAACTCTCAAAGCCACTGAGGTGCAGATAAAGCTAGAAGTTGACACTTTACAGAAGCAAAGCCAAAGGCAGTTAGAGAGGGAAGCAGAGCTGCAAGCCAGTCTGGCAAGGGCATTGCAAAGATGCCAGGAAATGGAAAGAGAAAATCAGGCAGCAGCCCAAAGACTGCAAGGAGTCGAAGAGGAGTATAGATAACTCAGCAAGTCATTCACAGATGCAGAGAGGGAAAGGGATAACCTAACCCTACAACTTGCTGAGGAGTCCAAGGAAGTAGAGGCCATGAGAAATGCCAAGGAAAAGGCAGAAATAGACCAGGAGGCTAGCCAGGATGAGGTCCTTGAGCACAAGGACCAGCTTAAAGTTAAAGATCAAACCATCCAGCAGCTACGTGCATCTTCTGCTAGAGTCAGAGCTACTAGCTCGACTCACACCACTACAGAAAGCCAGATCTATGAAGAGCAGATGAAAGAGCTTCAGAAAGAGTTAACTTTAGAGAAAAAGCAAAGGTTGATGATGGCGGAAGGGTCCGTGGTGATGCAAACAAGCATGGAAGAAGAGCAAAAGGCAATGCAATATGAGCTAGAAGTTATTAAGAGAAAGCTCGAGGAGGCGGAAAAGGTAGACGCCGAATTGAATGACCTCCTCGTGAACATGGGGGAAGAAGCCGAAGTGGAGAAACAGACGCTCCTAAAGCAGATAGAAGAGCTGAGGGGACAGCAAGCAGGCACAGGGCCATCAGCCATGGAAGGCATAGACCTAGAGAATGTGGCAGATCCTGTGGACACACGCATGCAAGAGGACAGCCTAGTAGGACCCTCTCAAGAGCCACAAGATCTGACGCAAGAAGAGGAAGAGAAGCTGCGCAAGGCCATAGAGGCAGAAATTAGAGAAACGGCCAAGGAAGCCTTGGAATGGGAGCAGAGGGTTTTTAAATCCATGACCATTCAGAAGATCGATGCCAGCAACCTCCGGCGTGAATGGCTACAGTCCTCTTTCCCATATCCTTTGCTAAAATATGAAGCCCCCACCATCAACAAGAGGATAAGAGAAGAGCCAACAGTGCCACTCTACACAACAGATATCTCCCAGCCTGAAGGGGCCAAGTTAATAGTTGACTCCCAGCCCGGGTGGAGAAAAGCATGGCTGGCTAAGTACCCACAATACCTTATCCTTCTGGTAGAGGCACCCAAACTCATCAGAGATAATCTCAGCTTCTGCCCTCTACCAAGGATACAGACATGGAAGGCCTAGGAAATACTATAAAGAAGCCAACCCACTTGGCTGAACTATCTGAAGCTGCCAGGCTTGAAGGCACGTGAGAGAACAAGTGTTCAATACATGGTGAAAACCCTAACGGGCGCCATCAAATTGTTCACTGGCTCGCCTGACCTTTCTTGCATAATGATGAGGAAGATCTGCAAAACCCTTTTGGTAGTTTTTGAGACGTTCAAAAATAGGCCAGGTGACAGACAATATCTTCTTCTTTCAAGATATGTATAGGTGATCTGTCTGGTCAGCCTTCCAAGGAGGTGATACATGCACTGTATCAAAGGATAATCTTTCTGCCATCCTATCACCTCCAGGCCTTTGAAGAAGCATTCTACACCAGCTTCTTCATCATAAACACTGATATATTCAGCCCAACACTGCTGGATTTACATGCAAGATATGAGTCGCTGCTCAAGATGCGCGAAACCATAAGATGAAGAAGCAGCTCAACAGCCATGTCGGGGATGACATAAGCAAGGAGGGGGGGAGTGTTAGAAGCTGGACACACCCTACGGAAACAGACTTCTCGGCAGATTATCATTTTTTGTAATTATTCATTTATTGAGAAAACTCAACATTTCACCTTGTAAATATTGGGGCTTACAGAAGTTTCCAGATTTGTATCCTAGTTTTGATAGTTAGATTGAGTAGATGGTTGATTTGGAACTTTAGGGTTTGAGAATTGTAAGGTATATATACCACTTTTTGACCTTAATGAAGAACCTTTTGTCATTTTAAAGAGGAGTTTTTGAAGTCTGTGAGTGAGCGTAATGTGTACGAGAGAGTGTGTGAGCTTCATCTTGACGCTACGTATGCACCGGTGGTTGGAATCGAGTGCAGAGAAGTGCAGCGTGTTGCCCCCGTCGAGAGCTATGCGTCGATACCTACATTGCACGCGTACGGTCCGGTTGTGTGAGCTCCATCTACGAGCTTCATATGGTGATTCGGTGAGCATACGTTGTCCGATTTTGCATTGCAGCATACCCACGCATTCACATTGAGCAGAGATACATACTAGGCACTTTAGATTTCGGAAACGAAGACCTGCAAATTTCAGCTAGACATCCTACGTGATTTTGCACCGTGTGTTTTGGGTTGGGGTTTTGGTTCATAGACCTTAGGGAGAGCGACCTATTGGTGTTAGTAGGGTCTCCTTCAAGTTCTATGGTGTTTCAAGATTGTTTGATGGGTGTTAGGCTCTAGACAGCGTTGTAGGAAGTTTCCTCTTATGCACTCTTGAAGACTGTGACTTAGACAATTGGTAGAGACCTATGTAGGAATTAGTTAGGAGTCGGTTGAGTGTAGGTTGACACCTTATGCTTGCTTCCACGCGCTTGCGGGTCGGGCTTCGTCCTTAGCTGGCAAATCTTGTTAGGTGAGTTCTCGCTGTGTTGACGTCCGTCGCGGCGTATCCATCCAACTCTCTCTCTCTCTCTCTCTCTCTCTCTCTCTCTCTCTCTCTCTCTCTCTCTCTCTCTCTCTCTCTCTCTCTCTCTCTCTCTCTCTCTCTCTCTCAGCGGTCTTGGAAGGATGTGGTCATGGCCCCTGGAAGACACAAGGACAACGGGGACGATGCCCAGGCCGACAAGGAGAAGCGTCGTGGGAGTAGCTGCTTGCAAGGAGTGGGAGCCTTGACAGGAGAAGCGCTGCGGGCACATGCCCTTACACACACAAGCGGCCGAGCCTCGACCTGCATAAAAACGCGTCGCAATTGTCTTGCTGGGTTCGCCTTGTGCTAAGGATGACAACTCGTCAAATGGCCATGGCGGGATAAGCCCTGCAACGCCCGTCATCTTCCCAGGACTCTCTGTGCAGACGACCTCATGCTGCCATAGCTAGGTTCAAAATTTTTTATTTTTATTTTTTCGTCTTTCCCACTATTGGGCGCCCTAGGGTTCCCATGGGCCACCCAAGGACCACCCAAGCGGCCTGTCACATGACCATACTAGCCATGCCAAACCGCATGGGCAAGGACTACCATAAGGGGATAATACAGCATGACATTGTGCTGCCGCGCGAAGCTGCATGGCCATACCAAAACGACGATCTGCGGTAGAACATCCGCACGGTGAAGCTGCAGCATGCCATCATGCATGCAAAGGCTGTACAATTTGACCGACAACAAAAATGGTCGGCACGCCTTAGAAGATTCGGCATGCAAAGGGGCATCACACAATTCAATGATCATCAGCAATGGATATGGGTCAACACAGGGCTTGTCTGTGAAATCATTGCCGGTCCTTTTTTTTTTGCTTTGAATATGATATCTTACTTGATACGATCGCACATAGACGAGGTAATTCTGTCTCGATTTTTGATAAATAGACCAATGTCCTCAGTGGGTCGACACGGTCCCCAATACGCAAATTTCTTTAAAGCTAGCTTGCTTCTGAGTTTCTTTTGCAGAAAATTTTTCATTACAAGCAAGCTTCCGGGCCATGCCTTATGGTGGAAGGGGAGTTGTTCCAAGAGATGTTTGTCAAGGACAAAGTACATGCATCATCATGCAGCGAGTCAGATGTTGCTAACAAGGACATCAGGAAAAAGACGACATGGTTTCACCGCTCGAAGAGGGCTTGTCAGCATTGGTAAGCAAGTCGATTTTCACATTTTCAATTCTGAATTCGTTGAATTTTGCAGATCTCTTTAAGTTCAAAGCATACATTGGGCTTTTCAATCATCGAGCCGCTCAATCATATTCGGCACGTGAATGTTTTTCATGCATGGGATATGCTATGTTCAATAGCTATGAGCACAGTCTTTGGCCCAATGACTTTTACCATTAACGGTTTGCAGTTGGGGTAAACATTTCACTTTTGGGTTGGAATTTTTTTCTCGAAAGTGGTTCCGCGGCAATGTTAGATCCAAAGGTTCAGGCAAGCTGTGACATGTTGGTACAAGCAAGGCCTGTAAATGTGCTCCAACGTGTTTTCTAACGTAATTGGCAATGCTTGCATGCCAAGCGGCAATGTGCAACTCGGGGTTACTTTTTGTTTACCTATCTCGTGTATGACAATGTCGTGACCAACATCACAGGAGCAAGGCTCCATCTACAATTACAGAGGATAACAAATCAAGCCACGCAAGTACGAGCATAAATATCCTTTGACTATGAGCTCTTAGGAACTCCATAAGTGGTTAAGGGAAGCAAGGCTTCCAATTCGGCATCTTGCATTGAGATTTTCCCGTCTGGCTTATTCTATGAGCATCCAACCTTCAAGGAATTTGTCAGTTTGTCCGCGTGTTCTTTCATTACATGCAAAGAGGATGTATATGATATACACAACAACTCTCTCTCGTGCAACATCTATGGCTATGAACCATCTTCCAACGAGTTTTTCCTTCAGAATTTCAAGACAGTTGGTTACAACAGGATGACCAGGTTAGACAATTTTAAGTTTTGCTTGTTTTTCATGTTTTCACATTTATTTTGGACAATATTGTATGTTGTGCAAATCAAAGTGCTTTGACAGTTTTACATGAAGCCAGCAAGGCACTTTTTGGCTCTCACGTTTGCGGCCATCACTCTCAACGAGGGCTTACAATTCTGCATGCAAGGCATGTTAGTTGGGTAGATTCAATTCTACCGCCTCATGAATTACGCTTCCGCTATCACACTCGCAACTCTGTCAAGGACACGATAAGTGATGGATTGTTTCCCATGGTTTTTGGTTGCTGTAAACACACAATACCACTAAAGGGAACCTAAATCTAGGACTTATTTCATAGGCAAAGTGCCATATTTAAGTCATTTTTGTACAGTCACGATCCCCTACACGATAAGTGCAGCAATGTGTGACTTGTGTTTTCTGTTACATCTCTTGATGAGAGCGTTATATAGCCGGATTATTGCATGCTTATAGGATAAGCTGCACGCTACACATAAGATGCACACAAGCATGGGTGCAGTACATACAAGGCAGTAACTTAAGGAAAGTTCCTCAGCCCAGCATGCTCTCTTTCTCTCTCTTTCTTATTTCTCTCATAGAATAATGAAAACTTTCGACGACGCTTTTGAACATGTTTCTTTGGAAGTCAGCCTGAGCCAAGGTGCTCTCACTCTCATCTAGACATAGGGCAAGATGCCATCTAAATTAGTCTTCATCGGTTCGTTGATTGAACACTAATTTCCATCAGGGCTATGAGCCACACACGTGGCTACGAGTCATTGTCAGATCTTGGGTACGACTCAACTGTTGACATTCCTTGGGTGATTGTTCTTAAGATCGAACAGATCTGCCCAGTGGAATACACATCGAACACCTCGACGTTAATGGACAAGCAAGAGTCTTGTCATTACGGATGTTTAGGGTGTCATTTTTGCACTACATGCTTTTAGTGTGATGCTCCAGTTGAGTTGAAATCTGAAACTCACAGCTGATCTATACCACGGAATCTAGAGGCAGCAACCAGTTGCAAGAGCACGGCTGTTGATACGAGCTAGACATCTCACTTGTGTGGATTTCTTGCTCTCTCTATAGCACTATGAGTGTCTACGGCATCACAGTTTTGGGGTACGACCCAGCGGGTGCTTACTAAATCACCCCATAGGCATTGAGGATCACATTTTGATCTACTTCCATTATACTTTCAACGAAAGAATTCCGCAACCTACCACGCGGTAGTGGCAAAATTCAATTTTTCAAGTTAATTCTCATCATTTTGTACACGATTAACTATGTTGGTTATCATTACCTGCTAGTTGAGCAGTTTCTACAAAGGGTCTTACCAAGGGGTTGACTACGTGGATTCTACCCAACCGGTTTGGATTGCGAAGGCAACACATGGCCAGGATTTCTAGTGCAATGTTGCTTGGTTTTTTCACAGTTGGGAGACGTGCTCTTGTGCATTTGAATACGGGTAACTGAACTTTCAGTTCAATCCCCAGGGCCATGCCAAGGGCATGTCGAAACAAGTATTTTGGGTCGTAGTGTCCAATGTACATTATGCTGTTATGAATCCACTTGTAGGATTCGATTTGGCACATGTTGTCACATGGGATACAACATGGTCTAGGGACTCAAGGAGTTCGGGTTATCCATTGTGGAGCAATGAATGAGGGTCCCTCCCACTCTTGTCACAGAGTGTTTAGAGTTACCTCCACACACAAGTACATCTTGTACTTGTAGGATGCTCTTTTTCCAGACATCCTTAGTTGAGACATATTCCACATGTGGTAAATATGAGTCTTTGGGACTGGCACTGGCGCCCAATATTTCAAATATGTGTCACGAAAAAGTCCTTAGATGCTGGTCACATCTGTTTTGTAGACCATTTTTAGCACGACGTATCAAGAGCAATTTCATGGCCAAAAATTGTCGAATACTTAGAATGACTTGTTAAGGTACAAGTACTGCTAAACAACATTACAGATGGTTCCTAGTACCTAGAAGTGATCAATGTTTCACCTTCTATTATGGTTCAGACGTTTCAGCAAGGCTTGCAAAAGATTGCAACTGAAAGTATTTAGTTTCTTTTCAGAACTATTTACATTCCTTTTTAATGTGTGCTAGGCGCATCACATTTGCCATAAGTATTGGGAAGGATCACCATGGATATACAGGTTCGGATCTATTTTTTGCTAAATGCATGCATACTAGGTGTTATGGGCCCTAATGTTTAGCAAAGGCTGATTTGGAACGGCATGCATATTCCTCAAGTTGTTGCTTATGAAGCATTTTGCACTCTATGTGCAGTATGTCTATGAGATTACTTTTGGGTCTACTAATCACTAATAGAGGTCATGGCTCGGTTTGTGTGTTTGTGGATTTTTCAAGTTAACCACGATGGTTATTCCGGACATTGTTGATTCCTCAACAATGTTACACGATATTGTGATTCCCATTTACCAGTCATCTGGGAAGACTGTCTGTAAACCGTGAGGGAAAACACACCTCAATACTATTAGTTATCCAAGGGGATAGGCATATGACAAGTGTAATCTTGTGCTGAAGGATATGCAAAGTGCGTACGTTAGCACCAAGTGATTCAATTAGTAAGCATTTATTGCTCTACTTGGAGTTTGCTTACCATAAGTTAAAGCATGTTTGCGACTAGGTGTAGTCTCTTCATGTATAAATCAAGTTCTCAACCTTGAACACTAGTTATGGTGGGGTTGTTTACTGCTAGAATTGGAAAACAAGTCAAGGACTTAAACTTGGATGATGAATTATGTTAGCAAGTTAATTTCATGGAAAGTGAAAAGAGGTACTCTTTAGGGTACATCTTTGTGTGATAACTCGTTTTGCATACTCATGTGTGTTCTAAATGGAGTCTACACACTATGATTGGATAGGAATCGGCAACACAAGACGGTTGCAAATGGACAACAATGTGAAAAATCAAGATGTTACTCTTGGTTTCATTGAACCTCCTGCTGAACTGTGTTCCGATCAACCAAACAGTTGGATCCATGAAGGATGCCACTATAGAAAACATTAGTGTATCATCACTCTTGTTTTCGAGGACGAAAATGCTTCTCCAAGGGGGGAGTAATGTCATGCCAAGGGTAGGACCAGGCACGACCAAGGGCCAGGATGGACATGCAGTCAAGGGGGTCCCTATATTTAGAAGGCCAAGGACCTATATACGGCATGGCTGGGTGGTGATGAGAACATTCCGGTTCCCTTGTCCTTTCACTCCCTATGCTTAGCCACATGGTGTGCTTGAATGCTATTGGTTGGTCTAATGAGATTCTAGTTCCATCCAACAAATATCTAGATATTTTCAAGCTCTCTCTCTCTAAGGGGTAAGGAAGACACTTGTCCAAAGACTACCCATGTACTTGAATGCATGCTGCATGAGATTGGCTAGGGGGAGAGGGGTCCAATGAGCTTAAAGCTTGTGGAAAGGCTAAAAATCGTCCCAAGCAAGCAAGGGGTTGCTGGGGGGATATACACCACACACACACACACACACACACACACACACACACACACACACACACACACACACACACACACACACACACACACACTCATTTTGTGGATCATTCTCACTTGGTGAAAGTTGAGGAACTCCACCTCCTTCTCCAAGTTTGTGAGAAGTGAGAGCCTACACCAACACTCTTGGCTATGGAATGCAAATCCAACCAAGAGCCATGCTTCAATGCTTAAGCTTGCCATCTTCTCCATCTTCACTACTATGCTATTATGTATGCTAGCAAGAAGAGTGATGATAAGTGAGGAACTATTTCTTTCTCCTATGGAATGTTCTTCTTCCTCTTCCCTATACTCATTCCCCACTAGCTCTCTCCCCCTTCAAAGGTGTATGAGGCCTTGGGACTGAGGCTTGGGATAGTTACTGCTTTCTACAAAGTTTATGTTATGCTTGTGATGCATGAAGCTTTTCATCTTCATTGCATCACCTAGGTCACAAGGAACACAAAGATTGTATTGTACCAAGTATCTCTTGATGGGAGAAACTATAATACAAATGCCTATTGGACGGGGGACCGGCTCCATATGAATTCGGTCCTCAACTGTTGTCATGTTCTCTAAACTCTCTCTCTTGCAAAAGTATTGTTCATGCCAAGTTAACTAAGTACCATGTTTATGTTGCTACCATCAATTAAGTTCACCCGCTATGCTCACAAAGTAATCTCACAAAAGTGCTTTATCTAATTCCCTAATTCCGCTATTCTCAAAGTTCATAGGCCATTTTCATTACATCAGTAGTATACAAAATTATTGCCAAGGCTATTAGCTCTCAGACTTGCCCCCCTCTTGAGTCGAATCATTTCTGCCCATCAACATGGGTTCATTAAAGGGAGATCTATATATGACAATATCTTGGCAGCAATGGTAGGAATAGAGTATGCATCCTTATCCAAGCAAGAGTGCATCTTGTTGCAGCTGGACCTCGACAAAGCCTATGATAGAATAGAATGGTCCTATATAGAAGAAGTCATGGGAGCTTTGGGCTTTGGGCCTCACCTTTGTCGCCTCATACGCACACTAGGCGTTGGCAACCAATCAGAGCTCCTGTTTAATGACAAAATTGTGGGCTCTTTTGAGGTTAAAAGTTCTATCAAGCAAGGATGTCCCCTGGCCCCCTTGCTTTTTGCCATCAGGTTGCATCCTCTCATTACGATGCTTGAAGCCATTGTTGTGCGGGGAGAGATTCAAGTTCTGGCATTACCAAGCAACGACCAGCTACTGGCCAAAATGTTCGCAGATGATTCACTCCTATTCTTAAAGGCGTGCCCTCAAGTTTTTAGGAGAGCTCTGGAGATTGTGCAAACATTTGCCATGGCCTCGGGATCCAAGTTCCATATAGAGAAGTCAAGACTTATCTCCCTGTCGAAGAATGACTCTTTTGACCCTGCAGTCTGGACATGAGAGAATGTCTCAAAAGGGATTGTATTCAGACACCTGGGAGCCTCCGTAGGGGTGGATGTAACCCACAGACAAAGATTTCAATGGGTCATTGAAAAAATAAGCTCAAAAATGAGAAAATGAGAGTTTGTTCTCCTCCCCTTTCAAAGCCAGATTAGAGTGATTAATGCTTTTATGATCCCATAAATTGCTATCCATAGCCCCGTGCTCAAGATGGCTAAGTGTAACTGGAAAGAATTCTTAAAACTAGTGAAAAGGTTTCTTGGAAGAACAACACGAAAACCTTCTGGCCATGGCAGTGGGTTAGACGGGAGGTAGTTGCTCGTCCGGTAGACCAAGGAGGCTCGACATTCTTAACTCTATATCCCATGCTAAGGCCCTTTGTGCCAAATTTATGGTCTCATTGGCTAAATAGGACCAAGCTTGGGCTATCATGACCAAGGAAATGCTTGATGCAGTAAAACTAGGATCGAAAGGGGGAAAGTGGAAGCACAGTGGAAGGGGGCTGTGATGCACGGCAAACTTCTCGCCCCGAGTGGTCTTATCTTAGATCTGGTGGACTCTCAAGGGAACTGATGAGGAAGTGCAAAAGAGTAGCTGAGGTTTTGGAATGGGGGGAAGCAATGAGATACTTTAAGAACTCCATTTTGTACTGGTCCCCTTGGCTCTCTAAAATATTGGGGCCGCTATAAAGACCCTATTGGATAGGAATGGCCAAGAATGTGAATAATAAGGGGATCGTTCGACTAGAGCAATTCTAGGATGGCAACAGTAAGTGCTGGAAAATTGCTGACTCTTTAGCCATCCAATTTCAACTGAATGGCTTTGAGATCTTACTAGTCTACAGGGTGATGAAAGAGCTTGATAAGGTGGTGATGCCAATTTGTGAATCCAACTTTGAATGGGATGCTTGGAGATGGCTCGGGAGTAGCCTCTTTTGAAAACCACATTCTAAAGGCATTTACCATGCATTAATGCACGAGGCTAATTGGTGTAGCCCCCTCAACAAATTATGGAAGAGGCACTGGACGGAAAAACGGTGGGAGGGAGTCATGGAGAACATCTAGAAGCTAAGGTGGCCTCGATATATGAAGATATTTCTGTGGAAAGTGATGTGGGGTGCTCTACTAACGGGCATAAAGATTCAAGAAAGAGGAATCGGGTCTGATCGTTGCTCGGGGTGCAAAATAGCTAGTAAAGACCTAGCCCACCTTTTCATGGGATGCCAGACAATCAGTGGCATGGCTGGGAAAATATGCAAGTGGATTCAAAGGACATGGAAAATTAAGTTCTTCAAGACTGATCTGTTCTTTGGTAGTAACAAGTTGGGAAGTTCTGCTCTTCTTGTCTGCACTCAAATAATCAGGTACTACTTCTTTCACCATATTTGGCAAGCAAGGAACAGCCGCGTGTTTGAGGGGGATCTGGCTGTGGCAAGCTTTTGTGAAATTATACAAGAGAGCAGAGTGACGATCCACATGATCGGAGGCAAACAAGCATCAGAGGACTGGTCTAGAACAAGACATCTTGTAATAAGTAAAGCCTAGGAGTAGTTGTGGTTTCTCTGTCAAGCAGAAAACTTGTAATCCTTTGACCCTCAAGGCTCGGTCTGAGCTCAAGGTTGGTGTATATTTTTGATGTTCTTAATACTATCCACTCACAATTGTGAGTTTTGCAAAAAAAAAGAAAGTGAATAAACATTTTGTGAAAAAATATTGTCCTATTTTTATTAGATATACCATATTGTATATGATAGTCAATATAGCCATCTAGATTCAAACTTTGATTTTGGAGCATTACAAAATGGCATCTTGTTGTTGTATATCTATGCGTCCATCCCTGGGGATGAGCCTCCACTACATTTACAAGGAGAAGTATCCAGTTGTTACCTGCATCCATACAAAAAACACTCCATTAGAATTGGCTATGTTTATGTGTTTTGCAAATGTCAGCAATGGATCCAGTTGTTATCCATGTCATACAGTTTCTAACGGAGGATATTTTTTGGCGAGCGCTTTTTTGGAATCCGGCGAGCAGAATCCAAAAAGGTTCTTTCTCCCTTCTTTTCTCAACTTTGTTCTCTCTCTCTCTCTCTCTCTCTCTCTCTCTCTCTCTCTGATTTTTTTCCTTGGTAAACACACCTCGATCCCACATTGTCATCACCATCGATTTTGCTCCCTTTTTCTCTCCCTTAACTCTCTCTCTCTCTCTCTCTCTCTCTCTCTCTACCCTCCTAGCCCATCCGCCTCTCTCTCTCTCTCCCTCCACCCTCCTAGCCCATCCGCCTCACTCTCTCTCCCTCCCTCTCTCTCTCTCTCTCTCTCTCTCTCTCTCTCTCTCTCTTCTCCCTTACCCCACCCATCGGCTCCTCTCTCTCTCTCTCTCTCTCCCCCTCTCCCCCCTTTACCCCACCCCCCTCTCTCTCTCTCTCTCTCTCTCTCTCTCTCTCTCTCTCTCTCTCTCTCTCTCTCTCTCTCTCTCTCTCTCTCTCTCTGTGAGAAGTATGCACCTACATCAATTTACATCAAGATTAATTGCCAAAAAATAGAAAGAATAACATTTGTATAACCCAAGATAATCCAAAACATCTTTGCCAAGGGTCCAATTGCTACCCAATCTATATCAATTTTGCCAGCTACAATACATGGCGAAAAATGTGTCAGAAAAGTGTCCAATCATCAGCTTCACTCCAAGTTTGGATATGTGCATTCACGGTCAAGAGCATTGTAGACATGTACTTTTCTTAGCACGGGTTGATGTATGAACATGTTTTCATTTTGGCTCAATCGAAGAACTCTCAAGAAAATGAAGTACAAGTGCTTGCAAGCCAAATAATATTTTTTCTTGGCCTCCCTATTAGTGAAATCAGGGCATGTGCAATAGGGTTCATCCTTGGCGTCCACCTCATACACCCCCACATATCCATCTACTGCGTGATGCTCAACCTTGAAGACTTCATGTGCTTTGTCTACAATGCATTTCTCTTCAATCACCTTTGCCTTTAAGCAAAGAGCGAGCCCAATTTTCTTAGTTGCCTCCTCTAAAATGGAAGTCCAAAATTTGACTCTTATGCCATTTCTTAGAATTGAACCACTGCTACTTGCTTTTGTTGAAGTGGAAGAGGAATCACCTCCACCGGTAGGAGGAGTTAGCATGGTTGTTGCACTCTCTCGGTCTCTTCCAACTGTCTCCGCTTGAAATCCTCCTTCAAGTAGTACCTCAACTTCTTCACCTGTGATATTTGTTCCTAGATCAACCAGCCAAGTTATTGGAGGAGGAGGTGGCCTTGGTTCTATATTATGATCCACCACATAGCAATGGATAACATGTCCGGGACAAAACCAGAACCATTGTTTGAGTAGCCCATTTGGATGTCACAATATCTCTTTCCACCGCTGGGGGTGCCACTGCATGTCACACGACTACCAATTGGGATTCTTCTGATTTCCCGCATAGCTTCATTGAACTTTCCTTCCAAAACACAAATCTTTGTCTTATCTTTGGAATTTTCACTTTCATCTACTACCGCTAAATCTTCTGTGAAAATGGTCTTCCTTGGACTTCCGTGTGTTGTACGGTCTTGTGTTTTTGCATTGTACTCTAGCCTATATGTCAATTCATCCTCAACATCAATCACAATCGCTGGCCCTCGCATTTGCTGAACGGTTTCTTTGTCTCCTTCAAGCGGGGTGCGAGTCTTATACATGGGTGTTCCAAATGTAGCCTCATGTAGTACACTTATCACTTGTGCTAGACTAGAGGAAACTCTTTCCTTTAGCCTCTCTAGTGAAGGACCCTTTTCGATATGCTTACCTTGAGAGTAAGAAACTGCTTTTGTGTTTTGTAGTATTGCATTTGCCATATCTGAAGTACATGCATCATACAATGATTTTTTTCTTTTGAACCACTTCGCATGCAAGCCAGCTACCATGCTTGCTCTTGGCCAAGTTGGTTCTTGGAGTGTTTGCCCCATCAGCACTTCTTCTATTGTTTATATGATGCTCCCCCAATGTGCAATACACACCTCCCACCAATTCAACCAAGAGTCCATTGTAAGGATGTTTTTATCCATGCAATTTTTATTATGCCACCATTGTCGAAGTAGACGAGACTCCGTTGCAGCTGCCTCTTTAGAGGAGGCTAGATGTCACTTTTTGCACATGTCTTTATGGGTTTGTTGAGATGAAGAGACAATGTACTTTATGGTGTGTGCCACCATGCTCAATGAAAAAAGCAAGATCTCTCTCGATGTTGTAGAACATTGTCTTTGCCACCACTGAACACTGTGCGAACTGCATTCCAGTTGGCTTGCACTTCGTCTGCCATGAATCCATGGAAATCCACTCTCCCACACCCGTGACCCTCCATAAATTCATTTATGCATTGCTAGAAAAGAATTTGTGATTCCATGTCTTCATCTTTCATCTCACACGTTGTAATAGTGAGGAGGTCCCGCATGCTGCAACAGAAGACAAGCACATTAGTAAACATGTTGCTGGTTGTTTCTTAAGATATGCCAAACTTTTGAAATATGTTCTTAAGACAACAAACCTTGGATAGTAAATGTGGCATGCCATGATCACCCAATCCTCTACTTGGTGAGTGTGGTCAAATTGCACCCAAGTGTGCCGCAGATATCTAGGTCCACTTCGTTGCATTTGATTAACCAAATCCAATCCAGATGCAGGACCTACTGTAGACATCTTGAACACAAAACAACACTCCCCTTCTGCTCCTTGCTCGGGAAACCTGCTTTTGTGAAAAAAATCATATGTGCAATCTCTTTTTAGCCGCAGCAAGGAGTCCACACCAAAGCTCTCCTTTGTTGGCCCATTTCTAGTTGCAGCCACGGACCTTCGAAATCTATACTTTAGAGTTAAATTACTTTGAAATATTATGTCCAAACAAGAGAAAATAAAAGCATCCTCACCAATTGTCCTCCACCAAGGGGCCCATTGCCTCATCAGCATTTAGAAATTCTTGCTCACCAAGAACATGGCTAGAGCCCCCCTCTTGCATCAAAGTTGTCATCACAATTTTCTTTGCCACACACATTTGCACCTTTCTTGCATCTGCATGCCTATCCACACTAAGAATTCGTGCGACCATTTCTTTGATTTTATCGGTGAGCCCTTTTGAAGACCCATCTCACATGTCATGTTGGTGAGTTCCTTGATGTACCATTAATCTGCTCATACTCTCATCCCTTGGCATGACATAATATACGAAGCAATCACAAGTACGCAAACAAATGGGCGATTGACCGCAATAGTGGCAATTAAGCTTACCACCTAGTCTGTCGGAGAAATTGCCCACACAAGGTAATTTTAGCATGTTGCCATTGAAATTTATTGTGTTTGACTTCCCAAAATTAAGCAATTTGGGACAACTTTCATTGAGATGTTTTGGAGCACTTGCACACTGACTTTTGCGACACACTCCAGGAAATGCAATATTTGAGGTTTGTGGTTTGGTCCAATGGTGACGATCATACTTATGTTCCATAGCATCCATTGGATGAACCTTTCCTAAGGTCGGTGGAAACTCAAACACCATGTTACCATTGTACACCTTTGGTGTTTTTGACACTTGTTTGATTTCCACTATCTTTGAAAGAAGCTTTGTCAAAGTGTTGGGATTTGTCATTGCATTAAAAAACGATAAAATACTATTTGAACTCCTTACCTAGATAGAGTTTTGCAATGCTTGTTCTCCAGAGAGTTGTTCCTTGCTTGGACTAGTAAGGTCTATGTAGGGAAAATCCACCAATGGAACAGCCATGCCAGTAGAATTTGAGACCGTGTCATCTTCAACTAGCACCAAGAACTTTGTAGAAAGAAATTTGTCCATAACATAAAACTCCTCTCCCAAGTGATTTCTTGTTCTCTCCATCTCTTCATTCCCAACCATGACAATTGCATGCAAAGCAGAAAAAGTTTGTACGAAACATGCCCTTGTAGATATTTAACTCCAAGTATAATCTTCCCATTGGTAAAGGGAAAAGCCCTTTGGAAAGAAGGGAAGACTATAGTGCATGACATGATAGTCGAGTAAAAATCTCTTGCAAGAGTTTGAAAAGATGAGAGTGAAAGTGTTTAGTTGCACTTAGAGGATTAAGAGAATTTTATATTGGTCTTAGTAGTTATTAATAATATTTAATAATTTTTGAAATCCGCCCGTACCTCCCTCTCCCTCTCTCTCTCTCTCTCTCTCTCTCTCTCTCTCTCTCTCTCTCTCCCCCCCCCCCCCGTGTGAATGAAGCCCCATACAACCCTGCCCCTGCCCCTGCCCTTGACCCCGCCCTCCCTCTCTCTCTCTCTCCCTCTCTCTCCCTCTCCCCCCGTGTGAATCACCCTAGACCCCCCCCCCCCTATTTCTCTATCTCCCCGTGCCTCTCTCTGTTGAATAACTGGTCTTGAGTTCAACTCCTCGTCGGCTAGATCTTTAAGGTCTCTTGGGATAGTTTCCTACAATGTTAAAACTCTCTTCTTCTTGGGTGTGTGTGTGCTAATAAAAAGAGGAAAATGGTATAACCTTTCTATCACCCAAGTGTGGTAGATTGGTTATGCCATTTCCCTCTTGAATAACGGGTCTTGAGTTCAACTCCTCGTCGGCTAGATCTTTAAGATCTCTTGGGATAGTTTCTTACGACATTAAAACTCTCTTCTTCTTCTTCTTCTTCTCTCTCTCTCTCTCTCTCTCTCTCTCTCTCTCTCTCTCTCTCTCTCTCTCTCTCTCTAGAACCATCCCCCATCTCCCCCTCGCTCTCCCCGTGTGGAATGCCTCTCTCTCTCTCTCTCTCTCTCTCTCTCTCTCTCTCTCTCTCTTTGTGTGGCCAGGTGATGCAGGGGGTGGTGCTGGGGGAAAACATAGCCGGGGGGGAGGGGGATGGAGCAGGGGGAGGGGGCTCTCTCTCTCTCTCTCTCTCTCTCTCTCTCTCTCTCTCTCTCTCTCTCTCTGTGGGCAGCCGGGTGGCGCAAGGGGTGAAATAGGGCCTCTCTCTCTCTCTCTCTCTCTCTCTCTCTCTCTCTCTCTCTCTCTCTCTCTCTCTCTCTCTCTCTCTCTCTCTCTCTCTCTCTCTCTCTCTCTCTCTAGGCGGCCGAGCGGTGCAGGGGGGAAACACAACAGGAGGTGGGGGCGTGGGGAGGAGTGCCAGTGGGGCCGGGCAGTGGGCATCGACGGCGGGGGCGGGGACACGAGGTGCACGGGGGAAGGGGGCGGGGACGTGGACAGGGAGCGCTTGGAGGGGAGTGTGGGCGGGCGGACGCAAGGCATGGCGGGTGGTGTGGACACGAGGGCGGACGGTGTGGGTGAAGTAGGGGGCGAGGACGTGGATAGGGAGCACGAGGGGGATAGTGTGGACGGGCGGGTGTGGTGCGTCTCTTTGCCCACATGGCAGTCCACGTTGTGGACTACCACGTGGATAGTAGGGACGCACCCCCACCCGCCCGTCCACACTGCCCCTCCCTATCCCTCACGTGTCCCCTCGCGTGCACGCTCCCTGCCCCCTACTCATGCCACCCGTACCTCCCTGCGCTACCCCCTTGTCCCTCCCATCGCCTGCACCCGCCGTCCTCTGTCGCCCGCCCCCTTTCCCTCGCATCGCGTGTACCCTCTGCCCCTCATGTCGCTTGCCCCCGTCCCTTGTCCCTAGCTGCCCCCGCTCCCCTTGCTCCTCGTGCCATGTGCCCCCAGCTACCCCCCCTCCCCCTCCCTCCATGCTTACGTTCCCCCCTCTCCTATTCTTTTCCTCCCCTTTTCCCCCTCTCTTTTGATTAAAAATGTTTCTTTTTTTCGGGGTCCCCTCCTTTGGACTTTTTATTCCTCTTGTAGTTCTATTCTTCCTTACCCGATAGTGATCTATATCTTTTAGAAAAACGATTTTTTTTCATTCTTTTATACCTTTGCAAACCTTCTACTCTTATCTCTTCTATTTCATTTCTCTAACCTTATTCCCACTAACTATACCTTCAACCCTCTCATATGACTTTCACCTTTCATCATTTCTCATAAATTTTGTTCCGACACTTTCAAACCTCTCATATTACTTTCACCTTCCATTAGTTCTTTGAAAACTACCGAGACCCTAATTAACAAACAAGATGTCCATTTTAATAAGAAAACAATCCAAAGATGTGGATCATCAAGAAGAGATGACGATTCAAATCACTCAAGAAGAAAATCCTCTGCACACCTCTCAAGAGGGTGGTTCCGTGGTTGGAGCGTCCGTTTTGACAATGATGCAAGTGCCTCCTTCGACAAGTGCAGTCACGTAGACGATTAGTCTTGCGAAAAACACGGGTAATGATCCTCTTATCGATTTCTTCGTGGTTGATACCCATATGTCATCGAGTGGATTGATGCACATGTTGTGTCATACAATCACTTGTTGCCTCGCATCCCCCTTTGCCGTCTTTTGGCCAACCCGGCCATTAGAACGAATGATGATTGTGTGGCTGAACTAACAACATCTATAGCTGAAAGAGGGTACCAACCCACGATGGCTTGCTTCATTGCGTCCGAAGCTTTTCTAGGACAAGATCCTAAACCATTCAATAGGCGTGGCACTTATGGGA
Organism: Adiantum capillus-veneris; assembly: GCF_014529385.1. Classification (NCBI taxonomy): domain Eukaryota; kingdom Viridiplantae; phylum Streptophyta; class Polypodiopsida; order Polypodiales; family Pteridaceae; genus Adiantum; species Adiantum capillus-veneris. The sequence goes on along the minus strand of NC_140933.1, from coordinate 8,796,966 downwards.
GACAGTTAGTGATGTCGGCCACATTTGATGACCAAATTAGAGACATCCCCGAGCTCTCTCACATGGAAAAGAAAATGTTTATTGTTTGGGATGGTAACCATCGGCTCCATGCGTGGAAAGATTGGGCATTGCGGGAGCGGTTGGATGAATTCTCTACACCAAAGGTTGAGTGCACGATTGTGAAATGTGACCTTGCAGAGATGGCTGAATTTTTTTTCTGGTGTTCGCATGATCAACAAGTAAGTTTCTTGACACTTCTATTGGTGTACTTGATATTATCAATTGTTAATATAACGTTCCATTTAAAATTAGGGTGACGCGAGTCCATGTGTCTCACACCACTGCGCACGACATATTCATGATGCAAAAATTAGCGCTTACAGACCCACATTCCTTATTGGACAAATTCAATGAAGAAGATAGGACAAAAGCTTATAGGGCACTTCATGGGATGGCAATGAACCATTCAAAATGGCTTAGACTACCTATGGCTTTGCTAGCGCAACTACTGTGGAAGGTATTTGTAAATTTATAATACACATGCATTAGGTAAGCACATAGTTTTCTTTTTTTGGAAAATGAGTTTGATTTGACGATTTGTATTGTAGGAAGAGTCCGATGCAATGTATCGGCTGAAAACACAAAATTTACTAGTGAAGGGGAGTAGAGAATACCACATGCATGAAGATGACTACAAGGCAAGGTATGATTTGGCATTGAAAGAGACTGAGAACTTTTTTTGTGCGGAAGGGACTATAGATAGCAGTCATAGCCAATCCCAAAAATGGAATAGATTTTTTTTGAAAATGCATCTCTTTTGTGGGCTAGGGAGAGAAGGGTTGCAAAATGACATCCTTTAGAGTCTCCGAGGTTGCACGGGTGCGGATTAGTCCTTCAGAGTAAGTATTGTTTGCTTATGAAAGCACTATTTATTCTCCTTAATTTATTAAGAATGTTATCCAATGATACATTACAAAAATATCACCTGATCGATATATTGGCGAAGGGAGATGTGTCGTTAGTGGAAGCATCTATTCCGATGCAGGAGAAGCCGTTCTCACAGGGTTGAGAATGCACGTATATTGGTGGCAGCTTGAAAGGTGAGCGTACTAACATTAGAGTTTGGGGTCTTCTCTAGTATTTCCACATTACTAATACTTAATGTGAAGGGGTGTATTGAGTGTGGCCGAAAGGATGGAGGCCAATAACTCCACATTAAAGAAGCTGCATGCATGCACCGCACGTGATTGTGGCATGTCTCTTAGCGATGCACTGCAGACTTTTTGACAAAATCACTTTGGGAAGGCATTTGTGCAATGGAAGCAAACCATACGAGCTACCCACGATGCAGAGGAGCAGTCACATTTCTCTTGTATTGTCCGACGAATGCTATACATGTATTGAATCATACAATACACCAATGGTGTGTTATGAAAGTTGGAGTTATTCCTCTTGTTTTTTATAGATGGTGGTTGGGCGCCCTTAAAATAGGCCTTCGTAGTCCATACCCCGAGCATCTTAGTGATGCATGGGTGGAGTCTGAGAGAGAGGAGAGCGGGCTCTATCTTGATGATTGGATAGATAAGCTCCATGGTAAGGAAACGTGGAGAGAGTATCCATGGTTTTTGGACTATGTGGATGGCGAATTTCCCGAAGGCGAAGCCGAAGCATACAACGGTAAGTAATGTTTTTCTTGTTTAAGTCATGTGTTTAATTTGCTATAGTTTCATAACTTTTTTGTGGACTTGTAGCAGTGAACAAGAAGGTAAAGGGTAAGGGAAAAAGTGGGAGTGTCATCAGCAATCAACCTCCCACCGATGCCATTTCTCTTAGCACAATCAAGGAACATCGAAGCCCAAAAATTGCTCAGGACAGACCCAAACAAGGCAAGAAGAGAAGACAACATATCATCAATGATTTTCCAGAGTTTTCAGAGTATCAGAGCAAAAGGAGTGAGCACGAAGGTGGCGGATCAGATTATGGGCAAGGTGATTGTCAATGTCACTTGGACTCACGGAGATCTAGTCCTTCCCAAGCCTCAAGATCCCGAGGTCCGGAGCGAACAATATCCATTAGTACTGTTCAAAGCGTGGGTAGCCACCTGGTGTCTATTCGACCATCCGAACCTCTTGAATCCTTTCCACTAGGTAAGGAATGCCACCACAAACAAATGTTTGTCTCAACAACAACAAAATTGTGATACGTAACATTTCATTAAATTTTGCGTTTGACACAGTTTCGACTCACTCTGACGCACAAATGGCAAAAATCTTAAGTGTTGGGTTGTTCCAGTACATCTTGCAGTACTTGCTGATGTATGCCATCTACATAAGGCTATCATGGATCCAAAGATTTCTTTTGAGTGAGTTTATTACACTTTGGCTTCCACTTTGAATTTGGTAAGCTCTCTCTCAATCTTCTTTTGGCATGGTATTTATTTATTGAAGGAGCCTTCGAGTAATCCAACGTTTGATTGGATCTCTCTCACACTCCAACAAAATGGAGCCTGACCACCGGCTATGAGGGGTGCGAGTTGTGTGGGCAGACCTTCCCACACATTGCAAACTTGATTCCAGCATTGGTGGTATACCCTGATGGAATGCATTCTGTGTTGAGCTCATTTCCAGTGTGTTCACCTTGGCTACATAGTTTTTACTATCGGATGATGCAGTAGTCATGGCGTGTCGGGTAGACCACTTGGCACTCATCACCTAGGAGGCCAGCTTCGTTCAATTTTTGCCATTTTTGCACTATCTTTCTTTGTATGGTGTCACGCACGTAAACTGTGATAGATGACTTCACAGATCTAGTAAGTTCTCAACTATATCTCCACAAATTTCATGGCTCATAGATATTGGTGTGTTTTTTTGTTTGAAACACTACTCATTTTGCAGGTCATGACCTTATTGCTACTCACGTTCACACGTAAAATTGAAGGCCTTCCAGTGATTCCACTATATGATCGTCAAGCAAGAGATGTGGCAACTGATAATGATGGGTTTGAGTTTGATTGTGAAATGATCCAAGAGCCACTACGGGACAAGCCATGGATGCTAGATGCCCTTGGAGAACCATTTTGGCTTGGAGTGGAGAAAAGCGAGTTCTTTGCTCGGTAAGTCAAGTAGGGCATCTTTATGATCGGTTCTAGCCATTTCACTACTCCGATAATGTGCCATTGAAATGTCTGCTAATGTTTGTGCTTTTGTAAACAGGTGGTTTTTGGGTACCTTCACAAAGGTTGGGGATGCAGTTTTAGATGTTCTAGCAGGTTGTGGTAGCTTGACAATGGAGCACGAGTGTCTACAACAACATTGTATCAGAATTGATCGGGACAAGAAATTGTCCTTGGCCCGTATTCAACCGCAACAGTGGCTACCCACTGGTTTAGGATCAACTCTTTATGTGGGCAAGGTCTCTCGTAGAGCACAGTCACATCCACCTCCGTCTCTTTTACGACTTTTCCAAGAGTCGATTCGGCCGTCTGCTCCTCCTCCGAGTACAACTCTAGCCATAGTTTCTGGTTGGCCAAGATATGGTCAACCGCTCTATTGCCCTCTATTTCCCACACTACCCATGTTACCCCCACCTGCACACACTCCAGTAGCGCAACCGGGAACCTAATTCCCGACTTGTATTGATTACTCCATCTTATCTTATTTCTATGTAATGGCACACTTAAACACACTAGTTGGTCATAGTATGTTTCAATTTTTGCTCAATCTGGTATATGTTTTCTCTATGTTGTTTTACATTTTTGTAACTAAGTTTAATTTTTGAAGGCAAGTCAATCGATGGTGGTTAATCTTTCAGCCATGTTTTGGTATGCGTAATATTTTAAGTGAAAATATTGCGAAGGACATGGTGTGAATGAACCTTGAAGTAAAGACACTTGCGGTTTTTTTATAAATAGCCAAAAGAATACAATGTTTCATTCATCCATTCATGTGCAAGTCTCTCATTGATTATCTATTTTCTAATGTTATTCTTTGAGTTTTCTCTCACTCACATATTTACCATGCCAAGGGGAAATCAAGGACAACGTGATCAGCATGGTCAACTCCCTCCCCGTGTTGACCCCATCAACAATGTGCATGCCGAAGGGGATATCGATCAAGTTGCAGTACTAGACAACAATGCAAGTATGGTTTGGGGAGAATATGGTTTTTTCACCCCACAGGAGTGTGCATCCTTCGAACTACACGTGGAGGCTTGGGTGGTAGAAGTGTGGATGTCATACATTGTCGGGCATGGAATAGCCAATGGAGCCAGCAACAACAATACCAACACCAACACCAACACCAACAACAACAATAACAACAACTAGATCTTTCCTCGCTAATATTGGAGAACTAAGGCCTTGACACCATATTAGCATATTGTATTGTTTTTTTCTCCATATCTATCTGATTATAGTTGTTGTTTTAAGTTGTGTATTCTAAATCCTTCAAATAACACTCTGTGGTGTTTCTATTGCAAACTTTAAATTTCGTTCAAAATTGATTTCCATTGTTATTTAAACCGTTGAAATTAATTTGTTGCATGTGTACGAGTGATCACAAGCGTGAAAAGATAGAAGGACACTTATCACGTTGGTGGTTTATCTTATTGCCCAACATATGTCACAACATTTTCTAGAAGACAAGTCGCATGTTTGAGTGAGAGGATATTGACAGAGAGAGAACTATAAATTATATATATTTGACTGAGAGAGAGAGAGAGAGAGAGAGAGAGAGAGAGAGAGAGAGAGATGACGATGGAGAAGAAGAAGAAGCTTGAGTGGTATAGTGATAGAACCATTTACCATTAAAAAAAAAAACACATACAACCATCGTCAAAGCACACACATATCTGAGAGAGAGAGAGAGAGAGAGAGAGAGAGAGAGAGAGAGAGAGAGAGAGAGAGAGAGAGAGAGAGAGAGATGACGATGGAGAAGAAGAAGCTTGTGTGGTATAGTGATAGAATGATCTACTCCCCTTTTTTCTAAAACACACATACAACCATTGTCAAAGCACACACATACATGTGTGTGTGTGTGTGTGTGTGTGTGTGAGAGAGAGAGAGAGAGAGAGAGGGAGGGAGATGACGATGGGGAAGAAGAAGCTTGGGTGGTAGAAAGAGAGAACAAAGTTGAGAAGGGAGAGAATCTTTTTGTAATTTGCTCGCCAGATTCCAAAAAGCGCTTGTCAAAAAATTCTCGCCAAAAAATTACGTTTATTTCTAGCCTACCCAAAAGACAAAGTAAAGTAAGGCTATGACTACTTATGTAGTCATAACCTGTGACTACTTATGGTAGTAAGTGTCATAATAACTAATATCTAATTCTCCTAAATGATTTTCTCATGTTAAACTGATCATTTAATATGGGGAAGTGCCAGGGGAGAAAAAGCTAGAATATTGGTTAAGCTGGTAGGCCGGCCATAGTAGGGATCCAAAGGAGGGAAAATAGGGATCCAAAAGAGGGTCCATCGTCAAAAGAGCTATGTGCAACAATGGGCTCCAAAGACCTTAGGGTTCAGCCCATTAAGACTTCCAAAATGCTAAGGTTCCAAAATTCAAAGGTTGTGTCCAATGGTCAAAAGCTTAGGAGATTGGATGCTTTGTGTGTGTCCCAAAAAGTCTTCCCAAAGTCCTACAAAGGAGGAGGCGATCCCAAGAAGTAGGGAATGAGAGAGAAAATCACACACACACACACACACACACACACACACACACACACACACACACACACACACACACACACACACACACACACACACACACAAAAGCTCCCTTTACACAAAGGGAATGAGGGACACATGTCAGCTCCCTAGGCCAAATGCCCACAAGGTGTACTCAAATCCTATTGTATGGCCATGGAGGTGGACCAATGAGAATTAGGCTAGAGTAAATCTAATTTAATTAATTTAAAAACACTTAATAAAAGAACCAATAGGATTTAAGCTCTCTAGAAGACTATTGGACAGTCTCCCAAGGGGTCTAATGAGAATTCAGCAGCCCAATGGCTTGCCTGATTCCTATTGGCCAGGAGGCAAAGGGGTCCAATGAGAGTTTAGTTGAATTAATTAATTACCTAAAGCTCTCACAAAAGGGGGAAGGGGAACACATGTCAGAAGACTATCACTTATGCTACTTAACTTTCACTGGCTCAGTTGGGAGAGGTCCAATGAGGTGTTAGCAAGAGCAAATAGCAAGAGGGGTCGACCAAGAGAGAGAGGGGACTGATTTTTCAAAGGCAATTATCCACACACACTCACACAAGCTCATGTATAGAGTAAGAAGACTCTCTCTCTCTCTCTCTCTCTCTCTTCTCAAGCTTTAATGGAAAGCTTCTCACCTACTCCAAGCTTGTGAGGAGGGAGGCCTACACCAACAACTCTTGGCTTTGTGATGCAAATCCAACCAAGAGCCAAGCTTCAATGCATGCTTACCATGCTAATTACTAAGCTAAACTATGATAATATGAGTGATTATGTGATGAGATGTACATATTTCTCATAAGACTACTCCTTCTTCCTACAATCTACTCTCATACCCCGCTAGCTCTCACCATCTTCGAAGGTGTGTGAGGTCTTGGGTTTGAGACCGTGAGGGAATTGATGTTGTGTTTGATAAGTGTTTTGCTTAGTGCTTGATGTTTCCATCTTCATTGCACTAGCTAGTATTGAAGGAACACCAAGAACTGTATTGTAAAATGTCTCTCTTGATGGGAGAAACCATAATACAAAGCCTTTTGGAGGGGGGACCGGATCCAGGAAAATCCGGTCCTCAACTATTGTCAATTGCTTAATTTCTCTCTCTTTTTAAGTATTGTTTATGCTATCTAACTAGGTGTTATACTTTTTGTTGCTCTCTCCACCCAAGGACTCTTGTTATTATCATTAGGAATCTATTCTAATGAAATGCTCACTATGTTCATGCTATTTTCCGCTACACACAAGTTACTAGACCATCAAATGTTACAATGGTATCAGAGCACAAGATTTCTCTTTTCTTGCTCAAGAAGGGAGGTCCTCAAGCTAGCTATAAATGGTTGGCATTATTAATTGCATGTGAGTAAGTAGAATAGGGATTTTTCAGCCTTGCAATGCGCCCGCCTTGTGTGCAGTTAACGGGGCATCACAGTCGAGAGCTATGGTTTTAATAGTGGAGTCCTATGGGGCTTGCCTATGGCTTAACCACTATTGAGCTACTAGAAGCTTGACAAGAGCCGGTATTGTTTTGGTGTTGAACGACCCTCTCTTCTATTCCTTGCAATTAATCATATTCGAATCATAGGTACATTAGCTTGAGTGCTTTTTCTAAAAGGGGTAAAGAGGAGTAGCAACTAGGGCTTGAAGTGCCAAAGTACACCTAAAAGTTTACACCTAAAAGTTGTTACAATGGCTGACAATAGTAAAGAGATTGAAATTAATGTTGATAACTTTGATTTTGCTAATGAGAAGGCTACTAATGATGCCCCTATGCTTGTTAACTACCTTGTTTCTAGGCTTCAACAATCCATGGGCAATCCATCCCTCCAAAGTGAAGTGCAATGGCAGCTTTTTGCTCATGGGATTCTCCAAGCTCCTCACCATGACGAGAGAGTACCTAGGAAGCCTCCTTGTCAGACTTCCAAAAGAGGCCTCTCTCCGATTCAGGAAGAAGAAGAAGATCCATACGAAGGGCTCAAAAATTTGGTTCTTGATGATGCATCTCCTTCCCAAATGAGAATTCAAGAGCCTCCACCGAAGGAACGAGAAAGAAGTGAGTCTCCTGCCACCTCGACAGAGATGGCTCCACGAAGATGGCGGGCTAAACACTCTCCATCACCTCCAAAACAGAGAAGATCATTGCATGCTTCTCCACACCATACGTCAAAGAGGGATGACAAAAAGCAAGAGAAGAAAAAGCCAAGAAAGAGGGCAACCTCTTCTCCATCTTCTTCATCCTCTTCCTCTTATGAAAGTGATGGTGAAGACAAAGAAGACCAAGGCAAGAAAAAGACGAGAAAGAGGTCACCCTCTTGTCCATCTTCCTCAAATTATTCACCTTCTGAAGAAAGTGATGGTGCAATCTTTGAACCATCAAAAAGAAGAGGCCATAGGAAATCATATGCCACATGGAAGAGGTTGTCCAAGCTCAAGAAATTCAAAGAGGGAGGGAAGAGCATCTCTTTCCTTACCTACGATGGCACCTTTAGTGCTACAAACAAAGTCTTGGCCTTTATCCAACAGTTCGATGCGGCGTTTGGAGATGGGGGATTCATGGAGTCCTCTAAGCTACGCCATGTAGATATGCACTTTCAAAAGTCCTCCAGGCAATGGTGGTCTAACCTAGGGCCAACGGCGAAGCTCCACAAACATGGAAAGCTTTAAGAGCTTCCATTATGAATCAGTTTTTGGCTACCAATGCCAAAGACAAAATACTCACCAAATGGAGAATCTTGAAGCTCTCTCCCTACGAATCCATTCACAAATATGTAGACAAGTTTTGGGACTTACAACTCAAATCCGATGTCTTCAGGAATTTGGATTTTGGAGAGCAAAAGCAACAATTTTGTGCGGGCTTAACTGAAGAAATGGCGGTTATACATATCGACCACGCACCATATCGACGATTATACACCATACTATGGTGGCTTCTTGAATCAATTTCCAAACGGGGGCTAAAAGAAATTTTAAGCCCACAAAAAACAAGGGTTCCAATGAGCCTAAGGGGAAGGACAATGTCCAAAAATCTCATAAGGGCAACTCCAACAAAGCTAAGGAGAAGGGAGCTTACAAAGGTAAAAAAAAACTCTCTCCTGAAGAGCTTGAGAATTATCGCAAGGATAATCGTTGTTTCAAGTGCGGCGAGCAAGGGCATGCGTACCACGCTTGTCCCCAAAAGAACACCCACCATGAGCCTCCTAGAGCTACCTCGGTTGAAATCCAAGAGGAGGAAACTGACCACAAAGGATCTCCTCTATGCCATGCTTGGGGAAAGGTAAGAGAACATGATGCTTTTATTCTCTTTGACCCTGGTTCTACTCACAGTTTCATATCCACAGAGTTGGCCACCAAGCTAGGCATACAAGTCTATGAGATGGGAGATGTCCTACATGCAAATGGTGCTTTCAAGGGGCAAGAAGCTTCAGTCAATTCCTTAATCGGGAAATTGAGGCTCCATGTCCAAAGCTAAGTGGACAAAGAGGAATTCTTTATCTCTCCTTCAAGCATCAGGATGTAATCCTAGGGGCACAATGGTTTGATTGCATGGATGCCAATGTTAAATTTCGTGAAAGAAGAATCTACTTTAGGTTCAGGGAAAAAGATATGGACATAGATGCCAAGCAAATGGGTAACACCATACCCATTGTACATACGCAAGCTTTCAATAAGTCAATAAAGAGCTCTATTTTTGTGTACATGATTTTTGTTAAAGATTCTCAAAATGAACCTAATGTTTTAACAAAAGAAAATAAACACACTCACAAAGAATTAGAGTTATCCAATTTTCTCAAGGGGTTTCAAGATGTCTTTATTGACGACATCCCTTGTCAGCTACCTCCTAACGAGGCAACGATGACCATGCAATTGAACTTCTTCCAGGAAGTTCACCGCCTAACAAACCTCCTTATAGAGTTTCTCAAGATAAACAAGAGGAGATTATGCGGCAAGTGCATGAGTTAGTTGAGAAGGGCATGGTTAGGCCTAGCTCATCTCCATTTTGTTCACCCGTGCTATTAGTGCAAAAGAAATACGGCACATATCGTATGTGTGTCGACTATAGAGCACTTAATAGGATCACTATCAAGAATAGGTTTCCCGTTCCATGGGTAGAAGACCTATTTGATAATCTACCAGGGCCAGGGAGTAGCCTCTTTTGGAAACCACATTCTAAAGGCATTTACCATGCATTAATGCATGAGGCTAATTGGTGTAGCCCACTCAACAAATTATGGAAGAGGCACTGGACGGAAAAACGGTGGGAGGGAGTCATGGAGAACATTTGGAAGCCAAGGTGGCCTCAGTATATGAAGATATTTCTATCGAAAGTGATGTGGGGAGCTCTGCCGACAGGCGTAAAGATACAAGAAAGAGGAATAGGTCCGACCATTGCTCAGGGTGTAGAATAGCTAGTGAAGACCTAGCCCACCTTTTCATGGGATGCCAGTCAATCAGTGGCATGGATGGGAAAATATGCAAGTGGATTCAAAGGACATGAAAAATTAAGTTCTTCAAGACTAAAATGTTCTTTGGTAGTAACATGTTGGGAATTCCTGCTCTTCTTGTTTGCACTCAAATAATCAGGCACTACTTCTTTCACCATATTTGGCAAGCAAGGAACCGCCGCGTGTTTGAGGGGGATCTGGCTGTGGCAAGCTTTTGTGAAATCATACAAGAGAGCAGAGTGACAATCCACAGGATCGGAGACAAACAACCCTCAGAGGACTGGTCTAGAACAATACATGTCATGATGACATCTTGTAATAAGTAAAGCCTAGGAGTGGTTCCTCTATCAAGCAAAAAACTTGTAATCCTTTGACCCTCAAGGCTCGGTCTGAGCTCAAGGTTGGTGTATATTTTTGATGTTCTTAATACTATCCACTCACAATTGTGAGTTTTGAAAAAAAAAAGGAATGACCTAAAAAGTGGCTATCATCAAATAACGATAGTTGATCAAGACATTGTAAAGACCGCATTTTGCACTACGTTTGGTCTTTACGAATATATATTGTCATGCATTTTGGCTTGACCAATGCACCAGCCACATTCAACTACTTGATGGAGAAGCTATCCAGGCCTCACCGAACCTTTACTAGAGTGTTCTTTGATGATATCATCATCTACTCTAATTCATTAGGCGAACACAAGCAACACCTCCAGGTAATTTTCAAGTTTGAGGAGAGAATAAAATTTATGTTAATCGAAAGAAAAGTGAATTTTTCTTACAAGAGATTCAGTATTTAGGTCACATTATCTCTCAAGATGGCATCCAAATGGATCCATCAAAGTTAGAGGTAATAAAAGGATGGCCTAAACCAAGGAATCTTCATGAACTAAGAAGCTTTATAGGTATGTGTGCATACTATAGATGCTTCATAGACAAGTTCTTGCTAATAACAGGACCACTACATGACCTAACAAAGAAAAACATTGGCTACACATGGTCTGCCAAGGAGAACAATGCTTTCAAAAAGCTTATCTCTCAACGTGTGCTTACACTTTCGGATCTCTCAAAGCCATTTGAGGTACAATGTGATGCTTGTGGTGATTGTCTTGGAGTTGTTTTTATCCAAGAAGGGCATGCCATAGGCTATGAAAGTCGAAGGCTCGACCCTGTTGAGCAAGCTCTAGGCATATATGAAAAGGAACTCCTTGCAGTTCTACATGCCTTAGAATCATGGAAGCACTATTTATTGGGGACTCCTTTCATTCTGTGAAGGATCACCAAAGTCTTATGTACTTCATGATGCAGAACAAGCTCTCTGACAAGCAAATGAGGTGGGCAAATTTCCTTTTGCAATTTCATTTTCATATTGATCACATTGCTGGCAAGCATAATCAAGTAGCCGATGCACTCTCAAGACGGCCGATAGTGAATGCGATTTCCATAGAAACTCACAATAATCTATCTTCAACGATAGATGAGTATGCTACTGATCCCAATTTTAGAGATGTGACTTCATCCCTTGCAGTAGGAAAGAAAGAGGAACAATTTACTTTACAAGATGGTTATCTTCTCTATGGCAATAGACTATGCGTTACTAACTCACTCCATGAGAAAGTAATGTATGAATCTCATGCTCCTCCTTATGCGGGGCATAGAGGGACTTAGTCTACCCTAAAAGGGATTTAAACATATTTCTATTGGTCTACCATGAAAGCAAACATACAAGAGTATGTTTCTAAATGTGTGGTATGCCAAAAGACAAAGTTTGATAAAGGGAAGCAGCCTGGATTGATTCAACCTTTGCCAATCCCTAATTCACCATAGGAGAGCATATCCATGGATTTTATCTTTGGATTTCTTAAGTCTATCCATGGGAATAAGGGAATATGGATGATAGTGGACAAATTTAGTAAACAAGCTCATTTTATACCTGTCAAAAAAGACTATCAAAGCCCATCACATGGCAACCCTCTTCATTTCACAAATATTCAAGTACCATGGCTTGCCAATGTCCATAGTGTTAGATAGAAATCCTAGAATGACCAGTAATTTCTGGAAGGGTCTCTTTGAGAATTTAGGGACAAGGCTAAACTTCTCTTCAACCTATCACTTGCAAACGGATGGCCAAAGTGAAATAGCTAACCTAACAATTCTCGATCTACTAAAAGCCTATGTAACGGAAGTAGATTAAAGATCCCAATGGGAGAAGTAACTACCCTTAGTGGAGTATGCCTACAATAAAACTGTACATACTTCCATGGGAAAAGCACCTTTTGAGGTAATCGAGGGAAGATCAAAAAGTCCCCTGCTGTTAGCAGCGGCTAACACAAGCTACACCAATTATGCACCAAGCTGTGGATGTGCCATAGTGCACAATATTTCCTTTTCATTGTATAGGGCTTGGGCTCATGTAGGAGTTCCAAAGTTGTATGAGTCTAAGCTAGAGAGCTCAACTTTATCCCATAGTTGAAGGGTTTGAGGCCCAAAGCTATAAAAGAGCCCTATGCTTAATGAGAAGTCATTCTTGGGTGAAGACTCCTCTTTGTAGAGTGGATGGTCATGAGGCTCATGGGCTTTCCATGCCCATGTAGCTCTTGAGTTCTAATAATCAATTACACTTTCTTTCTTATTAGTCTTCTTTGCTTGATTTTGTGGAGTGAGATTGTATTAGTGTGATGGTAGATCTCTAATCCCTTTTTTGAGTTAATCTATTCTATCCACACCATTGGCCATGGTGTGTGAGGGCTATGCCTTCCTTCTCTTCATCTCTCTCTACAGGGTGTGGTTAGTGTGTGTGCATACATAGTTGTATTGAGGGGTTGTGCCGGAATGGACACACTAATGCGGAGTAGGTATGTTAATTGCATGCTTGTGTAGTTGTGATTAAGAGTCGTGAATAAGAGTGATTGATGCGAGAGGTTAATTTCAACCACGTGATTGTGTACAAGTGATTAGTGAGTAGGAATGTGGTTGATTAGAGGAAGCCCCTTTCTCCATGGATTCTCTCTATGATGAGTAGAAGGATCCCTTGAATCCTCTATGTCTATACATCTTAGGCTCGTGCTTCCATGCCCTAGCCGGGTTTCGGATCCACGATTTGACAATTTTGTGGTTTGTGATTAGGTCGTGCTACAACGCATCCCTACATTTGGCGCCGTTGCCGGGGATCGATAACCTAAGCTAGTGAGTTTAGGATGTGTGGAATAGAGTAATTTCACTACTAATTTTGTTGGTTTTTGAGTGTGTGTAACTCATTTTTTGGTTTAATTTGATGTTGAGTTATGAATACCACAAACCCCCAATTCCACCCCCAATTTCACTAATTTCATGCTAACCCTTGCTAACTCGCTTCGTTCCATGCTAATTGTACTAATTTCATGCTAATTTTTGCTAATTTTGACTAACCTTGGTAACCTAACCACTAACTTTTGAAGTGTAATGTATGTAGAATCCCCTTGCAAGAGGTGGAATCATCACTCTAATCAAGTTAATTGTACCAATTTATGGCTAATTTGATGATTTGAGTGTGTGATTTTTTGACCTACAAATGGTCAATTTTGGAGCCGATTTGATGGTGCACACACTTGTGTGTGCAATGATGCAACTTCACGTGGAGCAAAGGAATAGCTTGGAGTGTAATTACAATGTAAGTGCACTTACTTGCTATGTCAATTCTTGATTGATTAATGAGGTTCAATGTTGCTAATTATTTTCTAAAATTAGGTGTGTAACACAAATTGACCTACACTTTGCACCTAATTTGATACACTTAGAATGAAAATGATAGTCAAATTGTGACTAATGAACTTTATGTGTATCCAAATAATGCTTACTTCTCATCAAGAATTCATGTGTGTGCATAAAAATCATTGTGTGCGTGCACACACCAAAGAGGAAAAAACTGTCAAAAAATTTAAGTGTGTGTGCATCTAATTTTTAGTATGTGCATGCATATAAAGTGATGGAATTGATGATACATGAGTATGAAATCATGGAAATGATGTGTATGTTAGGCTAATTTAATCATTGGATAAGCCTAATTGCCAAAAAATTGGGCAAAAATTGAGTGTGTGTGCCCATCCATGACCACTTGATTTTTAATGATTGATGGTCAATTGGGGCACCTAAATGGTTTTTGATTGTAAAATGTTTATGAAAAGTGTGTGCAATCATTAGGTATAAGCTTAAATTCATTGCCACAATTGAGAAAAATTTGATCAATTGTGCTTAATTTTTGAGTGTGTGCATTGCTTGATTGGGTAAAAATAGTGTAAATTTTTAAAAATTGAGCATGCATGCATTCACTTATGCTTGATCGAGTTTTCAATTTGAGCATTGTAATGTGGAATTAATGTAATATTTGCATAAAATTTTGGCCTAAATTTGGGTGTGTGTGCCTACTCAATGGCATGCGCAATCCGGTGCTTGAATGAATAATTGGTATTTTTTACCAATTATGATGATTAATTTGGCCTAAAAGATTGGTGTATATGAGATTGATTGACTTTGGATGATTCAATTGGTACTCAATTGAAGATGATTTATGTGATTACCATTATGATTAGTATGCCAATTTGATTGAAAATGGTGAACTTTTTGATAATTTGTGCATGGCAAATGCCATAATCAATTGTGTATAGCTTTGCAAAACTAAATGACAAGCTTCATTGGGTTTGAATGATTGTGATATTGGAATTGAGCAATCCAAGTTGCGATGATGATAATTGGAAACAATTTTGCAAACAAAAATTCCTACACTATGTTATGCATATGTGATGCCCCATAGTGTATCATATATATCAATTTGAAATGTTCTACCCATTTTTGCTCATTGATAAATTCAATTTTTGATGTGGATGATCATACCAAATGACTTGATCAATTAAGATCAAAATTTGTATCTTTTTGTAACAAATTTTTGGTATCAATTGAGGAATTGATCATCATTTTGAGCATTTTGGGATGTGAATGGGAAAATTAAAACCAAACTCAATATGAATTTCTAATACACAATTGAGTCACCTTGTGTGTGTATCATTAACGGACGATCAATGAAAGTTGAAATTAGTGGTTGATATTTCAACTTTGGGGGTTATGCGTGTTCAAACTACAATTAGAATCAATGTGATTACTGAACAAATGTGGCCAATTATGTTGTTGACAAACACACGCGCAAGAACACTTGGTCTTACACTCACTTGTACGAGCCAATCTTCACAAACCAACACACAAGAATAGACTACCCGAGGTCTTGAATACCTATTGACTCTTGCCCTCTCTCTCCCACTAAATGTCCATAGCATATCACACACACCATTCTTTGTGTGGGAATATCCTTGAGGATGAGATTAATAATGAAAAAGAAACGAAAAGAAATGCCTTTGCCAAACCCTTCCCTGCCGAATATGGCACAGTTCCTTTCATATGAGACAACATGCACACGCGTGCACTGGGCCCATCTTTGTCACGTAGCTACACACGCTGCCCTGGCCCCTGCCAAAAATGGTGCATAAAATAAACACACACACGTCTGTCTCCCTCGCCCAACCAGTTTTGTTGCAGCGTTCCTGACGTGGATCTGCAGACTGCCAAGCTTAATACATGCTTCCTTGGCCCGCAAATTGCAACTTGTAACCCTCACCCCACCTACAACGCTGCATCACCTTTCCGCCTTGGCCTGAGTCTGCTTGATCTCCATTTGTGGCCCCATAAACTCTCTCACACACACACAACTGGCCATGACTCAGCCGACCTACCTGGTTTTATTTGTGCAAGCAAACAATCTCTGTAGCTTGGCGCTCGCGACCCACACACACACACGAGATGCTACAGTTACGACTTCATGCTGCCCGCCAATGAGCAACTGCCCCACGTCTTCGAGTGCATTTGCTCGCCACATACCGGCTTGGCTTTTCTCTGAGCCACATTCACGAGAGTCCACCTGCTCCAGGTCACGCAGCTCACTGACCCGTTTTCTGAGGCTTTTGATTTTTACTTCCCATTTGACATTGTAGACGGCTGGCGCGTCACCATGTGGGAACGTGTTTTTAGAAGATGGGCAAAAAATTACTAGACCATTACTTACTGATGTGAAGAGCTCTTTAGAGTTGAGAGAAGATACAGAGTGTCTAGACCATGTAGAGGAGGAGGTTAATGTTGCAAATCAAAGCCAGGAACAGACAACAAAACAAGTTAACCTTTCTGCCATGGAAACACAAGAGTCCTGTACTACACAACAAAAAGAGGTGGATACCCTTGGCAATGCAAAAAGAAACATCGACAATCAACAACAGAATGTCAACATTAGAAATGACCAATATGGACTCTTGCTTCAAGTAGATATTGTTGTTCCGTTAATATCCATTGTACTTAAATAATATACTCTTTTTTGTTTCTAACTACTTATATATATGAACAAAATGATTGCAGAGACTAATTATTTTGGATCTCAATGGATTCTTGTTGCTACGACAGTCATACAGTGTACATACAAAGATCTCCAATTTACGTAGTTTCCGCTTGGGAAATCTCATAGTAGTAATTCGGCCAGGGACAAAGGAATTTTTGAATTTTTTGATTCCACGGTTTAAGATCGCTATTTGGTCTTTAATGCATGCCCAAAACTTGAATCCCCTTGTTTCCATAGTTTGCAGTTTGGCTGAAATTTAGAGATCGGATTTTTATTTTGTGTATAGTCAAAGAAATTGTAATACCATTGTGGGACATTTCCACCCAACTAAAGCTAATGTACCACTTTTCTACAAGCCCTTTGAAGAGTTCAATGTGCCTTATGACGCTCTCAATACTTTGTTGATTGATTACACACCACATAAGGGTTTACTTAATCCACTCAACACTACTATTTTCCCACCTTCATTTGAAGGGCATCTTCATGATTTTTACCTAGAGGACAATTTGGTACCATACGTGCAAGGAATGTACTTAAGCCCATTGAGCACATCGGAATTTGTACTTACAAATGTACTTAGTAATTCATTGTTTATACAATAAATTGATATTGTCTACCTCTTTATGTGTTTTGAATACTCAGAGAGAGAGAGAGAGAGAGAGAGAGAGAGAGAGAGAGAGAGAGAGAGAGAGAGAGAGAGAGAGAGAGAGAGAGAGAGAGAGAGAGAGAGAGAGAGAGCCTTGAGCAAAAACTTGATATTAAGATTAAACTAGTAAAAAAATTAACCTAGAAGCCATTTAGGCTAGATTACATGGGCACAATTTGAATACGGGCCAGAAAGATCTCCACACAAAAAATGCTTCTCCCTTTGTTGCATTACTCTTCGTCCGCCCAACAAGAAATAAAAGTTTACGGAGTCAATGTCGGAAGTCTCCTCCACAATGTCATGTAGAAGTTGCAAAAGATTGCATTGCTGTCTTATTGTAATTATTGTCATAAGATTTCGGTCTTTTTTCACCACTTCCACGTCTATGACAACATTGTTTGCCAAACTTGCTGCTTCTTGATCCATAAGCACATAGCAACCTTCAACAATGTGAGAATGCTTGTACCAAAAGGAGATTATTAATGTTTGTGTCACAAGCATATACTTGACAATGAAAGTGTCAAGAGCAATCTCGCAACATATGCCATCTGTTTCTTTCACATACCACCCTCGATCAAGAAGCTTATCACACAAGAGGGAATCAAAAGAGCAGCATAGTTTTAGCAACATGTACATTGCAGGTATGAAATAACTCAACAAAAAGACCAACAAGACAGAAATTTGCAAGTTTCACCAATTTAGTGGGTATAGAGTTTCGGAGAGACCTCTAAACATCCTTATAGAGACTGCTCTCAATGCCTCACTCATTGTTGTGTCGGGAATGGGCCAATCCACGGAGTTCCAGTTGATTGGTAGTGAAACCTTCACCAACACTCCTCTCTGATTCCTTTGATTGAGTTGGTAGAAATGGTCATACAAGAAAATACCTTTGTGTACAAGGCTTTTGCTAGTTCTGCCCGCATATTGCAAGACCCCAATATGAGAATGGGTCATAGAGATGAGACCTATAATACACTTGAGTGGCTCCCATTCCTCATATGAGGAAGGATAGACATTTGTGAATGTAAAAGAATAGAAATAAATACAAACATCTCTCTAACCTATTTAAATATTTGTAATAAGATAAGAAAAAACAGTTCACATTTGAAATGTAAGATAACATTTATAAAGGAGTGCTAAATAATGAACTCATAGTTGCACCATGGATTATGCACCATGGAGACATCACCGCCATTAGCAATCACATCTGAGTGAGTGAAAACATGTTGAACAAAGACCTCTTTCACAGTCTTCTTACCAACCTCGACTTTGAAATCCAGAACTCTTGCTTTCCATGGAGAATGAAACAAATCTGTTGCTTTTGAGGCTTTTCTCCTTCTTGGCTGCATAACAATCCAAGAACCTTTGCTTATCCTCTGATCTTGCCACCTATTACTTGTAGTGAGAGAGTTTAAGATTAAGATAGTGCTTATGCTACTACATGGTCTTCTTGGCACACTAATGGTGAGGTTGGTTGGGGACAGTGTAGAGAAACCTCTAGAACCTCTTGGGTGGGAAGAAGATGAAGTCATAGCTATAATGGAGGGAGAATGAGTTTTGAAAGCTTTTCATAAAGGTAGTGGATATCTTTTAATCAATGGAGAGAGTTAGCTATCAATGAGTATTTAGGTTTCAACAACTTGATGGCTATTGACAGTGGGTCCTACTTTGTGAGACGAGGAAGTTACCTTACAAAAATGGGACAAATTTCAATATTTTAAAATGCTTTCTTTCATTTTTGTGATATTTTCCATGCATTTCTACGTTACGTAAGGTTGCTACTCATTGATTGCACCTTCTTTTCTCTCTCTTCAATAAGGCCCTCCATGACCTCCAAAATTTCCTAATGAGTGCAAGACATATAGGATCTACCTTAACCCAAAAAAGTGCACATTCATGGTTAGACAAGGTAGAATTCTGGGACATATTGTCTCAAAAATTGGCATATCAACGGATTTGGACCAAACAATGCATCAAGTACAATACTTTATGAGACACTGTGGCTATTAGAAGAGGTTTATACACATGTATGTGATCATTTATCAACCTTATATAGACTTATAATAGTCTTTTGTGTGGAGGGACGAGTGTGAGGAGTCATTTGAAAATTTGAAAAAAACATTTATATCTGCTCCAGTTTTAAAAGCACCAAATTGAAAAAAGATCTTTCATGTTCATATTGATGCTTTGGCATCTGCTATAGGATGCATCTTTGTTGAAGATGATGAAATAGGAAACAGAAGGAAGACAGCAACTCAGAGTAGGAAGAAGATGGAGAAGGAGAAGACACAGAGCTTGTGTACGAGATCTCTGTAGTCTCTCTCTCTCTCTGTATTGGAATAATAGTGTATACAAACTCAGAGCTACAAAGCTTATATGAAACCCTAAGAGATAAGGTGTCCTTTCACACCGGATGTCCAAGGGGAAAAACCCAGTGGGAGAAAAGTGCCCCTGGTGAAGCGCGTATACACACTAACACTACTACATGTCTACAAATCCCCCCTGTAGTGATAGTGTGAATCCGTACAAGGTAGCAGATCATCATGTGTATGAGAGTAAGCCCAAAGCTTTTCGGAAAGCTTCAAAATTTTGTCGTGATAACGCCTTCGTAAATAGATCTGCAATGTTATCCTGTGTAGGACAGTAAGTTAGTGTGATCTCCCCTGCATGTAGCCTTTCCCTGACATAGTGGTAGTGAACCTCTATGTGCTTTGTTCTTGCATGAAATACTGGATTCCTTGCAACTGCCATAGCACTCTGACTGTCAGTGAAATTGGTAGTGGGTGCCTGTTGACACTCACAAAGATTTGCCAATAACCTGCGTATCCATACACAATCAACTGTTGCCGTGAAAGCTGCCCTGTACTCAGCTTCACAAGTTGATGTAGCCACTGTGGGTTGCTTCTAAGCCAAGATATACATGCATTTCCCAAGAAAAAACAATTGCTACTTGTGGAATGTCGTGTGTCAAAATCACCAGCCCAATCTGAATCGCTGTAACCAAGAAGCTGCATAGAACTGTGCTTTCCATACATATCCCCCCTTGGAAAGAACATGGCAAGATTAGGGGTACCTGAAAGGTAACGAAGTATGCGCTTCACAGCCTGCCAATGATGCATACCTGGGATGTGCATAAGTCTGCTTGCTTGTGAAACCCCAAATTGAATGTCTGGACGATTGTTGCCTGCCAAATATATCAAGCAACCAACCGCTGCCGCATAAGTATGTACATCAAAAGTTTCTCCAGCATCATGCATGCTCAACTTTGATCCAGTTTCTACGGGTGTAGAGATTGTCTTACAATTTTGCATACCAAACTTGTCCAAAATTTTATGCAAATATGTTGCCTGCAACATGTATATGCCATCCTCTGATTGCACAAACTGAATACCCAAGTAATAATGTAGCAAACCAAGATCAGACATCTCAAAGGTTTTTCTCAAAGCATCTTTAAACGCTTCAATTTCATCTGCAGTATTGCCTGTAAGAAGCATATCATCCACATAAAGTGTTAGCATAATGACAACTCCATCTCTCTTTTTGACATACAAAGTACTTTCTTTTGGACTATTCTGAAATCCCTGGCCAAGCAAATAAGTATGTATCTTCTCATACCATGCTCTTGGAGCCTATTTGAGACCATACAAAGCTTTACGCAATCTACATACCTTTTGCTCTTGACCTTTTACAACAAAACCACTTGGTTGACTTACATAAACTTCTTCCTGCAAATCACCATTCAAAAAAGCAGTTTTGATATCCAACTGATGCACTTTCCAACCATGATGAGCAGCAATTGCAACTAGTGATCTAACTGTGGACGCACGAGAAGTAGGAGCAAAGGTTTCATCATAATCTATGCCTTTCTGTTGCGCATAGCCTTTTTCCACAAGCCTTGCTTTGTACCTGTCAACAGTACCATCTTGTTTCCTTTTTACCTTAAAAACCCACTTTGTACCAATAGGCTTTTTACCTGTAGGCAAGTCCACTAGATCCCATGTATGATTCTTATGAATAGAATCAATTTCTTGCTGCATAGCATCTTTCCACTGAACACACTCTAAAGCTTGTTCAAATGAATCAGGCTCATCTGCATCACAAAGAGTGCTAAAGCAAGCCAAATCTACTTGCTCTTTACCAAAAGTAGTACCAGCACGTGTTTTTCGTGGCAACGGTGCATCCAACTTGCTATCCTGCAAAGTTTTCTGAACCCATTTAGGCAAGGTTCTTTCTTCCCTGAGAACTTCTTGCTCTTCACGCACAATTTCCTCTACATCATGAGGTGTCACATGCTGATCAAAAGATTGATCAAGATTATCAACTTGTTGTGATTCTTGATTCTCCACAAAAGAAGGAAGCAAACCTACAAATACATCATGTGTCTGCATATGAGGTACATCAAAAGCAACCATAGGTTGAGCAGTAGTTTCTGCAAAAATTACATCACGACTTTCAAAAATCTTGTTTGTAGCAGGATTGTAAAGTCTATAACCTTTACTTCCACTACTGTACCCCACAAATATACATTTGATTGCCTTATCATCAAGCTTCCCACGTAACTGATGAGGGATGTGAGCATAAGCAAGACAACCAAAAACACGAAGATAACTGACTGAAGGATTTTTGTCATACCAAGCTTCATATGCAGTAATGGTCTTCAAGGCACGAGTAGGACACCTGTTCAAAACATGTGCTGCACAAGCAACTGCCTCCATCCATAGCTTATGAGGCAAACTCTTAGCCTTGAGCATACATCTAGCCGTCTCCATTAAAGACCTGTTCTTCCTTTCTGCAACACCATTCTGTTGTGGTGTGTATGGCATAGTGCATTGGTGTTTAATGCCTTTATTTCCCAAAAAATCCTTAAATGCACCTGACATGTATTCACCTCCTCGATCGGTACGAAGAGTCTGTACTTTGCAACCTGTTTCATTTTCAACCATGGCGACATAATGTTGAAAAACTGCAAACACATCTGACTTTGCTTTGAGTGGATACACCCAACAAAACCTGGAAAAGTCATCAATGAAGGTCACAAAATAAAGGCTGTTTCCTATAGATGGCGTCCTCATAGGACCACATACATCACTGTGTACAAGCTGCAACTTTCGTGTCGCTCTAACTGAACCATCCTGCGAAAATGCAAATCTGTGCATCTTTCCAAGAACGCAACCTTCACATACATGTCTTGGTGGCATCTCTAATAAAGACAAATCATGCACCATATTATGACGTTGTAAAGTCATCAAACTGCCATAACCAACATGCCCAAATCTAGCATGCCACAACTCAGCATCCTGCATGGCCTGAGTCTTTGTTTCTGCAATACATACCTGAATCTGCTTTTCATAACGATCTAGCACAAATAGTCCATTTTCCAGCGTACCTATAGTGATAAGAGAATAACCATTCTCTCGATCTCGTACAACACATCTGTCATCCTCAAAAATGACCCGAAGACCATTTTTTGCAAGAGAGGATACAGACAACAAATTCTTCTTGTTCCCTGGAACATATAAGACATCTGGCAAGCATAAATCTGAACCATCTGAAATGGTAATCAAAATCTTACCAACGCCTTTGATTGGATAAGAAGCATTATTTGCACATGTCACCTTCTTTCCTGCTGGAGCTGCATCCAATGAACAAAACAAATCCTTCCTTGAAGTAATATGCTTGGATGCACCACTATCAAAGTACCAAATCATTTGTGTCTTGTCAACACTGTAAGCAAAAAAATCTGAACATACTACGAAAGCATAAGAATCCTGCACAAAGTTTGCAGACTCTTCTTTAGCTGTAGAAGAATCACCAGAAGCTGAAACAACCAAACTTGACTCTTTCTTCTTTTCTTTAGCAATTCGCTTTTTACACTCACTAATGTAGTGACCAGGTTTCTTGCAGTAGTGACATTTACCTTTCTTCTTGGACTTGTCGGAATCACCTTTAGACTTCTCTGAAGATTGTCCTGCACTAGACTTGGAGTGATGAGCACTCTCTTTACCCTTGTTTTTGTTCTGTACAACAAGAGCATGATCCATACCATCCACCTGTAAAGACTTGTTCTTACGTGATTGATCCTCCTGCAATAGCAAAGCCACTAACTCTTCAAAATGAAGAGGGTCAGGATTAGCTCGCAAAGACAGAGTCAAAGAAGTCTGAAAAGTCAAATAAGATGGTGGTAGTGAATTGAGTGTTTTGGAAACCAAGTCCTTCTTTGGAATCACTTCATCAATGCTAAGTAATTGCTCTTTAAGATCCCTGATTTTTGTAAGATGCTCGACAATATCGTCACCTTCGTCCATCTGTATTTTGTCAAGTTGTTTCTTCAAAAACTCTATTCTGGCAGCGTTTCTTCCTCCAAACATAGCTTGCAGAGTGTTCCAAGCATCCTCAGAATTTCTGCAAGATCTGATATGTGGCGTGATTGTCCTCTTTATGGTTAAGGCAATCACAGCCATAGCCTGTGTATCTTTAGTATCCCATCTCTTTTGCTCTGGAGTGACTTGTGAGGGTCCTGCACCAACAGCTGCACCACGACCAGGCGTGGCAGGTGCAATGCTACCTGGACGAACTTCATCTCCAGATACATAATCCCACAATCCTTTACCAACCAAAACATTTTTGGCCATAAAAGACCAAAGAGAATAGTTGGTACCATCCCATTTGTCTTCGGATGTAAACGCACCAAAAATCTCTTTCTCCGTAGATTGAGCCATACTATAGATGCACACAAGAGAGCAAAAGAACCTCCAAGAGATTCACAAATCTCCTCTCCAATCCAAGCAAAACTCTACACAAAATCTCAACACAAAGCTAAGACAAGCTGCTTCCCAAAAGAACTGTTTACCTGAAGAAAATCTGTCAAAAAGCACACCCTCTTGATCTAAACGCCTCCGAAAAGTAACTTCTGCTACGCTGCTCAGAACAAAATTCTGAGGGCTCGAACGGCTTCGAAAGGGGGGTAAAACCGCAGGTCACATGATCAGAATACTCCCGGAACGTTGAGGATGCTCCCACGAGCAAATTTTCTGAAAACTGCCTGAAAACTGCGATTGCGCGCACGGACGCGAAAACGCAAGTAGAGGCTCTGGAAATCACCTCGCTCTGATACCAATTGTTGAAGATGATGAAACAGGAAACAGAAGGAAGACGGCAACTCAGAGTAGGAAGAAGATGGAGAAGGAGAAGACACAGAGCTTGTGTACGAGATCTCTGTAGTCTCTCTCTCTGTATTGGAATAATAGTGTATACAAACTCAGAGCTACAAAGCTTATATGAAACCCTAAGAGATAAGGTGTCCTTTCACACCGGATGTCCAAGGGGAAAAACCCAGTGGGAGAAAAGTGCCCCTGGTGAAGCGCGTATACACACTAACACTACTACATGTCTACAATCTTGGCTCATCCAAGAGAAGGAAACATGGATTTCCAAATCTATTATGCAAGCAGACAATTTAATAGTGCTGAAAAGAACTACACTACCACTGAGAGGGAAGGGCTAGGGATGATATACGCTGTTAAATTTTTTTGCCATTGTCTCCTTGAAAACCAGTTTATGTTTTTCACTGATCATCAAGCCCTCTTATACCTTGTAAACAAACCATGCAATATCGGACACATTGTACAATGGTTTATCAGATGTTGGAGTTTGAATTTATAGTAGTTCTTAAAAAGGATAAGACACATCTTTGGGTATATCATCTATCCAGATTGTCAAGTGGAGAAGCTCCAAAAGCCATAGACGATGACATCCTTGATCGATATCTTTTCAATGTTGAAATGGTATCCAAATGGTCTTAGGAGATAGTCAATTTACCTTGCTATGAAGAAGAATTTGATAGGATTGAGCAAGAAATTAAACAACAGATGGTTTGGAAATCCAAGAATTTTTAGAAAATCAATAGACATTTGTATCATTTAGGCTTAGATAACATTTCACAATTATGCATAATTCCTCAAGAATACGATTGCTATCTTTTAGAAGCACATGTTAAGAACTTAGTATTTCATTGCTTTCATACAAAAATATATGCACTTGAGAAAACTAGGAGGTTATTGGCCAAATATATGCGTTGGAATTCATGAGTATGCTACTAAATGTGCTATATGCAGATCTACACCACCAATAGAACATGCAACGCTACTTCAGGCAATAATTGCACTAGAATGAAGTCAATATATAATTGATTACTTGACAATGAGAATGTTTTATAAAAATACATCTAGAGCACGTCAAAGAGCTATAGAGATAGAGGCTTGAAACTTCACAATGATTGGAAATCAGCTCTATGAGAGAGGAAAAGATAATCAACTCAGGATATGTGCAACAAAAAGCATGTATTTTTTATCCTAGAGTAGGTACATAGAGGAATAAGCAAAGGCCATTTCTCATGGGATAAGACAACAAAATTGTTTTAACCGTAGGAATATGGTGGCCTACATTACATATGGATACCGACAAATACGTTAGAAGATGTGAGTCTTGTAAGTGTATAAAAGTTCCAATAAAGCGGAATGAGTTTTTGTGAAGACAATTAATGGGAGCTAGAGATTTTTCTAACTGGGGTATAGATTTTCTAGGACCAATTTCACCGCTCACTTACAAAAGTCACGCCCAATATATTATTGTTACTATGGACTATTTCACTAAATGGGTTGAAGATAAAGCCACATAGAAAGTCAATGCAAGGAAGACTGCACAATTTCTATACAAAAATATATTTGTTAGATATGGTCTACCAATAGAACTTGTCAGTGATCATGGCACACATTTCATTAATGAAGTTATTGCAAGTTTTCTAGATGAGTTCATGGTGATTCATAAGAAGTCAGCTTCGTACCATCCACAGGCTAATGGAAAGGCTGAAGCTACAAACAAGATCCTATGCACAATATTGACAAAAATAGTATCTAATTTGAGGACGGATTGGGATCAACACTTGCACTCTACATTGTGGGCTTACCAAGTAGCCTATAAGACATCTATTGGAACAACACCATATAATATGGTGTTTGGTATTAATGTTATTTTTCCCTTGAGTTTTTAATCTCAACACTAAGAGTAGCCAAACAACTAGAATGGACAGACCATGAATTGTCTTTGAGAGTAGATGACCTTGAAAAGATAAATGAGCTTTACTTGAAAGGTGTAGCTTCTATCTATGTTCAGAAAATAAAGGCCAAAGCAGTTTTTGAGAAGCATGTGCACTCGAAAGAATTTAAAATAGGCAATTATGTCTCGGTTTATACGTTAATACAACATGCCAAAAAACTTAAAAAGAAAGGGATGGGACCCTTTGTGATCAAACATCTATCACCAAGTGGGGCTGTCAAGATTGCTGCATTGGATGGTCAAGCAAAGAAGAAAAGTGGCAAAGTGAAAGATCCTACGTCAAGGGAAGTAGCAAGGACCACCACTATGGATTAATACACTTGAAAAAATAGAATTTTATCAAAATAATATGGTGGATCCCAAAGTCAATGTTGGAAATAATCAAGTAGAAGTAAATGCGCTTCTAGATTTAGGAGCTCAAGGTAATCTTATTTCCTACAGCTTATACAAGTAGCTTGCACCTACGAGACAGCTCTAGCCCACACAATGGGGCATTCAAACACTATGGGAGATTGGTGTTGTTACTGCACAACATTACCGCATAAGAGGAGAGAGAGAGATGCAAGAAAGAGAGAGATTGTATGGTGCAGACTCGCTGGCGCGTTTCCCAGATTTACCGCGAGCATTGTCGCACTTGTTACCGCAATTATAACCGCCCAGATTACCGCACCTGGAAAAGAATCCAAGTGGCCCATTCCTCTCCCACTTTTCCCTTTCTATAAATCGTATTCTATTTTGTTACTTTTCAGAAATTGGTACCCCCTTTTTGCATGGAGTGTAAGAAATCCCATTCTCATTGGGATTTTTAGTATCTCTCTTCTCTTTGCTTGCCTCATCTATTGGTATGATTCTCCTGCTCTACTCATTTGTACTCCATGAAATTCTATATCAAAAAATATTTTGTTTCCACTTCAAAATCTTATGTCAACTATGCATTCATATGGAAATGGCAAGCAAACGATGATCAAAATTGTATTGTCACCCCCTTTTTGCATGGAGTGTAAGAAATCCCATTCTCATTGGGATTTTTAGTACCTCTCTTCTCTTTGCTTGCCTCATCTATTGGTATGATTCTCCTACTCTACTCATTTGTACTCCATGAGATTCTATAAACAAAAATATTTTGTTTCCACCTCAAAATCTTATGTCAACTATGCATTCATATGGAAATGGCAAGCGAATGATGATCAAAATTGTAATGTCTTGCGTTCATAAACAAATAGCCCTTTTGTACAACATAAGTAGAGAAAGAAGTCAAAATCCAAAAGATATTTATTAATTTTCATCCTCTAAGAGATCTCTACAAGTGCTTACATCCATGTCCAACCCCATGGTAGCTAAATCAACAAATAAATCTATTGATTCATCCTCTATAGCCTCTCCTATTGAATCATCATCATCATCATCCTCTCCATCCTCGTCCTCCTCCTCACTATGGTTGGTTATTGGGAATGGTTGGTTCTCCTCGACCTCAACTGCATCATCGTCATTGGCGTCTTCTTGAGATGGTATGGTGGGATCTGCCAAAGTCTCTATGTTCGTATCTGCAAAGATAGATCTACTCCGTGGTGTGACTGAAATAACATACCATAGTCATCTTCGATACATACAAGGCACATAAAACACCTGTAGGTCATAGAGAAAACAACAACATGAATGTAGTTTTGTATGTATCATATAATGTTTTAGTGAGTTGCACATGGACTTTACCTGCTCACAACTACTAGGTTGCACCAAGTTGTCGGTCTTCCCGCGATGAAATTTTCCGGAGTATACCATATAGAGTCCATTCTCATGTCTCTTAGCCTCACCCGCAAACCATCGGCAGTCAAAGAGATATTTGTGAAATATTCTGAAATCCACTTTGATTATCCTCTCTATTGTTCCACATTCCCTCACCTCTTGTGTTGTCGTGTCAAATTTGCCCATAACTCCACTATTGTGAGTGGTTCAACACTCATGTATCTTGCGGGTTTGAAAATGACGTCCTTCGGACCACATAGAGTTGAATGTGAAGGCCTGCAAAAACCAATCAAGAGAGATGAGAGAGAGAGAGAGAGAGAGAGAGAGAGAGAGAGAGAGAGAGAGAGAGATGTGACACACATACACACACCCACACACACACACACTCGCACGCACACACTAAACACATTGAGTATATTACCCTTGGTAGACATCCTCGCGCGTACTCCCATTCTTTAGGGCTTATTTGTTCTCCTTGTGCCTTGGCCTTGGTCATGGCATTGTGTATCCACCCAGCTGGAATTAGATCAGGGTATTTGGCAAGCTCTTTAGGAAAGGGAGGTCCTCGCCTACCGCCATGCGACCTCTTCCATGCTTCCCTCTCCCTTTCTCTCGTTGTACGCACCTCCACATACATATCCACCCATTTGCCCATGATGGGAGCATTGAGTAGACAATGGTTGTTGACTATGGCTTGAAATTCCCTATCCAAAATCAAGAGAGAACCTTTCCCACTTGGAATGTTTGTGTGGTTTTTTGGATCCTCTTCCTCCGTCTTTAAACGAGGCAATGATGGGTCTATTGTGAAAACATATTGAGAGACATACACAAAAGCCTCTTGTACAATCCAACCCTCTACCATGCTTGCCTGAACACATGTACATGAAACCATTAGTGATTAAAGCAACTAATAAAAAGCACTGTGAATACAATCCAATCCTGATAAGGTTTAACGCTTAAGATCGATGGATACCTCTGGTTGTGATCGTAGCCTTACAAAGTATTTCAAGGTCTTTAGGAACCTCTCAAGAAAGAACATCCACCTGGAGTGAACCACACCACAAATGGCTATCTCCTCAACAAGATGGAGCAATAGGTGAACTTGGCTAACAAGGATAGAACGTGGGAATGCATCCTCAATAGCACAAGTTTCTTCAATCGCTAGAAGTCGAGCTGTTGGAATGGCTGAAACTTCGATTTCTTTGGAACTCACAAACCTGTAACCAAAAAACCCTTCATAATCTTCATAGTAAAGTTAGTCTTCAAAGTAAAGTTTAGGAGGGAGGATCAAATGTTCTATACCTGACAACTTCTCCCACCTTGAATATTGCAGTCTTTACCTTCATGTCCACAAAATCCACTAATGCTAATTGGAAGCACAAACTATTGCACAAACAAAAAGACTTTTTAGTATCCAGAACCCTAAACCACATAAACACACACTCACATACACACACACACACACACATACATTACCTGAAGAATCTTGTGCCAATCATGGGATTTGAGCCCATGCAGTTGTGTGGATCCTCCTTTCTTAGTTTTAGTGAAGGCACCCTTGAGCGAACGCATATAACCTGTTGGAGTACGGATGGATGCAATGACTTTTTTCATCCGCTCTTGATCCACACTTGATAGAATCCAAGGTGCCTTTGGAAGAACCATCTTCCCCCGAGGCCCCATGCGAGGTGTGGCCGAAGGAGGGAGCCTCCTTATGGCCCTCATGTCCTCTCTAGCGCCCAATGAATCTTTCTTGCCTACTATGTGATCCCATATATCTTGCCCAACATTTTTGAACACATGCATTGGATCCAATAGGTGTTGGATTTTTAATGAAGCCCAATAGGGTAGTGATAAGAAAATAGAGTACCTAGACATACCCCTAGGTGGATCATTGGGAGGAGGCAATGTGCTGTGATGCTCATTCCAATGTCTTGCCCAATCGGCCATGGTCCAATGGAGTGGCTCCATCCCATTGCACGGTGGAGCATAAGATGGATGTGTGGGCGGCAAGAAGCGATGGTTATTGGGGTAGATCACCTTACCAAGTAGAGCGGGTCTCTCTGTCACAAGTGAGGGTCCACAAGTTGGGCATGCCCTATGTCCAGGATGTCGATAGTCCTACAAAAACAAAAGACATAACCGCATATAAGTGACCAATGCAAAGACATTAAAGAGAATCACAAAGTATAAGCTTACCAAAAATCTCTCCAAGCCCGGGGTAATCATGCATGGTCCACATGAGAATGCACTTGATCATTGTGTGCCGATCACGAAGTGGTCTTGATACATCAAAAACATCTATGCCGTTCCATAGCTCTTGAAGCTCTTCAATCAAAGGTGCTAAATATACATCCATGTTCTTCACCTTGTGTTTTCCTGGGACTAGAAGAGAGAGAAAAATGTTCCCCTTCTTGGTTGACTCCCATGGTGGAATGTTGTAGTTCACAACAACCACTGGCCAAGTACTCCATGAGGTATACCGATGCCCAAATGGGTTTACCCCATCACTAGCCAGACCAAGCCTCAAGTGACGAGGCTCTTCTCTAAACTCCAGCCATGTCTTCTCAATGTGTTGCCATGCCGACGAGTCAGCCGGCACTCTCATAACCCCATCGGTGGAGCGATTTGTCATATGCCATGTAAGAAGCTTGCTTGTTCCTTTGGTGTTGAACATGTGCTTGATGCGGGGAATGAGGGGGAAATGACGAAGAACCTTGCGAGGTATTGTGGTTCCTTGCATTCCCTCTTTGTAACTTGATTCTCCACACTCGGGGCAAGCATCAAGCCCTGCATATTGATTGCAGAATAGCACGCAATCATTGACACATGCATGTATGTGATCATAGTCCATCCCATGCCCTGTCACCACCTGTCGTGCCTTCCTTCGATTTTCTGGAAGATGATTGCCTTTAGGCATCATCTTGGCTAATAGCCTATGACATAATTAAAGAACACTCGTTATTGCATATAACCACGAAAAAAACTCACAACTAACACTTATTACACTTAAACGTACCTCAATAGTGCATCGACCCCTGCATTGCTCCATCCAAACATTACTTGAATATTCAAGATCTCAAGAGACGCTCGTAATATGGAGTAGGAGCATCCCTTGTAAAGAGCGGTGTGTGCTGTCTCTAGCAATGAATCTTTGGTTTTTTGGGCGGCTTCTTCACATGCACACTCAGGATCACACTCATTCGCCGCCTCACGTGCAAGAAGATCCTCAACCATATTGTGCAAATGATCTTCCTCCACCTCCATGTGGGGCGGGGTGGTGGGGAGATCCCCATATGTGGTGGATGTAGGATGCGCATGCGCTCGTGTGGACCCACCCACATTGGATGGCGGGTGTGACCCCCCTCCCATGATTGCTTCCTGGCGCAATCACTCTTCCATCCTCCTCCCACCTCCGCCCTCGATCACACTCCAATGGGGAGCGACATCAATGGATGCCAAAACCCTCGGATCGCTAGTTTCCATTCGAGCGCGTTTTCTCGGATCATCCCATAGCCCATAATTATCCACGTGAGCCAAGCATATACGTCAAAGCCGTGCAATTGCACGCTTACATCGTGTACATGGACATGGTAATCGCTCGCTCAACCATCGAGTTTGTTCCATGCCAATCGGTGGACCCACGTCATCCCAATTGTCCTGCACACACGACCACACACTAAATAAGAAAAAAATAAATAAGAAAAAGAAAAATCAAGAATGTTGGTAGTGACATGACTGACACTCATTAAAGATAGAGGGGAGTGGGTACAAGAGGTCATGCAGTCGACGTAACCTTAATGTTTCATCAGATATTTTTGCGATAATAATAGCGGTAATACCGGCGATAATTGGCGCGGTAATATATGCGGTAATACTTCCAGCAAATTTTTATATATAAAGGGGGCACCTGCGTGCCCCCGCGAAATTGAATGCCAAAAATTCAAAATCGACCTCCTCTTCTGTGCGGGCCTGTTACCCTCTCCATCTCTAAGCTCTCTCTCCTTCTCCCTCTCCATCTCCAACCTCTATTACTCTCTTCATCTCCATCCCCACCATATCCAAGCGACCGAGGTCACGAATGTAAGTGCCCAAACTCTCTCTCTTTCTTCTCGTTCTTCTACACATACACACACACACATGCACACACACACAATGCATACACATTGAACACACACACACACAATGCATACACACACATGCACTAACATGCAGACACATGCACACACACATTGTACACACACGCACACACACACACACACACACAATTTTGTGCACAATCACACACTAATGCTTGCATTAGTGTGTGCATGCATTATACACGCACTAATACTTGCATTAGTGCGTGCATGCGTTACAAGCACACACTAATGCTTGCATTAGGGTGTGCTTGTGTATGAATTAGTGTGTAAACACACCAATGCATGCACAAGAACACACTAATGCAAGCATTAGTGTGTGCATGCATTAGTTAGTTTTTACACACTATTTTGTGCACAAATTACACACTAATGCCGCAGTAGTTAGTTTTTACACATTATTTTGTGCACATATTACACACTAATGCCGCACTAGTTAGTTTTTACACACTAATGCCCGTATTAGTGTGTGCATGCATTATACACACACGTATTAGTTAGTTTCTACACACTAATTTGTGTCCAAGCACACACTGATGCAAGCATTAGTGTGTGCATGCATTATACACACACTAATGCTTGCATTAGTGTGTGATTGTGCACAAATTAGTGTGTTTCCACACACTATTTTGTGTACAATGCATGCATTATACACACACACACACTAATGCTTGCATTAGTGTGTGATTGTGCACTAATTAGTGTGTTTGCACACACTAATTTGTGCACAATCACACAGTAATGCAAGCATTAGTGTGTTTCCACACACTAATTTGTGCCCAAGCACACACTAATGCAAGCGTTAGTGTGTGCATACCTCTCTAGCACACACTAATGCTTGCATTAGTGTGTGCTTGTGCACTAATTAGTGTGTTTTCACACACTATTTTGTGCACAATGCATGCATTATACACACACACACACACTAATGCTTGCATTAGTGTGTGATTGTGCACAATCACACACTAATGCAAGCATTAGTGTGTTTCCACACACTAATTTGTGCCCAAGCACACACTAATGCAAGCGTTAGTGTGTGCATACCTCTCTAGCACACACTAATGCTTGCATTAGTGTGTACTTGTGCACTAATTAGTGTGTTTTCACACACTATTTTGTGCACAATGCATGCATTATACACACACACACACACTAATGCTTGCATTAGTGTGTGATTGTGCACTAATTAGTGTGTTTGCACACACTAATTTGTGCACAATCATACACATTAATGCAAGCATTAGTGTGTGTGTGTGTGCATTAGTGTGTGCATGCATTAGTGTGTTTCCACACACTAATTTGTACCCATGCACACACTAATGCAAGCATTTGTGTGTGCATACCTCTCTAGCACACACTAATGCTTGCATTAGTGTGTGCTTGTGCACTAATTAGTGTGTTTTCACACACTATTTTAGGCACAATATCTGCATTATACACACACACACTAATGCAAGTTAGTGTGTGATTGTGCACAAATTAGTGTGTGCAAACACATTAATTTGTGCACAATCACACACTAATGCAAGCATTAATGTGCATGCAATAGTGTGTTTCCACACACTAATTTGTGCCCAAGCACACACTAATGCAAGCATTAGTGTGTGCATACCTCTCTAGCACACACTAATGCTTGCATTAGTGTGTGCTTGTGCACTAACTAGTGTGTGCTTGTGCACTAATTAGTGTGTTTTCACACACTATTTTAGGCACAATGCATGCATTATACACACACACACACTAATGCTTGCATTAGTGTGTGCATACCTCTCTAGCATACACCAATGCTCTCAATAGTGTGTGCTTGTGCACAAATTAGTGTGTCTACACACTAATGCATGCACAAGCACACACTATTGTGAGCATTGGTGTGTGAAAAAATTGCACACACTAATGCTTGCATTAGTGTGTGCATGCGTTACAAGCACACACTAAAGCTTGCATTAGTGTGTGCTTGGGCATGCATTAGTATACCAAAACATACCTCCATTAGCATTAACATACCAAAACATACCTCCATGTGGGTGTGCGATGAAGTTGATTGAGACCCCAATGGTCACCGAGAAGCCCAACGGTAGATTAAGGTCCAACACACACACACACACTAGATTAATTTCTTTGCCACACACTAACGCACACACACAATAGATTAATTAGAATCACACACACACACACACACACACACACACACACACACACACACACACACACACTCTAAATGGATGCAAAAAAAATAAGCACATAAACTATTTCTTAAATAGGAGATAGAAGGAATCTTATGCATGGAGGAATCCTATGCAAGGAGGAATCTCACTTTGACTAGAATCCAATGTTAATTAGGGTCCCTTTTTTTTGTGAAATTGTAGGATATGGCATCCTCTTCCACGCCCGGCTATCGATCCATAGAGGACTTTCTCGCCGAGGGATTCTCTTACGAGGACGCTTGTGATGCTTACTACTCGCAGTCTTCCTCCCACCAGTCACAATCCACCTTCGGCTTTCGATGGTTCCGAGATGCAGTACACGACCCCGACCTCGAGAGGGCATACCGCGCCCTGGCAGAGTGGCTATCCTTGCAGTAGAGTCTTCGAGGGCGGTACACACCAGCACAGTTGGCTGCCTATGGGCTCTCACCGCTTGCAACACCGGGTGCCGGCACTCCGATCGTGCAGAGTGTGCCTCCCTCCACCTTATCCTCGACTTTCCCATCACCCGTATCTCCCTCCACCTTGCATTCGCAGTGATCCACACCCGCACCGTCGAGTTATCCGTCGCCTACACCACCCAGCGGTTCGGGCTGGGGCCAGCGCTCTTCGGGTGGCCAACGCTCTTCCCGTAGTGGTGGCTCACGCTCTCGTCGAGGTAGTGGCTTGTGCTGCTTTGGTGGTGGAGGGGGTAGTGCTACAGATTCACCTCCTCTTACACCCCGACCTCCTTGCTCACCCCTTGGAGCTCCACATGAGGATGAGGACTGCGATGCGCCTACCTCGGACGCTCGTGGCTACTACTATTATATACATCGTGGGGGAGAGGTGGATCTAGGTTACTCTTTGGGGAGGACATTTTGAGGGCACCTTAACCAGCTGATCCACTCGACATACCAAGATTGCTTTAAATATTTCAAAGATCAGGACCCAGTCGACGTGATGTATATTCACACGACATTGCTCATGCGGTTCCCTAATCCGCAAGTGGAAGAGTTCTCCAGGCAGTGGCTCAAGGAATACATCAAGAATTTCTTCAAAAATAAGAAGTCCAGTGTGCGGAGCGCGACAAAGCGAACATTTGAATCTGAGGGTCACAACTATCACCCTGGAAATGTTCACGACGAGGAGTGGGAGAAAGCCCAGGGCGAGCTGGAGGATGAGAGAGCGACAGGTGCTAGGGCGCACACTCGGCAGGTGGAGGCGAGGGCGCAGCAAACGCCCGCGCATTACGGCTCGGGCGGAAAAGCAGCATGGAAAGATAAATTTGTGAGTGTGCGTATTTTCATTTGAATTGATTTAATTTGTGGTAATAAGGTTAGGTTCGTGATATTTTTTAATTGATATACAACAAAATATTACTATGACCCGTCCAAGCCGAGAGATCCAGAGATACAGAGAGAGCCACTCTGAATATCAGACATGGTGCTGGCTATATGAAAACAACAAAATCAATTGCGAAGAATTTGAAAATGCATGTCGTACACTACAACCTCTAAGTGTGAACTTTTTTATTAAAATCATTGCATGCAGCTTTATGTATCCATCTGTATTAATTAAAGGTTTTGTTGTTTTTTTCTTTTCCAGAGTCAAGGAGTCCCTTGAGAGGTCCCAGGATCCGAGTAGCTCAATCCTCCAAGTGTTTTTGGGCCCGCACGCACGTCTTCTTTTCGCCACAGTTGTATAGCCCCCATGTATCGCCTATTTGGGCAATTTTGTAATATCCAATATAATTAAACACTTGATTTTGGCCCAAAGTCTTCTTTTGGCCACAATTGTATAGCCGCCATGCATCGCCTATTTGGGCAATTTTGTAATGAACAGTTTCTCCAATATAATTAAACATTTGATTTTGGTCCAAAGTTTTGGTGCAATGAAATTGTTGTTTTTGAACAGTTTCTCCAATATAATTAAACATTTGATTTTGGTCCAAAGTTTTGGTGCAATGAAATTTTTGTTTTTTTATTTATTAAATGTATAGGAAAAAAAAGGCAAATGACCATTTGGATGGGTCCTACCAACCAAGGACCATCCAAATGGTCATTTGCTTTTTTTTAAAAATACTCTCGGGTGCGGTAATGGTTGCGGTAATACTGACGGTAAATATTGTGGAAATAAACGCGGAAATGTAGCCGGGCCGATTACCGCGTGCATTGCTGAAGGACCATTACCGCGAGGATTGACTCCAGCATTACCGCTCCCGAGATTTTTTGCCTTGAACTTTTCCTTTGTTTTTGTGCGTCTATCTGAGCGGTAATGTGCTCCAAATGTCATAGTGAAAGCTATTCAGAGCATTCAATCAAGGCATAGGGGTGGGGTAAAATCATGTATTGGTGGTACCACTTTTTGCACCTTTTGGTGGTACCCTTTAAAAAAAGCAGGGACCGGTAAATCTTTTGCAAAAAAACTCAAAACTTGTCGGACTTTATACTTTTAGATTCTAGAGGAAAAAAATCTATCCATTGATATATAACGTGCTAGTTTATTTTACATGTAACACATGAAGATGGGGCTTGTAAAGTTCTACCAAAGGAGTGTCCAAGACACCCCTTTTTGGTACCAGCATTACATGCTTTGGCCCGGTGGAGAATCCTCCTAGTACAAACTAACCAATATGTCTATCTGATAAATTTTACGTGGTAGAAGATAAGCCAGTGTAGCATCCTTTATTGCTAAGCCAACCACGACAAAGAAATCACAATCTAAATATTGATTGGAGCTCTAATAAATTCCACATTCAACATAGTAAGGATAGCCAAGTGGTTCCATTTGTTGAAAAAAAATATGATAAACCAAAGGTAATGGACTCAAGAGCTATGTGCAAACAACCCTTCCTTAGAATGGTTCAACAATGGATACCAAAGAGAACCTCAACAGAAAGCACTTCTACATTGGTACCACCCAAGGTGTTAGCTAAATAAATATTTGAGTAGATTACTTAATGGAGAGAGATAGATTTCACACACAAGAGATTATAGAGTAGAGAGAGAGAGAGAGTGCACACGATATAAGCTTTTTGTCACCAAGTGATGGTGTACTTGCAGGACCCCAAACATCAGAATGAACCAGCTCAAATTTTTTATTTTTTCTTTCATTTCTTGATTTTTGAAAATTTACCCTCTTTTGTTTACCATAGACACAATCTTCGCAGAACTCTAAGTCCACTTCTTTCAAACTTGGTAGAAGCTTCTTCGTTTGAAGGATTTGCATTCCTTTGGCATTCATATGTTCAAGCTGGTAGTGCTACACCGCACTGTCAACTTCTGTAGTTGCTGCACAAGCTGAAGGTTGCGTGCTGATAGTACACAAGTAAAGTGTACCGACCTTTTGTCCCTTGGCAACCACCAAAGATCCCTTTGAGATCTTACACCGTTCATTTCCGAATGCAATGTTGTGACCTTCATCGTCCAATTGTCCTGTAGAGATCAAATTTTTTTGAAGAGAAGGAACATGCCTAACATCTTTAAGCTTCCATTCATTTCCATTAGCAGTTTTGATAGAAACTGTAACTTTGCCGACAATCTCACAAGCTTCATCATCTCCCAAGTATCCATACCCGAAATTACCTTTGGTGTAATCTTGAAAATGTTGCTTGTGTGGTGTCCCATGGAATGAAGCCCCGGAATCTACTATCCAGGAATTAGACACATTGTCTAATGAGAGAATTAGAGCATCTTGCTCTAATCTTTACCTGCCACATTGGCCTCCGATGTTGTCTTGTTGTCTTGAGACTCACTCTCCTTCTTCTTCTTGGATCAGCAATCCTTCTTGACGTGGCCCTTCTTGCTGCAGTTCCAACATTTAAGAACTGACTTTGTGCGTGACTTGCTCCGTCTTGAGCTATCACGACCCTTTTGGTTTTTGAACCTCTCTTGAGGCCTTCCTCTTGTTTCCACTGACAATGCAACACTTGATGATTCTCCTGTGCTTCTCCTTCGTATTTCCTCGCTTAGGAGAACACCCACAACATCATCAAACTTAAGAGTATTTGTGCCAGAAATAGAATTACTTATAGCCATCACAAGGCTGTCCCAACTATCCGGTAGAGATGATAGTATAAGGAGAGCTCGCACTTCGTCATCAAAATTGATTTTCACCGATCGAAGTTGACATATGTTTGTGTTAAAGTCATTTAGGTGTTCTGCAACTGAACCATTCTCTGCCATATTTAGATTGAACAAGCGCTTCATAAGAAATACCTTATTGGATGCCGATGGTTTCTCGTAGAAGTCGTCAAGTGACTTCATCAAGTCCTCTGTGGTTTTCATCTCCGAAACATTGAAGCACCGTTGACGCCAAGCTTAACCGGATTGTTCCCAGTGCCTTTTGATCAAGGACAATCCATGCTTCATCTGCCATTGTTGTGGGCTTCTTCGCAAGACCACCTAGTGGAAAATAGAGGTCCTTCTGGTAGTGATAGTTTTCAATCTGCATCTTCCAATGTTGGTAGTTTTTGCCGTTGAACTTCTCAATCTTGAGCTTCCCTTCCTCCGCAATAACTCCCACTCAATTCAAGGAATCCTTCTTTTTTAGATAATTTATCTACGAGCAAACCTTGCTCTGATACCAGTTGTTAGGAAATATGACGTAGCTAAATAGATATTTGAGTAGATTACTTAATGGAGAGAGATAGATTTCACACACAAGAGATTATAGAGTAGAGAGAGAGAGAGAGAGAGAGAGAGAGAGAGAGAGAGAGTACACACGATATACGTGGTTCACCCAATGTGGGCTACGTCCACGGGAAAGCAGCCACTCAATGGCTTTAGTACTTCAAAACAAGAAGTAGTTTACAAAGGGATTATACCCTTAATGGAGCTCTCGCCTTGCTTCACTCTCACCACCTCACACTCACCTTGTTGCATCAACTTCACACCATGAAATGTGTGTAGAAATTTCCTCCTTTTATAGGCCAAAAGGGTTGCCTTCTCTTATGAGAGGCAGCCATGTGTAACCGCCCTTGTGTGAATAAGTCCAAATTGGACCCTTCAATCCGTCCATGTGTGGCCGCCCTTGAGGAGACAAGTTCGCTTTTGAATTCAGCCACCGGCCATTGACTTCCGACCACCGGCCACTGGCCATTGACTTTTGACCACCGGCCACTGGCCAACCGTACCGGTTGTTTTTCGACCACTTTCCGGCCGTCGTCCGGCCATAATATTCCGGCGAAGGAAAAAAAAAGTTGCCCCTGATTTTTGGCCGTGAAAATTTTGGTTTTCGGCGAGTGATTTTTCTTCACGCACGATGGCTTCTCCTCATAATGGGGGCCTTACAAATGTGCGCTTTTACCACATAAAATTACAAGGGTAAATCAGACTCCATACTTAACACAGGGGAGTTACGAACAACAATTGAAAAATATCAATGAATATATCGGAAATTATCACAACCCATAGTAGAACCTAAGAAGGTATGGATAAATAAGGATGAAGGCATAAAATTTCATACCAAAGAGAACCTCAACAGAAAGGACTTCTACATTGGTACCACCCAGGGGAGTTACACCAACAATTGAAAAATATCAATGAATACATCGGAAATTATCACAACCCGTAGTAGAACCTAAGAAGGTATGGATAAATAAGGATGATGGCATAAAATTTCGGCAGAACATGCTCAAGGATACCTCTCAATTGACATATGGTAAACACAGGGAAACAACTCCACATCATATCTCAAAAGTGTGGGTACCAAAGAAGTTACTTGCAGCCCAAGGTAATCACGAATAGCTATAGATTCCAAAGCGACAAAACAGGGAACTCCCTTCAATACAAACACCAAAGGTCAAACCAAAACCAAAGCCACGACAACCACAACAAGTTGTTACATAGATTTGGGCACCCAAGAGATTATGCCAAACTCAACAGGGTCAACATCAAATTTAAATTCTCAAACAACCAACCAAGCCTACGACAAATATGGTCTTTGGAGTCAAACAACTGTGCAAACACATGATGCAATACCCTCCTCTCGCACAACATTAATTTTTCCATGCATTGACCCAGTATGCACACAGGGCTACACTACATGGCTTGCATTAGCGCAATGTTGGTACCCATGCACAACACATACCCTAGGGTAACACACCGTCATCCGGGAGGACTCCAGCTAGGGGGGGGGAGGCATTCTCAATGCGAACCCAATAGACTTGAAAAAGTACTATAAGGGCATTGTTTTTTATGATTTTGGACCTTTTTGCATTTGATTGCGGTAATTTTTTGTAAACCCAAGTATATATGCCCTTATCTAATGTGGTTCATATGAGGACAAACACCAAAGTTGAGCCTCTAGGTGTTTTTTGAGCTAAAAAATGTAATGGAGAAATCCAGCCAAAAATATTACAAATGAGTGTACATAGCCGCTTATTGTGTTGTTTTAGAATTGTTTTGATTTATTGGTAATTTATGAGCTAATTTAGCTATTTTTTTTTATTTTTTGGAGAAATATAGAGAAAAATAGGAAAAGATGGTGAGATGATGACATAATGACGAAATAAAAATATGGCATTGATTAGCAAGTTGAGGGAAACATATGGTGAAGTCCCGATGCAACTATAAAAATGTTGCAAAAGGTCCGATCTGACTAGAAAAAATGACAAATTTTCCAGAAATGG
Organism: Adiantum capillus-veneris; assembly: GCF_014529385.1. Taxonomy (NCBI): domain Eukaryota; kingdom Viridiplantae; phylum Streptophyta; class Polypodiopsida; order Polypodiales; family Pteridaceae; genus Adiantum; species Adiantum capillus-veneris. Next base: position 8,755,963 of record NC_140933.1, on the reverse strand, counting down.
GACAAACAAACTCCAAATGGAAATTTTTTTGAATATAAAGTGCATTTTGTGATAAGAGAGGAGCACATGTCCAACTTCATGGCAAGTGGACCCGAGACCCCCGATATAAGATATTTTGGACCTAATTACTACCTCATTTTCTATATTTACAATTAGAGGAGAGCTTGAGAGACCTAGAGTGTGTAACACACACAAGACGCAACACACACAAGACACTGATTGATGCAAGACATGAGAGGTAGTCTCATTACTATGTGCTCTTCTTGTTCAATGCTATCTTCAACGCGAAAAACTCATGAAAGCGGCAATGCAGTATCGACGGGTAGAGATTGAAATGGGACCGTAACTCAACAACCACTAACTCAATAGATACAAGACTAGATGGGGGGTTAACCGTAGGCTAGATGAGCATGTCTATGCCCTCCAATGAGAGTTTAGGTCAACAAGAAAAACCCTAACTTCTTCGGCTTTGGAGAAGCCAATCAGGGATAAGTCGGCAAAATGATACAAAACTTCAAGGATAGCTACTCCTCAAGATTTTCTACAAGCTTGTGTAACTTTCTCCAGGATCAATCATCAAAAAATGGGTCAAAACCTTGAGCTAGGCTTTGAACACACAAAACATCATTTGGCTCTCACGGCCAACGTTGCGTTCATTTGCCACCAAACTTCACGAGCATCATCAACATACCATCGACAACCAAAACACATGGCAGAACATTGAAGAAAGTCGTCACCAACCATCACCTAACTAAAAGTTGCATTCTGAGCGACAAATCGCCAAAAACGACATTCGTAAGGGCAAAGGCTACACCAAAGCCATGGAAAGGTGCCCTCCAATATCTACAAGCTTGGATAGATGCTTGGGTATATCATTTCTCTTGAGATTGGGTGATCAAGCTCAAGAGAAATCATCACAAAAAGTCATCTCCAATTACAAAAATCCATATTAGAGTCTGAATGTTTGGTGAACACAGTGGAATGTCACTTAAAAAGCAGATATACACCAAAATTTGTTGTACATAGTCATATTTTTCAAAAGAAGCGGTGTAATTATGCTGTTGAGGATCATCAAATTGTAATATAATATATCATTCCCTCTTAGCCTCTCAAAGCCTACAAACCATGTAAGCGGCCGAATGGCCGTGGGAAAGAGTCCCTAGCTCTTAAGTCAAAACCCTTAGTTTTGTAAAATACACTATCATTATCTTTGCAAGTAATTGGACGTCAATCAAGAGCTTCTTTGCTGCTACAAATTGTGATCAATCTTTCTCCTTTTTTGGTAATCAAAATTCGATTCCAAATAGCACATTGTGCTCCTTGTCTCTTGCTCTTCAATCTAAATGTAATCATTCTCAATTCTGTTGTGGTTTGTGATATCTTGTTTGTGAGCTAAATCCATTGATTTGAGGTCTTAAGTGTTTTTTTTTTAATGTTTTGACCTTGGAAGAGTGTTTCTATGCTTAAGGGGGACCTTTCTGTGTAGTTATGTGTCAGTTTTCCCTACATTTTTGGGATGGATCGTGATTTATATACCTTCCCAAATGGATGCAAAATTTGGTAGGAATATGCCTTTAGGTGTTGTAATATCTCTCCTTAATTTTTGTTGCTTTCTAAATTTGTTTGGATGCCAAAAAGGCGTGATGACCTAGAGCGGTGAGATCGGACACAGACTGATTTTCTGACTAGGAAGTGGTTGATTTGCTTTTGTAGAAGTAAGAACATTCCTTTAGGTTCACTTTGGTGAGTTTGACGATCTCATTAAGTCTACGTGCCTCATCCTGAGTCACTTCCTTGAATATTGACATTATGTTAGTAACAAAAAGCTATGATGTAGACATCCATCGTGGCGACCTGCTAACATTGGCGCGGTTGTCGGGGAAGTCGATCCTTAGGTGGTGAGTGACCTAGTTGTACAAAAACTCCCTTTCAAAGATTTTGACACCCATTTTTTTAACATTTAGATAATAAAGCAGCTAGACATAGGTTTAGTGCTTAGTAGAGACTGGAGTCTACGACCAGCTAGTGCTACTCCTTATGAGCAAAGAAAGTTGTGAGTGATGGCATCAATTACTGCTTTCAAGCCTAATTGATTCGACTATCAAGAGTTAGTGGAATTCCATATACGACGGACAATTCAAATCATTTTCCACCGGATTACTCTTGATTTTGACGGAGTTAGCAACGCTTCTATACTTTGCGAGTGCTCTCACTATCAGGTATTTTTTCTGAGTACTTCTTTCACGGCACTGTGTAGCCATGGATTCGGATATCAATATGACATTCGATTTTGCGCAAAGTACTCCTGATCCTACCAATGATGGCCCGCGGCCGGATCCTCTCAAGGAGAGTACCCGCGATGCTACGACAGGAGAAGATACGAATTGCTCGATATTCAAGAATTTTGTGCACTTCAGACACGCATGACAGTCATGGATGAAAATTTTAAAGCTTTAAATAAAATTGTTACTAAACTATCCACATTAGTCATTCAATTAATACAACAACAGTCTAAGAGTCCTGCTAACACCCACATGCATGAGCACGTTGGAACACACGAGCAAGGCCCATATTAATGAAACATTGCACACTCTCACTGCCAAAGAGGTGGATGACTTGTTAAAGAACTTTAAACCACCAGTTTTCAAGGGCGAAGACCGTGACCGCAATAAGAATGCATTGAACATCTTTCTCAGTAAATGGGATGGAATTCACGCCTTACGGCGTACTCCGGATGCAGTCAGATCTCTGCAAGCGAGCTTAACTCTAGAAGGCAAGGCCTACAAATTGTGGATGTCTCTCAAGGAGAAGAACATCATACCACAGAGTTGGGCACCGTTTGAAGAAATATTTAGCAAGGAATTTTTGCCTACAAACGAGGCCGATCCGAATTGGACAGCTTGGGACTCATGTTCCATGCGCCAATACCCATCACTCCTTGAATATATCTCTCACTATCAGGGCATTATCCTCAAGTTGGAAGGCTTGGATACCTTTCAACAAGTACGAGGGTTCATAGGAGGTCTGACTCCAGAGCTTAAGAAGTATGTCAAGACCCAAGACCCTAAAACACTTGAGGAAGCCATAGTGAAAGCACATATTCATGATGATCCTGATGAGAAGAAAACACATAATAGTCACGTGCCTGCTAGAATACATGGTAATACATGCACTCAGTATGGACAAAATGAAAGAAAATTTCTAGTTGCTAATTCACTTAAGGGGTCCAGGGGTCCACTCTCTCCTGAGGATTTTGATAAAGCCAAGAAAGAGAAGTTATGCTTTCAATGTTTAGGAAGAGGCCATGGCAAAAAGAATTGTCCCAAGGGGAAATCTGCTGCTGAGGGGAAGGAGAAAGCAGTGCACACGGTGCAACTACTGTCTCTTGAGTCTTTCTCAAAATTCTCCACAGTGGAAGTAACACACACTGAGGTGGTGCATGAATGTTATCTCAGAGCTTCCATGTGACAACAAACCTTTGGACCACATGAGTTAGTATGTATGCACGGATATCTGCAAGGGCACAAGGTGTGCATCTTGGTAGATGCCGGTGCTACTCACAATTTCATCAATTATGGATTGGTGAAAAAGCTCAAACTGCCTCAAACTCTGAGTACCCACCGCTAGAAGGTAGCAATGATGAATGGACATGATACTGTAATATGGGATACTCAATGCCGAGCTGTTCCATTGGAAGTACAAGGGTACTCTACTTGTTTGGATTTTTAGGTTATGAACATGGAAAAGGGCTGATGTGGTTCTTGGTAGGGAGTGGTTGCATAGACTAGTACTATCTTTGAAGCGTAGCTATGAGCACAATAGCTTGATGTTTGAATCCCATGGCGCACATGTATTGTTGTTAGGAGAAAAGGATATACCTTCATCACCACTAATTTGTACTGCTGAGCTTATGCATCTTGTTTCTGATAATGAAATAGAACAGGTTTTCTTGTGTTACTCACTGTCGCATTTTCTTTCTAACATTGAGTCTGTTGAACATTCCTCAGCGCCGCATGCTTCTCTCTCCTCTATTCCACCAATTGCTAATTCTACACAAGTAAACGTTGCTAATTAATTACAAAAATTATTAAAGGAATTTCAAGATGTCTTTCCTAATGATTTGCCATCAGGATTATCACCGACACCCACATGCATGAGCGCGTTGCCACACAAGGGCAGGGAATTTCTAATCTAGGGCAAGGCCCAACTGCTGATACGTTGCATACTCTCACTGCCAAAGAGGTGGATACATTGTTAAAGAACACTAAACCACCAATTTTAAAGGGAGAAGACCGAGACCACAATAAGGATGTAGTGAATATCTTTCTCAGCAAGCGGAATGGAATTCACGCCTTACGGCGTACTCCGGATGCAGCCAGAGATCTGCAAACGAGCTTAACTCTGGAAGGCAAGGCCTACAAATGGTGGCTGTCTCTCAAGGAGATGAACATCATACCATAGAGTTGGGCAGCTTTTGAAGCAATGTTTAGTAAGGAACTTTTGCCTACAAATGAGGCCGATCGGAATTGGACGGCTTAGGACACATGTTCCATGCACCAATACCCATCACTCCTTGAATATATCTCTCAATATCGGGACGTTATCCTCAAGTTGGAAGCCTTGGATACCTTTCAACAAGTATGGGGGTTCATACGAGGTCAGACACCCGAGCTTAAGAAGTATGTCAAGACCCAAGACCCTAAAACACTTGAGGAAGCCATAGTGAAAGCACATATTCATGATGATCCTGATGAGAAGAAAACACATAATAGTCACGTGCCTGCTAGAATACATGGTAATACATGCACTCAGTATGGACAAAATGAAAGAAAATTTCTAGTTGCTAATTCAGATGCATATAAAAAACCCAAGGGGTCCAGGGGTCCTCTCTCTCCTGAGGAATTTGATAAAACCAAGAAAGAAAAGTTATGTTTTCAATCTGGAAACTTCTGTAAGTCCCAATATTTACAAGGTGAAAAATCAGGTTTTCCTCAATGAATGAATAATTACAAAAATAATAATCCTCCGAGTAGTTAGTTGCCATGGGGTGTGTCCATCTTCTAACACTCCCCCCCTCCTTGCTCATGTCGTCCCGACATGGCCGCTGATCTGCTTCTTCATCGTATCGTTTTCTCGCATCTTTAGCAGTGATTTGTATCTTGCATGCAGGTTCATCATTATAGGGCCAAAAATGTCAGTGTTTATTGTGAAGAAGCCTGTGTAGAATGCTTCTTCAAAATCGAGGAGGTGATAGGATGGTAGAAACAATATCCACTAATACATTACATGTATCATCTCCTTGGAAGGCTGACCCAACAGATCATAAGCGCATCTGTAGGTATCCTGGAAGAAAAAGATGTTGTCGGTCACCTGGCCTGGCTTAAAAGTCTCAAACACTGCTAAGAGGGTTTTGTAGATTTTCTTCATCATAATGCATGTAAGGTCAGGTGAGCCAATGAACAACTTTATGGTGCCCGTTAGGCTTTTCACCATGTACTGGACACTTATTCTCTCACCTATCTTCAAGCCCGGCATCTTTGGGTAGTTCAGCCAAGTGGGTTGGCTCCTTTGCAATATTTCCTGCGCTTTCCACGTCCTAACCCTTGGTAGAGGACAAAAGATGAGGTCATAGATCTGAATGGTCATAGATTTGAAAACCCTTTGCTCCCACTCCAAGGCTTCCTTTGTGGTCTCTCTGAGCTCCACCTCTATTGCTTTACGCAATTTTTCTTCCTCTTCCTGTGTTAGATCCTGTGGCTCTTGAGAGGATCCTTCTAGGATGTCCTCTTGCATAGGCGTGTCCACCGGGTCTGCCACATTTTCTAAGTCAATGCCCTCATTGGATGCTGGCCCTGTGCTCTCTGGCTCTCCTGCTTGCTGTCCTTTCAACTCCTCAATTTGCCTCAGGAGTTTTTTCTTTTCCATTTCCGCTTCTTTGCCCATATTCACGAGGACGTCATTTAGTTTGGCTTTTATTCTCTCCGCCTCCTCGAGATTTTTCTTCATGCTTTCTACTTCCTCTTGCAGGGCTTTTTGGCCTTCTTCCATTCTCGTTTGCATGACGATAGATCCCTCTGCCATCATCAATCTCTGCTTTTTCTCTAGAGTCAGCTCTTTCTGAAGTTCTTGCATTTTTTCTTCATAGAGTTGACTCTCAATCATGATTTGAGTCGAGCTAGTAGCTCTGAATCTGGCAGGTGATGCTCGCAACCTCTGGATAGTCTGCTCTTTTACTTTGAGTTGGTCCTTGAGCTCAAGGACCTCATCCTGGCTTGCTTCTTGATCTATCTCTGCCCTTTCCTTGGCGTTTCTCATGGCTTCTACTTCTTTAGATTCTTCTGCCAACTGTAGTGTCAAGTTATCTCTTTCCTTCTCGGTATCTAGTAGTGATTTGTTGAGTTGCTGACATTCTTCTTCAACTGCTTGCATTATTTTTGCGGCTGCTTGATTTGCTTCCTCCATTGCCTGGCATCTTTGTAGTGCCCTTGCTAGGCTGGCCTGTAGCTCAGCTTCCCTCTCCTTTTGCCTTTGGCTTTGTCCTTGCAGAGCGTCTACTTCCATCTTAATCTTTACTTCAAGTGGCCTTGAGAGCTGTCATCTCTTTTTTTGAAGCCATGGATTGCGCTCTCAACCCGGTTAGCTTTGTCATCACCACGTCCCAGTCGTTGGAGGGTGGGTGCAGGTTCATTGTATCGGTGGCAATTTCCTTTAATTCCACTAGCCTGATGCCTTGCATCTGTTCTTTAGGCCCTGTCCTCGCCAAGTTGAATGCAATTGTGGCGGCTTCTTCCTTCGTGTATCCTACAGCTAGCAGGCCCAAAAATGCGTAATAAGAATCTTCTAATTATTTTTACTCACTTCGAGGCTTAGCCTCTTCTTTTGGCTTTTGCTCCTGACTCTGCTCTTGCTCTCTTGCTTGCTGTTCTTCTGGTTTGTCCTCAGCCTCCTTGTCTTCTTGTGGAAGGCTGCTAGGAGGTGGTGAGGGCGGTGGTGATGGCTGTGGGCTGGGTTTAGGGTTGGCCGGTAGAGATGTAGGCTTGCTTTTTAAATCCCTGTCTGCTTTAGTTTTCCTTTCTCTTTCTTGGCTCTCTTTCTCATCTAGCAGTTTCTGTCGTATTTGCTGTACTTCCTCCTCTGTGAAAGGGCCATGTGGTATATTCTCTGATGCGGCATCAAGAATCTCAAAATTCTTGATATCGTCCTCAAATCTGTCCCTTTGCACTCTTCGGGACGATCCTGACATAGACTCTAGAGAAGGCTTCCAGAGTTCACTTAAATCACCCTTGAGGGCTCTCTCTGCTCGAAAGCTCTCCATCAGCCTCTCTAGTCTTGCCGCTTTCTGTGACCAGCTTGTTTCTTTGGCAAGCACTTGGGAAAATTCCTTCTTCCCTTTCTTTTGCTCGGGCTTCTCCTCTTGAACCGGCTCTAGCCATATTTTCAGTCTTGTAGCCACCCTTGGTGCTCTTTGAGGCTCGTCTTCTTTGTCTTCTTTTAGCCTCAGCCAGTCGTTCTGAGACAGGGGGTCAGGCCACCTTCCTTTTGCGTGTAGTGCCCCATAAATCACCTTGGTGATTAGTTCTCCTGGAACTATATAGGTTGGCTTCTTGTTACCCATATTTACTAGGTTGTCATGTATATATGCCGCATAGTTGATTATCTTTGGGGTGCCTTTTGTCATTGCCCACGTGAATGTCGTGGAAATTGCACCTGGCGGCATTTTTTACTTTTGTGGCCTCTTTGTACACATGTGGAAGTATTGGTTGTATAATTGGCTCATGATTTCCACTCTTGGGTTGGCAATATCTTCAAAAGTGTAATTCCCTTTCTTCTCATTGTACACCTTTACCTCATCCCTTCTTTTAATTACACTATCCCCCTTGTTAGAGAGGTCTAGTGCATCTGCTACAACCTACTTAGTGATGATTATCTCTGTTCCTGGCCTGCCTTGTAGATCTAATACTTTGGCCACTCCATCCTCTTTGATGCTTCTCACAAACTCCCAGACTCTCTTGATGTCCACCCCTGCCGGTATTGCTTCAAAGTAGTTGTGGAGATCAATCTTCTCCAAGTATCCGGTCATCTTGCTTCGTACGAACTCATTGAGTTCTCGCGGCAGCATTGGTAGCTCGATAACATTTCCTTCAGTGTCTTTGAACACTCCTTGGTAGATCTTTAGGTCATTGGACTCTAACAGATCTTCTTGTATCCATGTGCTGGTGGGCTTTAGTGTTCCTTTTGGAATGACAAAGGGTTCCACTTCTTCTAGGTAATCCTTGATAGTCATTCTTTTCTTCTTTTTCGGTGACTTCACGGCTGCCATAGATCCTGTTGCACTCAGTAGTCCAAAGTTAGCGTTTTTTCCATATTAGCTGCGAAACCGAGTTTTACTTATCCAAATGACATGAAAATTGAAAATAAAGCTTAAAAGGAACTTGTGAAGCTATGCATGTGCTCAAAGTGCAAATCTGGCAAAAAATTTTCATCTAGACATCCTACGCGTAGGATGTCTTTTTCATCAGAATTGGTTCATACTTGATATGCTAGGAGTGTATGGCTCATGGAACATGGCTATATGCTTGGATCTGGATTTGGATATTAAAAAGTGGATTTTTGGGCTGATTCAGGCTTTAGGTCACAATTTGGGTAGAAATTCGATTATAGGTAGCAATTGATGTCCAAATGGGTTGAAAATTGTATATGGGCTCATTGCACCATGGTATTGGCTCCCATGATGTCACTCTTTGCATAGAAGGCTAAAATGATGCTGGAGACATCCTACGTGTAGGATGTCTTTTTCATCAAAATGACATGAAACTTGTTCTGTGAGTAGTCCTTGGCTTATGGAGCATGGCCATGTTCTTGGATTTGGATTTGGACAAGGATTGATGCTTGTAAGGGCGTGTGTGGTGTTTTTGGGCTCAAAAAGTGTATCTTGATAGTGTTGGGGGTCAAAAATGATTAGAATGGCTTCAAACTTGATATATGAGCTCCTAATGATGAGGTGATTGGATCTAGAATGATCAAACATCCTCTGCAGGTCAAAAAAGTCAAATAGACATCCTACGCGTAGGATGTCTGTTTCACCATTTTTTGCTTCTGACCACACAGATTGGTTGTTGATGTGTTGGTGAATGTGTTGTGCAAGTTTCATGGGATTTGGACAAGATTTAGTAGGTCTATGGCCCATCATTGCCTCTATGCCCTAACTTTGCGTTTTTTCATGCATATGAGGTCAATTTTGGTCCAAATGTGATGAGACTTGGTGGATAGCTTGTAAATGTCATTCAGAATATGTGCATTAGGAAAAATGTTGGAGTCTGTGCCCAAAAGTGCCCTTGAGACATCCTACGCGTAGGATGTCTCCTGATGATTTTTTCATGGATGGTGCTCCAGTGCTTGCCCTTGGTCCCCCTGAGTCCCTTTTGAGCCTAAATTCAACAAAAAAGTCAAATGGATAGAGAATAACTCCCTGTGTGGACTTCAGAGCCTCCGAGCCGTTTTTTGACTTTTGGAGTGCTTTTTGGCGATGAAATTTCTTGATGTTGGTTTCCATAGCTTCCCGATCCCTTGGGGATCCTTGCCATATAGTTTTTGTCAACTTTGGCTTCACCGGAGCTTCATTTGGCAATTTGTCGCTCTAGAAGCACCCGTGGTTGTGTTTACATACCTTCGATGATTTGTGGCGGTCTACCACCATAGGACTTGGTTGTTGATGGTCTAGGAAGGCCGCTCGCGAAGTTTGGTGGAAAACGGGCTTGCGGTTTTGCTGCAAGAGCAATTTGACACTTTCTGTGTCTGATGCCATTTCTGAAGTTTAGTGCCGCTTCGGGTCACTTTTTGGTCATGCGGGCCACATAGACTTGTAGAGCATGTCGAGATGCTCCTACCCATGAATTTTGGTAGCATTTGGTAGCTGTTTCGCCGATTTCGCATTTGGTGGCCTCTTGCGAATTTCTGGGAATTAGGTTTTTTCCCGATGGTTTTCTACTGTCTTTGGACATCTAGGATTGGTCTCCTAGACTAGGGTAAGCTACCGATGAAGTCTTGTTGCTTTCGGGTTAGCCGTTAGGCCACCGTCTCTACTTGTAGGTCTCTATCGCCCGCTTTGTGTGTGACCCCTACGCTAGTTTTCGCGACATAATGACAAACATGCGCGAAAAGCTCAAGGTGGTGAGCCTACCTCTCATGTCTGGAGCTCGTCGGGTAGTCGTGCGCGTCGTAGAAGCTGCTCGAAGGTCGGCCCGCTCTAGGTTGCAGAAGCTCTCTCCACAAAGTCAATAGTGAGAATGAGCTAAAAATGAGGTGAAAATTTCTTATAATGGAGGTCCCTAAATCACTTTTCATGAAATTTTACATGTGCTCCTATCTTTTTGTGAGATGCGGTTTAGACTTAAAAATTTCTTGATTTGGACTCCATTTGCTCTGTTTACCATAAATTTGGCATTTTGGTCAAAACCTGGCCAACGGCTACAGTTTCATAATTGCACCCCCACTGTACCATAGGTTGTTCTATAGTCATTGATGATCCCCATATTTTTGTTTTTTATTAGGACCGTTTTCACTTGCTTTTTGTATTTTTGAAGTTTTTCTGCCGAAAATCAGCAAAATTGAAAGGAAAATAGCAAATCAAACCCAAAAAATTCCCAAAAATCATAATAAATCACAAACATCAACACAAAACATTATATACACTCACATGAAATTTTTATGGCCAGATTATCATTATTTTGCCCGAAAAATGACTATTTTTACTTATATACACACACCTAGGGGCTTGATTTGGCGTTTGGCCCCATATACCTATAGATACATGCTGTATAAGGGCATATGTACTTGGGTTACTCCAAAAAATTTTGCAATCAAACAACAACCCTTAAAATAGTCGAAAATCATGCCCTTTTTTGCTGTTTCTGTTATTGGTTCCGCATTTGAGAATGCCTCCCCCCCTCCTAGCCGGAGTCCTCCCGGACGACAAGGTATCGCCTCCTTGTATGTGCCGTGCATATCAAATCCCATTCGCAAGAAAGTATAGGGTAGCATACGTAGAACACTTGTTGAAAAGACAAGGGGTACCTTTCATCAAAAATAGAAGTGCATGCCTCTGGTGAAGTAGCCATTTCTGACAAGACAGATAGATTTGGTTAGGCCTTTAAAACATAAGAGTTGTTTTTGTGTGTTGCTTGAATTGACACGGTGAATTTGGACTTATATGTAAGATCTGATAGGGTGCTCTCTCATTGCTAGGCGCTCTTGCTCTTTACTATTTTTGTTTTTTTGTGAGTATAAGGCTATATATATACATTCCCTAAGATCGGAGATTGAGAGGTCAGGGAAAAAGGTTGAGAGGGAAACAAATGAATGATGACTGTCAGCAAACACTCCCCCCTTCCTTGGGTAGATCATACCGTTTGAAATGAGCTTGTCACCCTTTGAAACCAATTGTTCCAGTTGGTAATAGGTGAGGATTTTAACCAATAGTTTTCGACCGCCCTATGCGTTTCATCTAGTTGCAAGGGTGGTAAGGTACTCTCCCAGGATCGAACTTGAAGTGGTTCATTAGGTGATTCTTGAACACTGGGAGGTGTGGATTCTTTTGTAGCTTCATGGAGGTCCACGACTATAGATGGAGGCTGTGTAGAAGCTTTTACCTCTATGGATGTATTACATGAGGAGCTAGAAGCTTCATGGAACTCCCCCCTTCTTGAGCTAGGTGGAACAAATCGTTCTTTCTTAGGTACCCAAACTAGCTCTAGAACGGGTGTGTAACATTCTGTGATTTTTTCCTTTCCACGATCATTGATTCGTTTTGGAGCTACGGGATTGGGCTCACTTGGGTCAGGTGATAGGTAAGAGCACAATCTACGTTTTGGCACCCAGATTTGATCATTTCCTTGATAGTAGCCTTGGGCTTCCAATAGTCGTTTAGAGATCCATCGCAACATTTTCTTACTTTTCTTGGAGCGAGTGGTACGTTTCTTACAAGGCTTCTGTTTTTTAGCACTAGCTATGGTCACTAAAGAAGCTTTAGGGACCCACTTGTATGTTTTCTTTGTTACATTAGGATGAGTCTTGTCAGAAGCGATATGCATTGCTTGAAGCATATTTAAGGGTATAGGCATTTCATCCCCCTCAGGTGTTACCCAGGTCGTCCCCCTATTTCCCCAAGTGTCTATGGTTGATGCTAGGTGGACCCAATCCACATTGTCTGATTCCGTCATACCCGGTAACACATCCATGTAAGGAGAATCTTGGCCAATGTCTGTATCCTTCTTACAAGTGTAACAATATTGTAGTGGGGCTGAGTGAACTGTGGTGTCAGAGCGATGATCAATAATGGTTTTACTCCCTAAGGGGTGTACCTTACCAGTCACCAAATCCACTCTAAGGACAGAGTCTTGGAATTACAAATAGACATGATTTTTAGACCAATCATGAACCATTTGTGCTTCCCTCATGAATGGTCGTCCTAAAATCATTTCATATGACATAAGGTGCTTAGAGAAATCCATTACAATGAACGTATGTCGTACCTTGTGTCCTAGAACTTTGATCTTAAGATCCTTGAGCATCCCCATAGGTTTGGCTATGGTACCATTTGCCATCTTTACCACAATGTTAGTAACACTGAGGCGGGGTTTTCCCATGGATTCCCAACAATCTTTTGTAACGATGCTAACTCCCGCACCACCATCAAGAATTCCCTTTATAGTTAATCCCTTGGTAGTGATGGGTAGGGTCGCATTAGACTCGTCGCCTTCAAAATACTGCCCTAATTCGTTAATGGGTACCTCGATCACAGACTCGTGTCCATCTAAGTCAAGTGATTGCACATGATTTTCCTCATCAATCATAATCGAGTCAGGCTTATTTGGTTGCGCAAACTGCGGTAATCCCATTCGTAGCTCTCCGTTAAGGAATGCTCGAAGTGCAAGGAATAACTCAGGATCTCCATATAGCTTTGCTATGATCGTGGTTCGGACCTCAGAATACATGAAGTCCACTAGTTTGGCAACATTCATTGGTGTTTTGCAGAGTGTAGGTCCTTGACTAGGAACTGGTGAGGATGGAATCTCATATTCCTCAATGGGATCAGGTATTCCTTCGTTAAACATCCTTTCCAACAAGAAGGGTGTATGCTCACTTTCTGATGTCCCGTCCTCACTCCCTTCTTGGATGATACTAGATATGGCTAACGGTCTATGGTTCATGTGGGGTGGATGAACTTGCGTGGGAAACACTGTGTCATGAATTTTGACCTGCATGGGTTCTGGTTCTAGTTTCCTTTGAGTCTCCTCCACTAAACCTCTTAGATGTTTCACCTGCTTAATCTCGTCTACTGGGTTTGGGTACGTCCCAATCTTCTTTTTACGATTCTTCCCTTTTTGCCCCTGCGGTTTATCTTGGGGGTCTTAGATTGGATTTGGAAACACTTGTGGTGTTTTCAGAGGCTCTTTATGGTTTTCTCTTATTCGGTTTTCATTTGGTTCCATGTTACGGTTTTCTTTGTCGGTCTTTCTCTTTGTGGTATTGGTTCTAGTCTCCATTGTCTCGATTGAATCTGAATCATCCTCGAGGTCATTCATATACACGGGGTCATCTCCTGTTCCTATGTTTGTTTTGGAACTTGGCTTTGAATTTTCCGTATTCTGCGACTTCTTCCTTCGTGTCTTCTTTTTCTTTGCTTGGATAACTGACGCGGTATCTCTCTCTTCGAGGATATGGCCTGGCCCTTGAAGCATGGACCGTGTAATCGCATAAGCGGGTGCGACGGGTGGTATTGGCGATGTCACACTAGCAATTTCGACCAAATTCAGGGGTGTGATTTTAGGCGCATTTGGGTTATAGGGGCATTGGGCAATCAAGTGATCTATGCCACAATGATTACATGTGAGTATTGGCATTGCAGACGTGCTCCCTTGATTCATTTGCATCTGTGCAGCATTCTTTTGCAGCCTAATAGGGCACTCCGCTGCTCGATGTGGTCCACCACACTCGTAGCATTGAAGAGGTGGACTCCTAGCCTGGGTGTTGATATTTTGGCCTCTGGATGCGAGAGCAGCAGCTTGATAAACCGGCTTGACTTGTCCCCAACAATCTTCCATGTAGTATATAGGACATTCTTCCAATGTATCAAGTCCGTAGGCAATACTAGTGTCTATTTCCTCCTCATAGCTATCTGGATAAGCATTTGATGGCTCGCAACCCACTTGGTTCATAGGGGCGACTCTTGGATGCGGGGGCTGCGGTCCTAGCACAGGAGGTGGTAGCGGTGTAGCTTGTACAAAATTTTGAGATCTAGGGACCATGTGTTGCGGCAGTTGCTCAACAGGTGGAGCAGGCATCAATACAGGAGCTCGAGGTGCATCCGTCCAGGCTACAGGTGGTCTATTTGCCATCATACGTTTGATCATTAAACAATCCTTAGCTTGGTGACCATACCTACCACATGCGTTGCAAGTTCCATTAAATTTTACTCTAAACGTAGGGCACTCACTAGTGCTATGTGGACCTAAGCAAATGGAACACCATTGTTGCTCCCTTCTTGGATACATGTGACTATTTTGAGGGGTTCGATTATCCTTAAGAGACTCTTGGATTGCCTTGGTGAGGTCTGTCAAGAATGTCTCAAATACCTTTGGCTCATTGGCAATGGGCTTTGCAGTCATGGGTTCATACTCAATGGCTTGTGAGCTAGTGGATCTCGTGTCAGTAGACACCCTCATGCCTGCTATCATCAAGTTGTCCTCTAATTGGATTGCATTGGCAGTGACATCTTCCCAGGTTGTGATACCTCTAATCACTAGTCCATTATAGATTCCTTCATTCCTCAACCCTCGAATGAATCGATCAAGCAGTTGGTTATTGTTGAAGCGCTCATTTACAGGGCAGCGAGAGTTTAAGTGCTTTAGACGACTAATGAAGTCCCTTACTGACTCTCCTTCCTTACGTTCGGCCTTCTGTAGCTGAGATGCTACACCCCAAAGCACACCTTCTCGTATGTACTCCTTTAGAAACAACCTTCGAAGGGTAGGGTAGATTGTTTTCTCGTCCACCCTTAGGGTTCTATAACAATCTCCAGCCTTCCCACTTAATGTCAAGCTTAAGGCATTGCACTTATGTAGTTCGTTGTGTTCCCCTAAGGAATCACATACTTGTTCAAACACTTCAATGTGTTTCCTAGCATCTTCGTCCCCATTGAATTTTTGCGTGAGTTTGGCAATTTGTACTGCCTTACTTCTAGGCTCTCTATCAGATGCATGACGCATATTTTCCGCGATAGATCGACCTATGGTTTGAGCAAACGCTGCCAAGTCACCTATGTGAGGAGGCAGGGCCGGTGGAGGTACTCTTGGAATCATATGTGGGAGAGGAACGGGTACCGGTCTTGGCATATGTGTGGATGATGCAGGATATGGAACATAACCGGGCATAGGTCCACTCGGATAAGAGCTAGGGAGAGGCACTCGAGGAGCATAAGCAAGTGGTACAATTGGAGGTGTGGGGGCCATGTGTGCATAAGGGGCTAGAGGCACATATGGTCGAGGCCCCATATTAGGTACTACGACACTAGGTAGTGGCACTGCGCTAACCGTAGATGTCATCGGTACATTCTCTGTCAGGCTTATCTCTGGAGTGAGCACTGTGTTTTCCTTGATAGAGGGTTGAGCCAAGTTAGGGAAGCTAAAGTTGTCGCTTGGAGGCTCAGATTGCATAGAGACCCCAAGTGAAATGACGTAAGATGGGTCCATGGGGCTCATTAGAGGAGTCTCCATTTGTGATAGAGTAGGCTGTTGAGCCTTGCTCGTATCCAGAAATCTCATGGGGCCAGTTGAGAGTATATTTACCCCTCGGTTTTGCCTTTCGGATTGAATAATGCCATGGATAACATTACAGATCATTTTCTGTTGATCTTCGATGCTCGTGGCACTAGAGGTGGATTGTACAATCTCTATCCATCCTACATGGTAGGCGTGGCCAGAGTGTAGATCCGTCAACACCTCAGTGTGGAGGTCGTATGTCCAATGATCATTAATGAACAATCCTTCTAGAGTCGACGTGTTAACGGTTTCTTTTGAGGTAGAAGCAATGTTGCTCCCCGTGGTTTTACTTGTCACCAACGGTACTCTAGAGGGAACTTCTGAAGGAGGCAGCTCAACAGGGCCTTCTTGGTAAGAAGTTGGCAGGATATCCACATGGACACTCTTTGGGGGTGTGGGGTCCACGTGCGATGTGAAAGGAGAGTCCACTTCCTCACCCCCTTCGTGTGCTTCATTTGCATCAGGTTGCGAGCGAGTAGCTCTACCTAATGTTTCCATGAAACGGCTAAACATACTAGTACTAGGCTGTGGAGCTTTGGGAGGTGCATGGCCTTCTCTCTCAGTGTTTTGGGTAGGGTATGCTTCCATGATTTCTGAGTCGGAGGAGGAATCACTAGCGGCTATTTTAGGGTCTTGGGTGGTGCTACCTTGTGTCCCCGTTGAGGGTTTAGATCCTATCGTGGATGGGTAATGGGTGTCCGTATGAACAGAGGCACTACCAATGTGATCGTGCTCTAACACTCGTCCAGAGCGTAAGTGCATGTGCTTTTGATACCCTAAGGTGTCATTAGCTACTCTAGGAGGCCTTGTGACTAGTTTTTTGCGTGTTTTTTGTTTGTGTTTTTGCTAGATTTTTTAGAGCATGTCGTGGAATGGGCCGTGTGATAGCTCGAAACGAGCGTATCGGTCAGAGGGTCGTCTCGTGCTTTACAGCCCTCCGTTTGGTCACTCTATGCCCTCGGAATCCCTAAAACTGTCAATTTCCAGTAGGGAACTAGGCCCAAACTAGAAAGTCTAAGGGTGCAAGTGGGAAGAGAAAGGAGGAGAG